>NC_063167.1:70428797-70748297 GCF_023159225.1 Perognathus longimembris pacificus | reverse complement strand
GTACATGGAGCCTGGGGTGGGGCTGGGCAGAGGCGAAGGCTGACCCCACCCTGGGGCATCCACTGTCAGCGCCCACTCTCCATCCCAGCCTTCTGCCTGCAGCCTGTGCCCTCCCTCCCAACCCTTCCCCTTCCCACCACCGTGGGCCTCACCCCTGTGCAGTACTGGGGGCTCTGCCCCTCTCCCGGAGCTCCCTGGCCTTGGCCCCTGGCTGGCTCACACAGGCTGCTGGTGGGGACCGGAGCGTGACTGGTGACGAGCGCCATGTTGGGACCCTCCCACGCGGGTTCTGCCAGGCCCCCAGTGGCGCCTTCGGGGGGAGGGGGCCTTCCGTGTCATCATTACCACAGTAACCACAGCCCCAGACCTTTCTAGACTCCATGTCTGTCTGCTGTTGGAGGAGACGATCCAGGGACAGAGCCTGAGGGGAGCTCACCTAGGAGAGGCAGGAGGACGGAGAGACCCAGAATAAGCACCGGATCCCACACGTCTTATAAAGAATCAAGGAAAGCCCCCGCCCCCTTTTTCCATACTGTTTTTTTCTTAGCAAGGACTTGTTTCTTTGTTGGTGGTGCTGACGCTTGAACTTAGGGCCTGGGCTCTGTCCCTGAGCCTCTCTGGGCTTAGGCTAGCACTCTACCACGTGAGCCATAGCCCCACTTCTGGCCTTTCCTGTTTATGTGGTACTGAGGAATCAAACCCAGGGCTTCATGCATGCTAAGTTAAGCACTGTACCACTAAGCCATATTCTCAGCCGCCCCCCCCCCCCCCGCTTTGTTTCAGGCTCATGCCTGTAACCTAGCTACTCAGGAGACTGAGATCATGGTTCAAAGCCAGACTGGGTGAAAAGTTCATGAGACTTTTATCTCCAATGAACTAGCAAAAACCTCAAAGTGGAACTGTGGCTCGAGTGGTAGAGCACCAGCCTTGAATGAATGAGAAAGCAAAGCAAGAGCTTGAGGACTTGAGTTCAAGCTCCAGTACTGGCATGCATACGCGTGCGTGCATGTGTGTACACACACACACACACACACACACACACACACGAATAGTGCAGAGGCTGACCTTGTTCCCAGGCCCTTCCCACTTGGCTCCCCTGGGATTTGTGACCCCTAAGGTTGCTGAGCCCCTCCAAATCCATGGCAGGGCTGGGCTAGCCAAGCTCTGGCCTGGCTGGGGCAGTGCGTGTCATCTGACCCCTGACAATGTGCGCCGGGGACCTGCAGCGGAGGGCATCACCCAGGCAGGGAAGAATGCAGCCTGTTGTCTGGGCCGGGCACAGAGGCCGTCTGTGCGCCACGGGCTCTGCCTGTGCTTGGGTCAGCTGCTCTCTCTTTTCCTCCTCCTCACAATATCACCACAGAGCTTCAGGCTGCCCTCAGCGCCCCCCACCCCCCGGCACTGGGGGGGAACCAGGTAATCGGATGCCTGTCCACTGCATGCCCCTGAGCCAGGCCAGGAACACCAGCCTCTCTGGCCCACTTGGCTCGTGGTGAGCCCGGCGTGTCCACGGCGCGCCTCTCCCTGCCCTCATTTACTGCCCTCTCTCTTCTCCCCTTTCACCCTTGGGGCCAGGCGCACGTGTGAGGGGCCACCTGGGAGCCAGGCCTGGGAGCTGGAGCCATGACCCACTGGGTGGTGGCCAGCGGTGGCGCGGGGCCACACAAAGTCACTTTCCTTGGGTGGTGGTGTGGCAGCTGCCTGGCCTGACACTGGCTGGAGGGAGCTGGGCCAGGAATCTGATACGGGAGGGGACGGAGCAGCACCGGGGCCCAGCCAGGAGCCATCACTGCCAGGGCCCACATGCCGGGATGTGAGGGAGGCCACAGGGCTCTCACACCCGGGGGTGGGGGGAAGGACAGCTGCAGAGGCAGGACCCCTCACTTTGGTGCATCTTTGTTTCTGGTCTACACAGAGGCTGACAGTTCTTACTTCAGTGGGATTTCTAGAACTTTCTTTTTTCTCCTTTTTCTTTTTCTTTTTTTTGGTGCCAGTATTGGAGCTTGAACTCAGGGCCTTACACTCTCACTTGGCTTTTTTGGCTCAAGGCTGGTATGCTACCACTTGAGCCGCAGCTCCACTTCTGGCTTCTCACTGGCTAATTGAAGTTATAAGTCTCTTGGACTTATTTGCCTGGCCTGGCTTTGAACCTGGATCTTCAGCTCTCAGCCTCCTGAGATGCTAGGATTGCAGGTGCGAGCCACCAGCACTTACCTTGCTGGAGTTTCACCTTTGCAGATGTGAGAATATGAGAATTCACATTCTCACAGGAGAGTGTGCACCACAGCAATGTCTGACATGGCTTGAAGGTGGTTTACCAGAGGTAATGGCTGCTCTGGCTGACAGGCACTGACCTCTGCTTGGGCCCAGAATTTAACTAAAGGCAGGGTGAGAGCCAGGCCTCCCAGCCTCCTCTTTTGTGTGCCTGTGTCATTTGCCCTGAGCCATTCTGTCTTGCAGTACACTCAGAAGCTAGGAAGAAGCAGGGCAGGAGGCTGGTACCCAGATCCATGGGTGCAGCAGAAGGCCCCTAGGCTGCCTCCTGTCCCTGCCCCTTTGTCTTCTTAAATCTATAGCTCTTGTCTGTCCCCCAGGCTTGCTGCAGACTGCAGGCTGCAGATCTTCCCTGGTCATGCCTGTGCCACAGAATCAATCTCCTTTCTCCGCCCTCCACTGTGTCTGCTTGGTGTACAGGGTGTGTGGGAACCTTGGTGTTTGATGGGGGAGTATAGTATATCTGGAAACTCATTTTTTTTTCTTTTTTGGTACTGGGGATCGAACCCAGGACGTTGTACTTGCTAGGCAAGTGCTTTGCCACTGAGCCATATCTCAGCCCTTCTCTGTATATCTGACTTCAGTAGCCATGTCTACAATTTACTAAATATCAATTATCCACCAGGCACCATTGTGTTCTTGATATTCATTATTTCACCTACAAAACACTTCTGGAAGCAGATGTATTGAGAGTTGCAATCACCACAGGACTGACCCTCTCCACATGACCGACTGGGACAGGTCCCCTAGGCACTGGCCTGTAGCTGGGCACAACCCCTGGCCTGGAGCCATTACCCCAGAAGATGTCACAAGAACCCTAAAAGAGCAGTGAGTATGTGGGCTTGAGGCAAAGCAGAGCATCATGGGAAAGTGGGTATGGTGGGGCTGTCCTCATGGTGGTCAGGAAGGAGAGAGAGAGGGGAGAGAGTGGGGGGGGGCAGAGTAAGTCTACAGCATTGGGCAGCTTTCCTTCTCCCCTGAGTCTGCCACGTGTGCTGGGGGCCAGTGTCTAGGGAGGGGAGAAGAGCAGGCAGTCAGGCATTCCCAGGATGCAGAATGGGGCATTGCATGGTATTCTATCGCCATGACATGAAGCGCAGAGAAAGGCCTGGAGTAGCCGTGATGGGAGCAGGCCTCGAGCAGGCCTCGGTAAGCTGGAGTGTAGACAGGAAAACGTCTCTCCTCCACCCTCCTGGGTGTTCAGAGGTGCTCAGGTGTGGAGAGGATGGAGGACAGGACGGGAGGAGGCAGAAGCCTCTCTGTTCTGGGGCCTCCCTGCCTCCCTACACCCACTCCCAGGGCCAAGGCCAGAGCCTGGCGTGCCTGGTCTTGTGCGGCTCACGGAGCTAAGGAACAACTTCTTTAGGTTTTCAGGGGGCATGGTGGCCCAGCTGGCCCAGACCAAGGGCAGCAAACTAAGTGCTCCTGCAGGAGCTGACCTTGGACGTGACCAAGTCACCGCCTGTTCCTGGGGCCCTGTGAGGAAGCAGCTGCACTGACACTGAGTCAGGGTCTCGGTGACTGCGCGCCAGGCCTCCCAGCTCCGTGCCCGCCCATCGCTTTTTCTTAGCTTTTGTTTCTTTTTCTTTGCTTTTGCTTGGTGGTATTGGGCTTTGAACTCAAGTACTCTAGCACTTGAGCCACACCTCCAGCCCTATTTTTGGATATAGGTAGATAGATTATATAGATAGATTGATAGATAGAGTCTCCAAATTTTGCTCAGGCCATCTGCAGACCAAGATCTATGCACCCCACCCCATGTAGCACATACCACTGCTGCCAGCCTGTTGGTTGAGACTGGGGTCCCACTACTAACTTTCTTCTTGGAGCCAGGCCTCGGATCACAGTCCTCCCAATCTCTGCCTTCTGTGTGGCTGAGATTCTGGGCATGCACTGCTATGCCTAACTTTACTCTGCCTTTGGATGTCACCGGTCCTGCGGGCTGCCTTCCTTGCCCTCTTCCCATCCATTCAAAGGGCACGCGCTAGAAGCGGTTGGAAGGCCTCCATGCAGCCTTCCTGAGCGCCAGGGAGGGGCTGTGTCCACTGCCCTTGGGCAATGTGGAATCGGGCCACGGCAGGAGGGGGCGCGGGTGTGGCCCGCGTCAGGGCCGGGCAGCTGGGCCCTCCCACTCAGGCCCCGGGTGGCGCTTGATTAGGGACAATCACCTGGGCAGAAGCAGCATGCTCACGGTGCATGGGCACACATGGGGGTGCAGGGCTGGCCACCCCACCCTTGGCCTCTGGACCTGCCCCGCCTGGCGTCATCCACACCCGCCTTCCTGGCAGCTTGCTCCCCGGCGAGCCGGCACATGCCGGGGCGGGAGGTGGGGGGCTTGGGGTGAGCTGTGCAGCCACCTCACTCACTTCGCAGGGAAGGGCCGGACCCCGTCAACCCTCTCATGACACAGGGAGTACTGGCAAGCTTTGCCAGGCAAGAGACACAAACATGCTTTGTAACAACCTCCCCTTAAAAACCAAAACATACTTCTGAGAAAATTAGGGGCTTTTTAATGGAAGAGTAAAAAACCAGACATAAAAATCACCCAGCCACAGCCATCTCATTTTTGGCAGAAAATGTGCACTATAGAAAAGATGGCTTTGGGTAAGAGAAGGGGTGAAATGTACTGTTTGCCCGACTTATGCAACTGTCACCCCATTGCACATCACCTTTGTAATAATAAACTTAAAATATTAAATCGAGGGGGAAAGATGGCTACTTCAACCAATGGTTTTGGGAAAGCTGGTCATTGACATGCAGGAGACTCAAAAGGAAGCCGGGCCCTGGTGGCTCACACCTGAAATCCCAGCTACTGAGGAGGCTGAGATCTGAGAATCGACGTGCAAAGCCAGGTGGGAGAGCAAAGGCCATGTGACTCTATCCACAATTAACCACCCAAGAGCCAGAAGTGGAGCTGTGACTCAAGTGGTAGAGTACCAGCCTTTCGCAAAAAAGCTCAAGGCTCAAGGTCAGTGCTCAGGTCCTGAGTTCAAGCCCTAGGACCAGTACACACACACACACACACACACACACACACACACACACACACACCTCAACCTAAAAATAGAACTAGCCAATAGTCCAACAATACTCTCAGGCAATCACCCACAGGACTGCCAGCCGGGATACAATAAAGACACGGGCACACCCAGGTTCACTGCAGCACTATTCACCAGAGCCAAGATGTGGAAACAGCCTGGGCACCCTACAACTGACTAGAAAATAACACGCACACACACAAGCACATACTCGGTGGAGTATTATTCAACCATAAAGAAGAATGAAATCATATCCTCTGTAGAGAAACAGACAGATCTGTAAAACATCACATAAAGGGAAGGGAACCCGATTCCAAAAGACAACAGACACACCTTCCCTCATCTGTGGAGACCAGCCCTGACATATAAAGAGATACAATGGAAGGTCTATGGTTCTGTGTGTTTGCAGATTCTCTGCTCCTGGGTGGTTTGTTGGCTTGGGCTGTGTGTGGGTCACTTGGGCACCCGGGCCAGATCCTTGCCAAGTGCCAACAGCTTCCATGGGCCCCCGGGAGACAGGCCTGTCCTGCCACGGGGGAGCCATGGGTGCTGTTCCACTTGGCCGAGCCGCCGGCGGTATTTCTTCTCCTGCCTTCGTGTTTTTCTGCTCCACGCACGCCCTTCGGAGCCCTTCGTCGCGTGGCGAGTCCTGGAGTGGCATGACGCAGCTTCTGGAGAAAGCTCTCAGTGCCAGTTTGTCTCTGAATTCCTAACAAAAGCCAACCCAGTGGAGGCCTTCAGCCTTGGCGGGGCACCAGGACATGGCTCATTCTGTGTCAGGAAAGGAAGGGAGGAGGCCCCACGTGGTGAACCTGGTTTCTGCTCTGTTCTCGACAAGAACGCTGCAGTCTTTACGCTCTGCTAATGAAAGGATGGCTCTATTTTGAAAGGATATTTGAATTATTTTTTGGTAGGTCTTGGCAAATATCTGTGGGCTGTTGTGCCTTCATTAAGACTCTGGTTAAATGAATTAATAATTCACCTTGCCAAATGGCCTGGAATTCCATTTGACATCACCCCATAGTTCATAGGAGCCCCTGTGTAATCGTTAGCCAGTACACAGAAATGGTAAGTCCCTATACAATGGAGTCATGTTTATGCCCTAGAATATTTATTTTTCTATCCATCTATTTATTTTTGTGCCAGTATTGGGGCTTGAATTTAGGATCTTTTGCTTGGCTTTTTCACCCATGGTTGGTGCTCTACCACTTGAACTACATATCCATTTCTGGCTTTTTGCTGGTTAACTGGAGATATGCTGACTTTGAACCTTGATCAAAGTCTACTGAGTAGCTAAGATCACAGGCATGAGCCTCCAACAGTGCTGGCTTGGAGGCCTGAGTTCTGATTTTTGCTTTATTTCTCCAGCCTGGAGGCCCAGCGAGCCCCCTTGAATTTCAGAGCTATGGTTCCTCAAGTGGGTGGTGGGCAGAAGGCAGTTGACTACAGGCTTTGGTGAGGAGATCCACTTTTTATTTTATTTTTTTTTGGCCAGTCCTGAGTCAGGGCCTGAGCACTGTCCCTGGCTTCTTTTATGCTCAAGGCTAGCACCCTGCCACTTGAGCCACAGCACCACTTCTGGCCATTTTCTATATATGTGGTGCTGGGGAATCGAACCCATGGCTTCATGAATACAAAGCAAGCACTCTTGCCACTAGGCCATACTCCCAGCTCTCACAGGAGATCCACTTTTATTTGCTTTGGGTACTTGGGTCTGTGATCTCTTATTGATTGTTGGTCCTGGGGCTTGACCTCAGGGTCTGGGATGTGTCTCTGAGCTCCTTTGCTCAAGACTAGTACTCTAGGGGCTGGGAGTATGGCCTAGTGGCAAGAGTGCTTGCTTCTTATACATGAAGCCCTGAGTTCGATTCCCCAGCACCACATATACGAAAAACGGCCAGAAGTGGCGCTGTGGCTCAAGTGGCAGAGTGCTAGCCTTGAGCAAAGAGAAGCCAGGGACAGTGCTCAGGCCCCGAGTCCAAGCCCAGGACTGGCCAAAAAAAAAAAAAAAAAAAGACTAGTACTCTACCACTTTGATCCACAGCACCACTTCTGGTTTTCTGATGGTTAATTGGAGATAAGAGTCTCATGGAGTTTCCTGATGGGGCTAAGATTTGAACTTCAATTCTCAGTTCTCAGTCTCCTGAGTAGCTAGGGTTATAGGCAAGCCACCAGCGCCCAGCCCCTCCCTCCCTATTTTATTTCAAGGAATTTCCCACTGAAAGAAAGAATAAAAACCACTGATAAAGATGACCTCTAAGTTCTCAGACTTATTACTACTATACTAACAAAAAATGAGGCTAGAGAGAATAGCTAGGACTTCTCTTTTTCATAGCATCAGGAAGGGAAGGTGGAGGTCATTTGTACCAATGCCTTCCTCCTCAGTGACCCTAGTAATGGGGGAGGGTGGATGTATTCGTTTGTGCAGCTGCTGTAACAAACACACTTGTGGTTTACAGCACAGCTGAAATGTGACACTAGGACACATCAAGGTGTCTACAGGGCTATGCTTCCTTCTGGAGAATCCAGAGAAGCGTTCATCTTCACTGGTCCCCAGCTTCGGATGTTGTCCCTGCCCCTGGCCTGTGGTCTCCCTCTCCATTTCCAAGCCAGCAGTGGCAACTGACCCCAGTACTGTTCCCATGTGTCTCCCTCTGACCCACTTCCCATGTGTCTCTCTGATTCTTCCATTCCTGTGATTCCACTGAGCCCTTTATTTTACTTTTTTTTTTTTTTGGTACCAGTCCTGGGGCTTGAACTCAGGGCTGAGCACTGTCACTGAGCTTCTTTTGCTCAAGGCTAGTACTCTACCACCTGAGCTACAGCACCTCTTCTGGCTTTTTCTATTTTTGTGGTACTGAGGAATCGAACCCAGGGCTTCATGCATGCTAGGTAAGCACTCTACCACTAAGCCACCTTCGCAGCCCCTCCATTGAGTCCTTTATATCTGGTGGAATGTTCCTGATTGCCAGTCTTGATCTACAATGTTAACACACACACACACACACACACACACACACACACACACACACACACACACCCTTGTGGCTCACATATCCACAGGTCCACTGGGAAGACACCACCTCGTCTCTACCACATCTAGAAGAGGACGTCCTAACACCACACGACTAGTGGAAATCAGAAGGAAACGCCATCAAGACACAGACTGGCCTGTTCTGAGCCCTCGCCTTATTCTCATGGCTGCCAGCGAGTGTGAATTAGACCAGGGACCCGGGAGTGGCAGCGACATACACCATCACAGAAGCAGAGGCAGAGCACAGGGCAGTAATCAGCGAGACTCTCTGGGATGGGAGAAAAGCCTTGGAAGAGAGGAAAACATTGGGCACCAGTGGCTCACACCTGTAATCCCAGCTACTTGGGAGTCTGAGATTTGAGGATCACGGTTCAAAGCCAGCCAGGGCAGGAAGGTCTGTGAGAAATATCTCCAATTAACCAGCGAAATTATGGAAGTGGTGCTGTGGCTCAAGCCATACAGCACTGGCCTTGAGCAAGGACAGGGCAGAGGGAAAGGAAGAGGAAGGGAGGTCATGTCGGGCTTGTCATCTCAGCAGCCCGGGAGAGCGAGGACAGTGGAGGCTGAGTAGTCCAAGGGCCGAGGAAACCCTCCCCTCATCGGTTGCATTTCTACAGTGTCCTCCAGAGCCCCTAGGTCTGGAATGAAAAGTGCTACAGCTAAGATGTGGGGCTGCTGCCCCTGAGGTGGGGCCACCAAGGTGGACAGAGAGAGGGGGAGGGGACGGGGGAGGAGAGTGGAGGACGGGAGAGGGAGGGGAGGGCGCAGAGGGAGGGGCGGGGAGGCAGCCCTGGTGGAGGAAGGGCGGGAAGTCCCAGTCCTGGGTGGTCCGCGGAGCTCGGGGCGGCGCGGGTTGGGCCTCGGCGGCCGCCGTATCTCCACCCTGCGCATGTGCAGACCTCGGAGCCTCCAGGCGCCTCCCCGAAAAGGGAGCCTGCGCAAACACGCCCTTCTCCAGGATTAAAGGAGGTCGGGTGGGTGTCGTCCGCGCCCGCGCGGCAGCCTTGCCTGCGTGCAGCCTATTCACTGAGCACGAGGCCCGGGATGGCCCGGGGTCCACGAGGCCCGGGGAGGCCGGGGGAGGCCGGGGAGGCCGGGGGAGGCCGGGGGAGGCCGGGGAGGCCGGGGGAGGCCGGGGGAGGCCGGGGAGGCCGGGGAGGCCGGGGTCTACGAGGCCGGAGGAGGCTGGGGGAGGCCCGGGGTCCATGAGGCCCAGGGAGCTGGAGGAAGCCCGGGGTCCACGAGGCCAGGAGAGGTTTGCAGGATCTGCCATGTCCACAATCTGCCATGTCCACAGTCAGCGAGGCCTCTGGGAAGGCTCCGGGAGTGCAAGCCTCAGTGTCCTCAGCCCCTCTGCTCACTTCCGGGAAGCTGTGGCTCAGCCACCAAATACTGAGCCCGACCTGACCAAGCCAAGCAGCCCAGGCCAGCTGCATACTCCACGGGCCTGTCCTGCCGCCCCATCCTGCTGGCAGGTACTGGACTCCCAGGATTGCCTGGGTTAGCCCCTCCTCTCTAGTAGTTGGGGTTTTTTGGTTGTTGTTGTTGGTGGTGTTTTTTTTTTGCCAGTCCTGGGGCTTGGACTCAGGGCCTGAGCACTGCCCCTGGCTTCTTTTTGCCCAAGGCTAGCACTCTACCACTTGAGCCACAGTGCCACTTCTGGCTTTTTTATATATGTGATGCTGAGAAATCGAACCCAGGGTTTTATGTATACGAGACAAGCACTCTACCACTAGGCCACATTCCCAGCCTAGTAGTTGGGTTTTATTATAGACAAGAGAGAAGAGAAAAGCGACCTAAACGGGCTCCATGCTTTGCAGGTAGAGGCATCTCCCCAGCCTAAAGTGAATTACTGTGGTGTCAGCTGCCTTTAACAAGTCCTGTCTCTCTTAGCTACGTGCTGAGTGCGCTGTAATCTCACTTAATCCCCAGCATTTCTGCAGTTTCCCTCACCGTGGAGAAGGAGGACTGGGAGGGGGGAAACTTGAGCATGGTTGGTGGAGGCCTGGCTGCATGTGAATTGGGTCGATTGGATTACACAGCGCACTCGTGTGTATTCCGTATTTGCTTCATTGAGAACAAAGACTGATTTGTAGAGTCTCTTAACAAACACATTTTGGGAGCCAGACACTTGTAATCCTAGCTACCCCAGAGGCTGAGAACTGAGGATCACAGTTCAAATCTAGCTTGGGTGGACAAGTCTGAAAGACTCATTTCCAACTAACCACCAAAAAACTGCAAGCAGACTTGTGATCCAAGTGGTTGAGCACCAGCGTTGAGAGAAAAAACTAAGCAAGAGTGCAAGGCCCTGCGTTGAAGCCCCAGGACTAGCAGGCGCGCACACACATGCACATGCACACACATACACACACACATTCCCTTTCTGGGGGAACATTTTCTAGATACCACCCCAACCCAATGTCCTTCCCTCCCCTCCCCTCCCTCCCCTCCCTTCCCTCCCTTCCCTGGCGCCTCACAGCTGCGTGCTGGCTTGGTGCACTCATGGCTGTGAGTAGAGGATTCAGCCCCCACGCCACACGTGAGCCTGTGGCTCCACGTGGCCCACTGTGCCCATGCTCCAGCACGTATGAAATGTCTGCTCCTGTCCTTTGCCGGTGACTGGGACAGACACGTCACATGCTGTCACCCCGTGTGACTCCAGATACAGTGAAATGGTGCAGCAGAAATGTCACAAGCCAGGGTACGTGCGTGCTCGCAGCTGTAGATGGGCTACAGCCAGCCTGTGCCCAGAATCCAGGGCACCATATGCTTGCGTTTCCAGTGCTCCTGGAGTTATGTAACTGCCCCAAGGCTTGGGGGCAGCGGGGGAGCCCTTTCCAAAGATGAATGCTGAGGACAGGCTGACCTTGAGAACTTGGGATTGCCAGGCCCTGGAATGCACCCAGCCTTGCTAACTAAGCCTTAGCACACAGGCACTACGTCGGAGTGTGAGGGGACTGGGTCCTCCCTCCGTCAGGGGCTTAGCCAGGTGAGCCTTCACCTGAGAGGTGCTGGATGCTGAGTTTAGAGCCGGGCACCGCTGCCAGGGCAGGGCGTGGTTATCCTCCCTGCCATCTCTCATTAGCAGACTCGAGGCCTGCAGCATCCCCAGTGAGCTCGCAGGGCTGGTCTCCTGGGCACAGAACAGCGCTGCAGAAAGGCATCCTGGGAGAGCTGTGGGAGATGCCACAAAGGCTTATCAAGGGCTTGCTCTGTGCAGGCCCTCGGGGGAGGGAGCTATCTGATTGGCCCAGACCCACCACCAAGAGCCCTTGTGTTGTTCCAGCCTGGACAGCCCTCTCCTCGCCAGCCTGTGTTCCTTACTGGGCTAAAGCAAGGTGGGTGTGCCTGCTGTCGGATTCCAGATCTGAGACTTAAAGTAGCATTTTCCAAACGGTGCTCTAGACTGTCAGCAGCTGGTGGAATCACTGTAGTGGGTACTAAAGCAGAACTCCCATGCCCGGGAAGGTAAATCAAAGGGACTCACATGGCCAATTTAAAATAAAGCTGGAAGTGGAGGTGTGGCTCAAGTGGTAGAGCACTAGCCTTGAGCAAGCCCCAGTCAGTACCAGCATACACACATAACAAAACCATACCCATGCTGCAAGGGCACATGGCACAGGGCCATGGGTATTTTGCCTTCCAGTAGCCCTTTAGGGATGTCTGGGGCCATAGTCTGCTGTCACAGCTTAGAGGACTGACCTCCTCCATCGTCTCCCTGACCACGGCCGAGGTCATGCTACCAAAGCAGAGTTAGCTGGCTGGCAAACTTCCTACAGCATTCAGCCCAGCCAAGGCGCAGGGCATCTTCCTCACCCTCTGGGGATGCGCGGGGAGGCCCTCCATGCCATAATGCAGCACGGTGGGAACCACCAGCCTTCCCCAGCTCTGCTCCCCTCCCTCCAGGGAGATGGTCCTCAGACCTCGTGCAGCGCAGTCCCCGCAGTCTCCCAGAGGGCCTGGTTTGGCAGGCCTGGGGTGTGGCTGAGGTGTGTTTTCTAGCATGTTCCCTAGCAGGTGGGCCAGGGAATTGTGTGATTCCTCACTGAGCAGTGCTGACCCCCTGCACTTCCACCCACGATGCCTTAGGGCACCCCACACCGGACAGCGCTTCTCCCTCTGGTGCAGTGGGGGCGAGGAGATGCTTAGATTCCCATGATTTCCGAGTGCACAGAGGGGAGGCCCGAGGCTGGCTCACCCTTCACGGCCTGCAATGGCCACATGCCTGCACTCCTCATGGGAGGTCAGGATGTGCAGCCCAGCCAGGTGTGCTGAGGCCTACGTCAGGACTGGCAGCAGTTGCCATCCCTGGGCCTTTGCTGAGGGATGCCTGGATGGGCAGCTGGTGGATGGGCCCCAGGTCTCCCTGTGCCTTCCTCAAGGAGGGGTCCCTGCCCTAGGGTGAGCCTGGCAGCCTCTGCATCCCTCAGGCTGTGCGTGGAGCAAAGACCAGGCGTTTCCATCTCTCATTAGGGCTTCCTCAACCTTTTTTTTTTTTTGGTGCTATTACTAGGGCTTGAACTCAGGGCCCGGGGCACTATTGCTGAGCTTTTTCACTCAAGGATGGTGTTCTACCACTTGAACCACACGTCTACTTCCTTTTGCTGGTTAATTGGAGATGAGAGTCTCACACTTTTTCTGCTTGGGCTGGTTTTGAACTGCAGTCCTGAGATCTCAGATGAGCCTCTGCTGTCTAGCTGCCCCTGATTTTTTTTTTTTTTTTTTTTTTTTGCCAGTCCTGGGCCTTGGACTTGGCCTGAGCACTGTCCCTGGCTTCTTTTTGCTCAAGGCTAGCTAGCACTCTGCCACTTGAGCCACAGCGCCACTCCTGGCCATTTTTCTGTATATGTAGTGCTGGGGAATTGAACCTAGGGCTTCATGTATAAGAAGCAAGCACTCTTGCCACTAGGCCATATTCCCAGCCCCTAGAGTACTAGTCTTGAGTACTAGTCAGAGACATAAGCCCCTGATTTTTTTTTTTTTTTTTTTTGGCCAGTCCTGGTCCTTGGACTCAGGGCCTGAGCACTGTCCCAGGCTTCTTTTTGCTCAAGGCTAGCACTCTGCCACTTGAGCCACAGCGCCACTTCTGGCCGTTTTCTGTATATGTGGTGCTGGGGAATCGAACCCAGGGCCTCATGTATACGAGGCAAGCCCTCTTGCCACTAGGCTATATCCCCAGCCCCAAGCCCCTGATTTTTAATGGAGCAATTATGCATGCCAAATAGGATTCTAAACACTCCTGGATAGCCTCTTTAAAAAGTTCTACTTTTAGCGGCACTGTGGCTCCAAGTGGCAAAGCAGTAACCTTGAGCAAAAGCAGCTCAAGGGTCAGCACCCAGGCCCTGAGTTCAAGTCCCAGGATCAACAACAGCAACAAGAAGCAAGTTCTACTTCCCTAGGTACAAATGAACTATATTGAGTGCCTTAGTATCAGGAAGAGGAGGGGAGGCAAGGGGAAGGGAAGGAAAGAGGCAGGGGAGAGGGGAGGAGGAAAGTAAGGGGAAGAAGGGATGGGAGGGGGAGAGGGGTCTTTTTTGTTTTCAGAAGCAGGTCCAGGACCGACAGCCTGCAGACCTCTGAGCACAACCATCAATGCAGAGCAAGAGCCCATTTGCCGCCTTTGCCTGCAGCCCGGTCCCCAGGGGGGCATGTGGCCTGTGGTCCCAGGCTGATGGGTGGCAGCTGTGCGGCTGAGGCGGAGCTGTGTCTGCATTGTACAGGCCGCAGCTTGCCCGCCTGCCCCAGCTGCTGAGAACGACAGCATGTGCTTAGTGTCCACGAAACTTCCATGACCTTCTGTGTGAACACCAGCCCTAACCTCGCCGCTCCCTTTGCTCCTGGCCACGCAGATGCCCTCCAACAGCCAGCCACCCTTCCGCACCGGGGACGTGTGGCTACCTGGTCACCCCTCCCTGTCACCCAGGAGCTGGGACGTCAGGCGTGCGCCTTCACTCTGCTGAGCCTCCCTTTGTGTGAGTGCCAGATCTGGGGCTTGAGCTCGAGGCCTGAGGACTTTCCTGTAGTTGTGCTCATGGCCTTCCACTGCAAGACACAGCTCCACTTCTAGTTTTTTGCTGGTTAACCGGGGATGAGTCTCTCAGACTTGACTGCCCAGGCTGGCTTTGAACTATGATTCTCAGATCTCAGCCTTCTGAATAGCAAGGATTACAGACAGGTGTGAGCCACCAGAATCTGGCTGGGCTACATTTTTTTCCCCAAAGACAATTGATCATCAAATGGTAGGAAAGGGCCGGAGGCTCAGAATCTCCCCTTATTGTCATTTCCCAGACCAGGGCTTCTGAGAACATTCCAGAAGGGCAGTTCTTCAAGGTTCCCTCCACTGTCCAAGACCTCTGATGGTTTCAGATCTTAAACCAGGAGATAGCAATGACCATGATGGTGCCTATAGCTCTCCAGGCATGGGAGGCGGAAGCCCGTGGCCTCTAGCACACAGCCTTGCTCCCATCGGCGGCATCAGCACATCAGCCCTTGCCATCTAGAATCCTGGACCCGCACTTCTGCTGCCTCCTTCCTTTGAGCAGGTGCCACAGTGCTGGTGGCTGCTGCCTTCTCTCAGAGCAGAGCGTGGAGGGAGGGGACAGGAAGTGGGGGGGGAAGAGCAGGGCACCTCATGATCCTCCGGTTGTGCCCAGTGGGGCCTGAGGAACAACTTAAGCATTCTTAGAGGAAATGCAGATGCCCCCGGGCACACGATGGTCACGGTTCTTGGGAGAGGCCTGCAGAAATGCAGGAATGGCAGCGCAGTGATAGACAGACACATCTCTAGACTTAGAATCTAGGTATAGAGCACAGGGGTGGGGTCCCCACTGCAGGCAACAGGAAGGGGGGCTGTCAGCTCGCCCGAGGGACTGGAGGGCGGCGAGCAGGTGAGCCCACCCCTGGGGCTGATTAAGCTTAGGGCAGAGACTCACTGAGACTCACTGGGGCCCAGCTGGCAGCCCTAACAGGCCCCTGGAGGATACCTGACAAGGGGTTGTCATGACGACCACCCCCTCAGAGACAGAGGCATCCTATCCCACAATCGGGCAGCACAAGAAACTCCACGGTAATATCCATCTTTATTTGTAAAAATCCAGATATAAAATGTATTCTTTCAGTCTTTCCAGATTTTCCTTTTTACAAAAACGAAAAGGCACGTAAAACCCTTCCCCACTCTCGTTCCTTCCCCCACTCGGGTGTTTAGTTTGTTTTTCAGCCCTCCCCCCGCCCCCCATTACGGGACATGCTGCATTCCCGGGTGTCCGGCTCCCTCATGCTCCGGTGCTGCCTACCGGGGTGATTTGAGTTCCCAGACTGAGTACACAGGGGTGGCGGATGCAGGGGGCGCGGGGTTCTAGGCGTGCAGGACTAGTAGTAGGTTTCCTTCTCCACCCAGCCTGTAGGAAGCAGAGCAGAGGTGTGGGCTTGGGGTGTGGCTCCAGCATCACAGAGGGAAATGGGGGAGAATGCAGGACAGGGTTGGTGCCACCTCTAAACTCAACATGGAATCCCACCCTATCTTCTTTCTAGGAACACTGTGTTATCTGGGAAGATGGTCTGTCTTTTTTGTGCCAGGATTGGGGCTTGAACTCAGAGCCTGAGAGCTGTCCCTTAGGCTTCTGACATAAGACTGGTGCTCTACCACCTGAGCCACAGCTCTACTTCCAGCTTTGTGCTGACTGAAAAAAAGATTCTCATGGACTTTTTTTGCCCAGGCTGGCCTAGAACCACAACCCTCAGATCTCAGCCCCGAGTAGCTAGGATGACAGGTGTGAGCCACCACTCAGCGATTACGGTTTCTGGTGAGGTTTTCAACATAATGTCTGGTCTGTATTTCAAAGTGTCAAATATAATCTAGAGCTCAGTCCCTGTGGAATGTTCCACACCCAGGAACGGCTGGCAGCTGGACTCAGCCCACTGGGCTTGGACACCAGCAGCAAAGCCAACCACAGACAGGAGACCCCGGCCCCTCTCCGTCCCTCCCCCAGCCCCATTACCTCCTGGGCGACGTCTGATGATGAGCTTCCTGACTTCATCATACACGAAGATGAGGAGGGAGTAGGGGAAGGCACAGAACCACCAGGTGGGCCTGCAGAGAGAGGCGGTACTGATTCAGATACATACGAAGCCCCCCAGAGGAGCTCAGACACCACCAGTCCCCACGGTCCAGAGTCCAAGGCAGCCAACATGCTTCTGAGGCAGATGGCTGCACCGCAGGCAGGCAGGCAGGCCCGGATGAGCGACCCAGACACCAGTTTATAGGGGAGGTGGGTGGGTACATTCTGTGGTAATTCTAGAGCACTTGCACGTTTCCTTCCTTCCTTCCCTTTCTCAAGTGCTTAAGATTTTCTTTCTTTTTTGGCACTGGTACTAGGTTCAACATAGGCATGGTGCTCTACCACTTGAGCCATACTTCCACGTCCACCTTTTGACCTTTCCCGTCCCTGCTGGCTTTGAACCCATATCCTCAGTTATCAGTTTCCTGAATGGTTAGGATTACAAGCTGCTTCTCCAGCACCTGGCTTTAAAGTGCGTTAGCTTTTTGGTGCATGCTTCATGTCTTGGCATTAAAGAACTACAGAAGAGTTCTTGATGGAAGCATTGCCCATGAGTCCAAACTAGCATCCATCACCTAAATTTTGTCTCTGACGACGGAATTTGGGACAGCCAGCTGAGTGTTCTAAGCCTCAGACCTGGAACTGAGAAAAGCTGAGCCCTAACAGTCAACAAATGCCTTCGGGGGGCCTGGAGACAGGCTGCCTGGCAGCAGGGCGGGCAGGTGCTCCTGGGCAGCAGGCAGCTCCCAGGGATCTGGAGGGCTGGCCCTGCTCCTCCTTCCACACCATTATGTCCCCTTGCCCAAACCATCTCCCCGTGTGGCAGAGTGGCCGGGGACGGAGATCTGTACATCCCCCAGGACCCTGGCTCTCCCCTCTCGCAGCAATGCCCGCCCAGGCTTCGTGAGCCCTTGAGAACAACCTTCTTCCTTTGAGAAGGGAGGCAACACAGAGGCCTGAACACACTGGTTTGAACAGGGCCCCCAGACTTCAAGGGCAGCCGGGTTCCCCAGGCCGCCCTCCTCACAAGCGAGCTTCCCCACCTGTCCCAGGCACAGGAACCCTTCGCACCCCACCCAGAGCGCCCAGGATGGGGAGCCACGGCTACTTACTTGAGGGGGTACATCCTGAGGGCGACGCCCATGCCAGGACAGTAGGACAGGAAGGCAGCCAAGGCCGTCTCCTCAAAGAGGCCAAATATCAAGATCTTGTTCCTAAAACACAATGGGGACTGGGGCTTAGAAGGTACAAATAGAGGCTTGTCTCTTTCTTTTTCTTCTGTGCAAGTCATGGGGCTTGAACTCGGCCTGGGCACCGACCCTGAGCTTTTTTGCTCAAGGCTAGCACTCAACCACTTGAGCCACAGCTTCCCTTCCAGCTTTTTAGTGGATAATTGGAGGTAAGAGGCTCATGGACTTTCCTGCCCCAGCTGGCTTTGAGGCTCAAGCCTCAGATCTCAGCCTCCTGAGGAGCTAGGATTATAGGTGTCTAAACGCCCAACTATACAAGTGCTATGTTGAGTCTGAATTGTTTTTTCCAATCCAGTTTCTAGGTTATGGCAACTTGGCCTTGTGTAGCACTTTTTGGGGGATGGAAGAGGGGGAACAAAGTGTTTTTTAGAAACTGCTACAAATCCTTCGCCACACGCCGTCCCTTACTTCATCCCCTGCTGGAAGACAGAGTTCCTCCGGGTCTTGCAGATGACCAGGTCAGCCCACTGCACGACCACGATGCTCACGAAGAACGCCGTATGGCAGGTGAACTCCACAATCTTCCGCTGCTCATAGGTCTGAAAAGCAAGGTGGACAGAGCTGGTGGCAGTGTGGTAAAGTCTTCCAGGGCTCGAGGACCAGCCCAGGCACAGCGCCCAGGGCCCAGGGCCCACCGCCACTCACCCACTGCTGTCCATAGCTGTCCTCCACGTCATTGATCCAGCGGTCATCCCAGTCCACTCGGATGCCCAGCAGGTGAATTGGGAGAAACCCGTTCTCAGCCAGAATCACGAAGTAGGTGAAGAAGCCACCCAGGGCCTGGATCATACCTGGGGAGATGGGGGCCCCCTGAGTGGAAGCCCGGCAAGGCCTGCCGCGTGCCTGTCACCTGATGGGTGGCTGTGGCGCTGGCTGGGGAAGGCCTGGGAGCAGGGTGCTGCTCACTAGGGGGCTGAAGGTAAGATGGAGACCCAGGCATGCCTTTTTAAGAGCTTAAAAGGAGACACAGATACCTTGCTCTTAGAACACAGCTGTTTCCCATACTTTATCAGGCCAGGAGCCTTCTAGGAAATCTGCCTGCGTGCATTTGTGCGTGTGCGTACACGCGTGCACGTCCTGGGGCTTGGCTTTCTCACACAAGGCTAGTGCTCTACCCTTGAGCCATAGCCGATTAGTTAAAGACTTTTCTGTCCCAGCTGGCTTTGAACTTTGATCCTTAGCTCTCAGCCTCCTCAGCAGCTAGGAGGACAGGAACCTGGGCCACCAGCACCTGGCTACTTTCTCACTTCTAAATCTGAAAAATTCTAAGTTCTACTCTCAGAGTTTTCACATGCTGCTATCTTGCTCCTCTCTGAGGCACCCCGCTCCATCTCTGAATCTGAGGGGCGCCTCAAGTTCCCAGGGACAAGATCTCATCCTTCACAACCAGAGAGGCTGCCCCGGAGGTCAACTGGGGCCATCAGCCATGGCTGCAGACGGTCGCGCTCTCTGCGGATGCTAATCACCTCCACTCGCCGCCCGCTGCGTGGCAGGACCTTATCTGCACACGGCAGGCAGCGCTGGTGGCAGGGGCCCAGCCTGGGAGCCAGCCCTGCAGGACAAGGCTGCATGTAGCACTGTGCTTCTGTGGGGACCCAATGCCACTGTCAAAGCCATGCGTTTCCTAACACTCCAATCCTGGGGCTCTGCAGGTCAGCGAGGGAGCCCCTGGGCACATGGGCTATGCCAAGCCTTGCCTGGCACAGGCACAGGCACACAGACTGAAGTGGAACTGCTCGCAAGAGTCAGTGGGCAGGCCGGCCGCACCAACTGGCTTCTCCTGGGGAAGAGAGCTTAGATCTGCACCAGCAGCCTCTTCCTGAGGCAGGCGTGTCCACGCACATCCTTTTGAAGTTGCCTCTGCACTCGTGGGGCTAGGGCTGGGGCTCACCGATCTGCCCGTAGGCCATGCTGATCAGCCGCTCATTCACAAGCTTGTCAGTCTTAGGGTTTCTGGGCTGTCTCTTCATGATGTCACTCTCTGCTTGCTCGTACGCAAGTGAGATGGCAGGAACCTGTGGGGGGTTGGGGGGGAGCGAGTATTTATTAGGAATGAGATTTTTCACTCAGTAATGGACTTTCCTGCCCAGACTGATTTCAAACCACACACCTGAGATCTCAGCCTGAGTAGCTAGGATTACAGGCATCAATGAGCCTTCGATACCAAACTCTTGCTTTCTCCCCTTTTAAACTGGCTTTATCTCACAAAACCATTTCACAGATACCACTAAAAACTGTGCAAAACGTGAAATTCCTATGTGGTAAGCAGGCACGCTCTGCTACCCTGAGTGCCAGCACATTCTTTCCTGTGCTGTGTGCTGGTCCTGGAGCAGGTACTCGGCTGGGTGTGACCCCTTAGCTTTTCTACTCAAGGCTGATGCTCTTCCACTTGAGCCACACTTCTTTTAGCATTTTGGTTAACTGGAGGTGAGTGTCTCATGAACTGTCCCATCCCCGAGGGCCTGGCTCACCATGTCGGTGCCCAAGTCAATGCACAGGATGGTGACGGTCCCCAGTGGCAGCGGAATGTTCGCGATAATAAATATCAGGAAGGGGGTGATTTCTGGAATGTTGCTGGTCAGGGTGTATGCAATGGATTTTTTCAAGTTGTCGAAGATCAGACGGCCTAGGAAAGCAAGGTTTGCTGGTGGGGGCAGAGCCGGGCACCCGGTAACAGGAGGTCTGCCAAGGGCCGACGCGGCTGCCCACAGCAATGGACACCTCAAACATGGTGCTTACCTTCCTCCACCCCAGTCACGATGGAGGCGAAGTTGTCATCCAGCAGAATCATGTCCGCAGCCTGCTTGGACACATCGGAGCCAGCGATCCCCATGGCCACCCCGATGTCCGCTTTCTTCAGAGCCGGGGAGTCATTGACACCGTCTCCTGTCACGGCCACAATGGCACCCTATAGAGAACGAGGGAGGCAGGCTCTCAAAGCCTGGCTCTCTTTGATCTGTTGGTACTGGAGCTTGAACTTGGGTTATCCACGCTGAGGCTGGCACTCTACACTGCGTGAGTCACACATCCCCCTCGCGTGTGCGCAGAGCCGGGATCACTCACCTGCCGCTGGCACCCCTCCACGATGATGAGCTTCTGCTGGGGCGACGTCCTGGCGAACACAATCTCCGTATGGTGCTTCAGGATGTCGTCCAGCTGCTCAGAGGTCATGTCCTTCAGGTCACTGCCGTGGACCACACAGGCCTTGGCGTCTCTGGAGTCAGGACCAAAGGGAATTAACAGGAAGCTGTCCTCCATGCCACCAGCACTCTGTCACCTTGAGGGGTGACACAGGACGCCACAGAGGCCGGGCTCCGGGGTGCATGCCTGCACTCCTAGCTATGCAGCAGGCTGAGATCTAAGACTAGCAGTCCAAAGTCAGCCTGGGCTTCCAAGAAAAGCTGGTGACACTCAACTCTGATTAATTAGCAAAAAACTGGAGGTGTGACTCAAGTGGTAGAGCACAAGTGCTGAGTGAAAAAGTTAAGGATAACTCCCAGACTCGAGTTCAAGCCCCAGTAGCAGCACACACACACAAAAGACCCTCAGACTGCTGCCTTCAAGCTCACCAGCCACTGGAGTCACCTCCCTGTCTCCATCTTTATCAGACATCTTCAAACAGTATGGTGGAGTTTAGGAACATGAGAGGCGATGAGACCAGAGTGGGGTGGGGGTTCCTGGGCCGTCCCCATACCAAGACCCGTCTTGCTAGGGATTTCACTTACATTGCAGCATTTCCCTTTCTCACTGCACTGCTGGTGTGGACTGAGGGCTGACGAGGCCCCGGGCACGAGGCTTCTGTGGTGAATGCCACAGAATTGGGGAGAGGCTCACACCTGACCTCCACTGGCTCTAAGGCACCTGTGAGCCTTGTGAGCCCCAGCTGCCTGGAAGCAAGCCAGAATCACCCCCATTTCCACTCCTACACAAGCTGGCCCCCAGGAGCAAGCAGTCCCTTGGCAGCAAGGCAGGTGTGTTCCCAGCTCAGCTCAGGAGCAGGCCCAGAACAAACCCACCACAGAAGCTAGTGAATCCCATGACCAGAGCCCCCAGCTGGCCATACCTGGGGTTCACCTGGTTCACCGGGATGTTGAGGCGTGCAGCGATGTCTTCCACAGTCTCGTTGCCTTCCGAGATGATGCCCACGCCCTTGGCGATGGCTTTGGCTGTGATTGGATGGTCTCCTGTCACCATGATGACCTGTTGAGAGAGATGAGTCATTTATTGATTCATATGACCACATACAAGTTCACGAGCAAACACTCGGCTCTTTCAGCTCAGAATACCAAAGAATGCAAGTAGTAATGAGAAGCATCAATTTCCTCAAAACACAAACCTATACCATCAACACTTAGACTTTTATCTTTACTCATGAGGTCAGTAAGTGGCAAAGTGTCTCTTTTTCTTTTAGCAACACATGAGCTTAGTAAAACCAGCAAAGAAATTAGAAAAAGTTTCATTTTGGTGGGGCTGCACAGGCATTCTATACTGGTGGTTGGTATTTCTACCCTGGCCTGATTTTTAAGGACAGCAGTATAAAGGAAAAATGCACAATTGTGACAGATTTTTGGTGCTGGTCATGGGGTTTGAACTCAGGGCCCTAGCACTATCCCTGGGCTTTTCTACTCCAGGTTAGTGCTCTATCACTTGAGCCACACTTTCAAGTTTTTTTGTGGTTAATTGGAATTAAGAGTCTTAGGTTTCCTGCATGGGCTGGCTTTGAACCATGATCTGCAGGTCTGTTTCCTGAGTATCTAGGATTCTAGGCATGAGCCACTGGCACCCGACAAGAATAGACTTTAAAAGAAACCAAGCATGAAGGGGAATGCTTTCTCCCAAGCTCTTCAGAGCAGTGTTACACACGAGAATAAGAACAGTGGAAGCGAGGGGCAGCCACAGGGCCATTGGTGCCCCAGGATGGCGTTTGGCCAAGTAGCTGGTGCTGTCCACCTCCAAACCACCTCACTGGAAACAGCAAGTCACTTGCTGCCTGGCCACCCAGACACAGAACTACCTTCACATTTCCTTAGTTAAAAAGCAGGGGTGCCCCTTCCCCATTAGCTACTCAGCCTCTAGTACAAACTGATCATTTCTGTGGCAAAGCAAGAAACAAGAGCAAGAGCAGAGCACCTGGACCCGGGTGCCGCCCCACTCCCCGGGAGATGACGCTGACCGTGCAGATGGCGCACACTACCTTAATCCCAGCACTCCGGCATTTGCCCACGGCGTCAGGAACAGCTGCCCGGGGAGGGTCAATCATGGAGATGAGCCCCACAAAGCAGAGATTATCCACGGGGAAATTCACCTCATCCGTGTCAAACTGGAACCCCTCGGGGAACTGTTCATCGGGCAGAAGAAGGTGGCAGAAACCTGCGAGGAGCGTGGGGCTGCGTCAGGGGGGCAGAGCCTGCTCGGTCATCTCCTCCTGCTGGACTTTCATCTGAAATACTCTTTAAAAGTCTAGTCTTGACAGCTGGGTGCTGGTGGCTCATGCCTGTAATCCTAGCTATTCATGAGGCTGAGATCTGAGGATCGTGGCTCAAGGCCAGCCCAGGCAGGAAAGTGCACGAAACTCTCATCCCCAATTAACCAGCCAAAAGCTCAAAATGGAGCAAGAGCAGGAGGTCCTGAGTTCAAGCCTGAGTACTGACACACATCTCAAATCCAGTTTTATGAACAGGATGAAGCAAGACAGTCACTCCTGTTACCTAGCCTCCAGGAGGCTGAGGCGCAAGGACTGCTGAGTGCTAGCCTAGCATGGGTTACAAGACTCCCTGTCTCAAGAAAAGAAACATCTGGAAGACAGTTTATTTCCACACATTACCTAGGAACAAGAAATGGGTACAGTGTGAGAGTGAACTGGCCAGAGCAATGCCTGTCAGGTGCCATGTGTCACAGCCTGGTAAGGAGCCTCGTAAGGAGTGCCCGGCTTGGCTTACCCTCAAGAGAGGCAGGGCAGGGCAGGGCTTTGCAATCCTGCATTTCCTCAGCAAGTCTCCAATGTGGCTGCCACGTGAGCTTCTCAGGGGTAAGTTCAGAGCCCACATGCCATGTGAGGGCTCGCCACCTGCACCAGCACCATGCAGCACTCAACAGTCAGGCCATTCCTGCCCGTATGCCTGGGGTTACCGGGGCTTGAACTTCAGACCCGGCTCGGTGCTCTCCCTGAGCTTTTACACTCAAGCTGAGGCTGTATCGTGAGCCAGTTTTACTTCTGGAGGTAAAGAGTCCTGTAGATTTGACTGCTTGGGTTGGCTTTGAACCACAATCCTCAGATCTCTGCCTCACGAGCAGCCAGATTACAGGTATAAGCCATTAGCATCTGCTGAGAGGCTGCTTCTTTAACGGGGGTGCTGGAGAAGGGAAGGATTCAAGGGCTGCAGGGAAGACACTGGCCTTTGCTGGACACAACACAGACTGCTGCTATGGGGCAGATGTGTGGGAAGGCTAGGACTCAAGCCTGAGAACAACCAGTCTGACTGCCTCAAGCTCAGAGGAATAGGAAGAACACACACGATTTGTTTTTTGTGGGTTTTTTTTTTTTTTTTTCGCCAGTCTTGGGGCTTGGACTCCCTGAGCTTCTTTTTGCTCAAGGCTAGCACTCTACCTCTTGAGCCACAGCGCCACTTCTGGCTTTTTCTGTTTATGTGGTACTGAGGAATCGAACCCAGGGCTTCATGCATGCAAGGCAAGCACTCTACCGCTAGCTAAGCCATATTTCCAGCCCCACATACATGATTTGTCAACCCACAAAGTATTATACAAATGCCAAACTCCCCAGTGCACTGGATAAAGGGAGATGAGCTTTTAAGTATGCTAAGTAGAGGAGACGGCAGTGCTCTCGTCCTGCAGATCTGGGAGAGCAGAGTGGGCATGCTAGGGACAGCAGAGGAAAGGGCATCGCTCCGGACACACGAGGTACTGGCCAGATCAAAGGACAGGCTGTGGCCTCAACAGCAAGTTAGATAGTAAAAGCTCTCCTTCTCTGTGCTTGTGTGGGATGGAACCCAGGGCCTTGTACTTGGGCTTTCCCCCCTGAAGGCTGATACTCTACCACTTGAGCCACAGCTCTACTAGCTTTTTGCTGGCTGGAGTCTTCACCCTGAAGTGACTTCAAACTACAGACCTCAGGTCTCAGCCTCCTGAGCAACTAGGATTTTTTTATGAGCCACTGCTGACCCCCAATGTTCCCCCCCTCCTTTAAAAAAATACAACAGACCAGCAGGAGACCACAGGTCTAAAAAGTCTGAAACCTTCAGGCTTGTTTGCCTGGGCATTTGTCCAGCCCTCACTATTCTCAACACAGGCAGCCAATAAAGCATTTTCTGTGAAGGCTGAGAGCAAGGCCCCCGGGGCGCGCCCCCTGACCCCAGCAGGGCGGGCCGGCATACCCAGCACACGCTCCCCGAGGCCGCCCAGCTCCAGGTAGGCGTTCTGGAAGGCGTCCTTCAGCTCCTCGTCCAGGGGCTGCTCCTTGCCGTGGAGCAGGATGGTACTGCAGCGGTCCAGGATCCTCTCTGGGGCACCCTTCATCACCAGCAGGTGCCGCGGCTCGGCTGTGTTGGGGTTCTTGTGAATGGACAGCTGCAAGAGTCATCGGAGGGAGGGGTCACCCAGGAAGTACGCCCGGCCATGCACACGCCAGGACCGATGCCGCCACCCGCCTTCTGGGATGGGAGAGGCGTGACAAGTTCACGCCCTGGATGCACCTCGAAGCTCACCAGTGGACCCACACAACTCATTTTTGTGCCAGTACCTGGGCTCAAACCCAAGGCCTGGACACTACCCTTTAGCTTTTTCACTCAAGCCTGGTGCTCTACCCCTTGAGCTACAGCTCCACTTTCAGCTTTTGTTATTCACTGGTTAACGGGAGGGAAGTCTCTCCCAGACTTTTCTGTCTGACTCTCAGATCTCAGCCTCCCGCGTAGCTAGGATGACAGGCAGGAGCCACCAGCGTGTCACTTCCTGCACAGCCGTTCTGTGTGTGGGAAGTCTGTGAACAGGGGATGGGCTCATACTTGTGCGTGTTTGTGCCCGACCCCAAGTCCTGTGGAGGGCCAGTCACTGTTTGGAGGAGGCTCATCTCTGGGGTGCGATGGCAAGCCCGCGGGAGGGGGTGCCCACACACCTGATACTTATTGGTGGAGTTGAAGGGGATCTCCACGATCTTGGTGTACCTCTCCCGCATCTCCTTCACTGAGCCGCAGCACACCTCGATGCACTTCAGAAGAGCAGACTCCGAGGCGTCCCCGGCTACGGCCCGCTGCAGAACAGAGGAACAGAGGCACTGACCGTGAGTCACAGAAGCCCCATCCCAGGTTCCGTCAAGCACATGGAAGAATCCATTCCAACATCGCTAGTGACAGGAGCCTAGCTTCCGCTGTTGTCCCCGCCAGCCTCCCCCTCCCAGGCAGCGCCCACCTCCCACTGACCCCCTCCTGCCTGTTACCATCCCCCAGAACCACTCCACAGTCTCTAAACCAAGGAGAACCTCAACTGCACACTGGCTGGCTCTGAGGCTAAGCCACAGAGTCAACTTTCAGTCCCTCGCACTCACTGCCCAAGAATGGGAAGAGAACGGCTCAGGGCCCCCGGACTGGGCAAAGCAGCCCGACTGCACACACCCGGTGCAGAGTGGGGGCAGCCTGCGGCTGCAGTGGATACACACACACGTGTTTGGCCTGCATACCAGGTTGCCCTGCACAGGGACACGGCTCACAGATGCGGAGAGTTCCTCGCACACCAGAAAGCAGCCCAGGGAAGAAGTACCATGCAATAAATGGAGATTGTTTTGTGTGTGCCAGTATTGGGACTCAAACTCAAGACCAGGGCACCATACTGTTGAGTCTTCTGCTCAAGGCTGGGGCTCTACTACTTGAGCCACAACTCTAGGTCTGGATAATTGGTGGTTAACTGCAGAGAAGAATCACATGGACTTTCCTGCCTGAGCTGGCTTGAGCAGATACCAGCCTCCCAAATTGCTAGGATTACAGGCGTGAGCTAACGGCGCCTGGTAAAGCCTCAAAGACTAGAAAATTTCCACTTTGAGACAAGGAAAAACATGAAGCAGGCACGTCATGTTTTATTCCCAAGATAAACCACATCATCTTAAATCAACACTGATCTGAGGCCAAGACAAACCACACGTAAGAACAGGCAGGCCCTGCCTCCGCCACAGACGATATCTCCGTGACCATGTCTGCACGTGTGCTGCAACCTGGAGCACTCGCGCGGACACACATGGAACACCGTGGCAGTGGGTCCAGCAGGGAGTCACAGAGCCTGGTGGATTATGTGACTCTGTCCTTCTGGAACATTCCATGCTCCCCTTGGGCAACACAGCTAAATCATAGTCATTTCAGGAGGCGGCAGTGGTTTCTGCCTGATCTTATTTTTTGCATCATTAATAAACAAGCTAAGGATAAATAAGAGAAATCGCTGGGCTATTTTAAGAAAATAAATGGCTTGAGAGAGTAGCCTAACATGCAAATACGATTATGCAGTCACTCAAGCAGCCCTGCTGGAGTTAAGTGAGGCCCTAGGAAGGTAGCAGAATAAAACTGGTCTGACCAGTTTGTTACTGCAAAGCCTGTCACTTCCCTGGCCAGGACCTTGCTCATTACTTCATCTCCCATGGCACACTGAGAGATCTACAGGCAAGACAATTCCAAGGGCATGCAGGCAGGGTGCTGCTTAAAGTAAAGCTCGCTAGGGCTGGGGCTGAGGGGAGGCAGTGTGGTCTCGGTGGGGTAGTCCTGAGTTCAAATCTCAGTCCTGCCTTCCAAAATACAAGGAGTACTCTGCTGGCAGGTTTTGAGTGGTGACACCCCCGGCCCCCGGAAGCACACAGCACTCGCGCACCTTGAGGATGGGGAGGTTTTCCTGGTTGGCCTGGAACACAGCTCGGTTACAGAGGCCTGCAATCCTGGACAGAGCAAGCCAGGTGGCTGAGGTCTTGTCGAAGGAGACACCTGGAGAGGACAAAGCAGGGCAGGACAGTGACGCACTAACTCAACACTGCCTTGTTCTTAGTTTCAGTCTCATTCAAAGCTCCAGTGTCATTTGTGTGTTTATCTGCTCATTCATTCCCTCATGGAATTTATTGTGATAGTACCAAGTCTTGAACTCAGGGCCTGAGTGCTGTCCCTTAGCTTTTTGGTCAAGACTGGTACTCGACTACTCAAGCCACAACTCCATTTTGGGCTTTTTGGTAGTCAAATGGAGGTAAGAGTCTCATAGACTGTCCTGCTAGGGCTGGCTTTGAACCACGATCCTCAGATCTCAGCCTCCTGAGTGGCTTGGGTTACAGTGAGCCACCTGCACCTCTATCTTGCTTAAAAACACTGATTCCAGTTACATATATAAGGCACATTTCTCTATGACCCTTCTTAAGACCTTTTAACAAATGGTGGGAATAATTTAAGAAAGCCAACAGTGGGAGAGCCTCTGAGACACATGCCAGTGGGCGGGGGCTGGCGCTCACCGCTCTGGTTCTCGGTGGTGTCAGCCTCGTGGATCTGATTGTCGAACCACATGTGGGCCACCGTCATCCGGTTCTGGGTCAGGGTTCCAGTCTTGTCGGAGCAGATGGTGGAGGTGGAGCCCAGGGTCTCCACAGCCTCCAGGTTCTTCACTAGGCAGTTCTTCCGAGCCATGCGCTTGGCAGTCAGGGTCAGACAGACCTGGAACCAAGATGGCGGCACTCAGCCAGGCTGCCATTCCTCCAAATCCTGTCCCAAAGCCCCTCTGCCCAGCCTCTTCTGAGGTCTGAGTGCACACAGAGCCGCAGATATGGGGCTCCTCCACCTCCAGTGGGTGCTATCAAGAAACAATAGCCACAATTCCTCATGTCCTTCTCTCCTCCCCCACCCATTCCCATTCTCCCTCCATGATTCGTCTCAGAACCCTGCCCCCACCGCCTTCCAAACCACCTTTATTTGGTGTCTATAATGGGGTCTGAACTTGGGCCTCCGGCTCTCCCTTGGCTTTTTCACTCAAGGCTGGTGTTCCACCACGTGAGCCACAGCTCTAATTCCAGCTGGTGGTTAATGGGAGAGGAAGAGTCTCCTAGACTTTCCCACTGAGCTGGCTTCCAATGCGGAGCTCCCACCTCAGGCCCCTCCCCCCCCCGCCCCCGCCAGCAGCAACGACAGGTATGAGCCAGCCTCTCACCGTGACAGTGGCCAGCAAGCCTTCTGGCACATTGGCAACGATGATGCCGATGAGGAAGATGACGGCCTCCAGCCAGGTGTACTCAAGGATGAGGGACAGAATGAAGAAGGACACGCCCAGGAAGACGGCCACGCCAGTGATGAGTTGGATGAAGTGCTCGATTTCGGCGGCGATGGGGGTCTGGCCACCTTCCAGCCCTGACGCCAGGGTGGCAATTCTCCCCATCACTGTGCGGTCTCCGGTGTACACCACAATGCCACGGGCAGTGCCTGGGGAGCACAGCACAGCTGCCCTTTGCCGCCTCACACTGGCAAAGGGATGTACGCCCACCAACAGGCCAGCCCCGCAGTGCCCAGCAGGCATGGCGTGGGGAGGAGAGCGCAGAGGGACGGCGGGCAGTGACCCTCTCTGCGCTGTGTGGAGACACCGATGCCAGGACACACCTAACTGTGCCTACGGTTCTTGTTGGTGGGTTCACCACCCTTGAGAAATGCCAGGTCCTGCTAGAAGTGCCTCGAGGGGCCTACCTTCCACGCAGTTGGTGGAGAAGAAGGCGATGTTCCTTGTCTCCAGGGGGTTCTCGTTGGTAAAATCTGGGGACCTGGTCTGTGGCTCCGACTCCCCGGTGAGCGAAGAGTTGTCCACCTGTGGGGATAAGAGGAGGGTAAGGTGCCAAAGCCCGCCGCAGCACTCTGTCTGGCCCAGGAGTGGTTCTGCTCAAGATCTACCTTGCAACCATTTGCAGATATGATTCTGAGGTCTGCAGGGATACGGTCCCCGCCTTTCACCTCGACCAAGTCCCCAACGACCACCTCCTCCGCGTTAATGCTCATTTTCTCTCCGTTGCGAATCACCAGGGCTTGCTGTGGAAGGAGAAACATTTTATGCTGTTCAGTGGGTGCCAAGGAAAGTGTCCAACACAAGAACATCAAAGGCCCTGTGACATGCTCCAGTGAGCCAGCACCCACTTCTGACTAATGCCAGACACAAAAGGCTGCTCAAGTTACCTACGGTATTCTTTTTTTTTTTTGGCCAGTCCTGGGGCTTGGACTCTGGGCCTGAGCACTGTCCCTGGCTTCTTTTTGCTCAAGGCTAGCACTCTGCCACTTGAGTCACAGCGCCACTTCTGGCCGTTTTCTGTCTATGTGGTGCTGGGGAATTGAACCCAGGGCCTCATGTATATGAGGCAAACACTCTTGCCACTAGGCCATATCCCCAGCCCCTACGGTATTCTTCTTACTGTCTGCATGGAAGTGTGTGTGTGTGTGTGTGTGTGTGTGTGTACACGTACTTGGGGCTTGACCTCAGGGCCTCACGCTCACTTGGCTTTTCTGCTCAAGGCTGGAGCTCTACCACATACAAGTCAAAGCGCCACTTCTAGCCTCTTGCTGGTCAAATGGAGATGAAGAGTCTCACGGAATTTGCTGGCCAGGATGGCCATGAGCCAGTCCTCCAGATCTTAGTCTCCGAGTAGCTGAGATTACACTGGTGGTCAGACTAACATGCAAAAAACTTCAAGCCTACATGACTTCCCATTTTGAGAGTGGGAAGGAAGAAGGACGATGGTGTCAAGTACCTGAGGGACCATGTTCTTGAAGGACTCCATGATCTTTGAGCTCTTAGCTTCTTGGTAGTAGGAGAAGCAACCTGTGATGATGACCACTGCTGAGAGCACCACGCCGAGATAGAGCTGGGGGGAAAGGCAAGTTAAGACAGAGATACATGGAGTGGAGGGAGGTGAGTCAGAGATGGAGCTGGAGGAGGTGAGTTAGAGATGGAGCTATGAGGGGGAGGTGAGTTAGAGATGGAGCTGGGGGAGGTGAGTTAGAGATGGAGCTATGGGGAGGGAGGTGAGTTAGAGATGGAGCTATGGGGGGGAAGTGAGTTAGAGCTGGAGCTGGGGGGGAGGTGAGTTAGAGCTGGAGCTGGGGGAGGTGAGTTAGAGGTAGAGCTGGGGGAGGTGAGTTAGGCAGAGCTGGGTGGGGCGTTAGGACACAGCTGGGGGACAGGGGAGCTGGGTCCCAGGACTCAGGACAGATACCGAGCAGCATTCAGGTGCTTCCTAGCTGAACAAAACCAGGTGAGCGGGCAAGACCAGAACTTCAGAAACAGAGACCGGCCAGCAAAGAAGGGGAACCCCCGAAAGGCAAGCCACCCCGTGCCGAATGCATGGAGTCACCAGAAGGAGCAGAGGAGAAACAGGGACGGGGGCCCACCAGCCCTGGACGCTGCTCACGTTATCGTTCTGAGGCTCCTCTTCGGTAGCAGCCTGGATGCCATACGCCAAGAAACACAGGATCGCCCCGATCCACAGGAGCATGGAGAAGCCCCCAAAGAGCTGCCGGCAGAACTTCACCCACTCGGGAGTGGTGGGAGGAGGGGTCAGGGCATTGGGGCCGTCCCTGGCCAGGATCTCAGCAGCTCGGGCAGTCGTCAAGCCCTGAGGAAAATACACAAGGCAGAGAGTGGCAGCACTCACAAACAACTATGCTCGTCAACATGAACACAACAGAACCAAACGGGCATCAGCTGTGTCCAGAGCCGCAGGGCCACAGAGGCGCCTGGCAGATCCTACATGAGCAACAACTGCAACACTGTCCCTACAACACCCAATTACACCCAACACCACCTCAATTAAACTCAGGGGCTGGGCTCTGTCCCTGAGCTTTTCTGCTCAAGATAGTGCTCTACCACTTTGAGCCACAGCTCTACCTATTTCCTGGTGGTTCACTGGAGTTAGGAGTCTCATGGACTTTCCTGCCCAGGCTGGCTTTGAACCACATCCTTATATCTCATCCTCCTGGTAGCTAGGATGACAGGCGTGTACCACCAACACCCGTTTCTTTGGATTTTACACAAAGGTTTTAAGATGACTCAACTGCCAAGGTTCTGACATAAGCAATGAGCCAGGCTAGGAAACATACAAAGAAATGACTGCTAAAGACTCAACGAGCTAAAGTGGACGGTCTCATTTGCCAAATACAGACCCTAGGGAAGATCTGTGACCTTGGAGACAACTTCATAGCCTGGCTCTCACCATCACCAACATGAGGGGGAAATGCCCACTCAAGAAGCCATGACCAAAGACCAGGCCATGTGCACCCTGTCACTTGTAAGAAACTCAGATGATGGCTGTCACTAGGTGCCATCCAGAGCCCCCGAGGGCAGATCTGAGGAAGGTATGGAGGTCAACCTAAGGAGGAGAAATGAGGATCAGGCACAAGTTTCAAAGGAAAACGTACTCGGCTCAAGTCTGTCCCGTACTTCCGGTGGAGCTCGTCCAGGCTAAGCTTATGGTCATCCTAAGGGGGAAAAGAAAGGAAGAATCATGTACTGTAACATTAAAAAGGACAAAAACCTCCATGCATACCAGGTGTCCTTACGGCTCTTCCCTGGTATTTTCTCCACAGCTGTCCAATGCTGTGTGCTGCCACACAAACCAGGGAACCCCCCCAGTGCTTAGCAATCTGGGAGGCCTCTGCCCAGGCAGGGTTTTAGTTTTTTGGTTGTGAGACTTGAACTTAGGGGCTAGCGCTCTACCACTTCTGGTTTTTGAGTGGGCAATTGGAGTTAAGAGTCTCACAGACTTTCCTGCCTGGGCTGGCTTTGAACTGCAATCCTCGGATCTCAGCCTCCTGAGTAGCTAAGATTACAGGCGTGAGCCACTGTGCCCAGCTGCAGTTAATTTTTAAAGTAAAATGTGTCACACACACACACACACACACACACACAGAATACTTACCATGGAAACCTCCTTCTTAAGCTCATCCATGTCTCTGTCTTTCTTGGCCTTTTTCCCCTTTTTGTCTCCATGTTCAGAAATGGCTGCAGGTTCATATTTATCACGTCCAGCCTACGAAAGAATGTGGGAAACGGAGGCCTTGAGCCCTGCACAGCTGTGGAAACCACAGGTTTTCGGGGGCAGGGAGTGGCTTTAAGGACAGCAGCTGCCTGGAATGGTCACAGGGTAATGCAGGGACAACTGTCATGTTCACATTTTCGTGGCACACCACACAAAGCTGTGAGCAACAGGTCCCCAACCAGGGTCAGAACAGCTGGGGAAGGTCACGACAGGCCTCCGCTGGACCAACTCCCACTCGAGTGCATGGGGCAAGCTGTGCGGCCACACAGCCTCATCCTGTAGCCTCCCATGTTCATACACAAAGGATCAAACCATCCTCGCATCACCAAGCTCAGCCTCGCTCCTCAGGCATGCTCTCTGCTCACACAGCTTGCACGTGGAGTCCTGGCTCCCACACTCACCAGCACTCCCTTGCGTAAGTCAGTGAGTTTCTACTCTCCTTCAAAATCATGCAGACACAAACTTTGCATTTGGGGGAAGGATTAAATGCTAGTTGCAAGGACATTGTGTGTGGTTTAAATGACCTTTATTTCTCACAAAAGGACCAGTTCATCTTCTTGGGCAAGCTTAAAAGACCCTGAAATTCTTTAAATAAAAACACCCTCCCCCCAAAATGGGAGTCCCTAAAATCTTCCCAAATGGAAGTCGCTGGAAATGTTTTGACTTGAGCAAGATGTCAGGAGAGTGTGTGCCTTACCGTGCAATTCACAGGATCCACCCACGCTGCTCCAGAACCACAGGAATTTTTAGAGCAAATGTTGATTCCTTTAAATTTAGGCAGCTCCAATCCCTGGCCCGTTTAAGATGATAAGCTTATCTCCATGAAGCTGAACTTGGTCCCACAGTCAGTCCATGGGGAAAAGACCCCCATCCCAGTCACCCCCCGCCACCCAGCTAACCTAGGGGAGGGGAGGATAAAAGGGGCATTTAGCAATTTTCTTCTAACGATGGAAAGTGGTGCTATTACGATCACTTTGTGGCTCTCAGCCATTTCTGGCTTCCAGAAGTACATCAAGAATACCTAAGCAATGCTTAGGAAGGCATGTCCAGACTGCAATGTGCTGTGCCGAAGTGCAAATCCACCCCTAAAGTGACAGGCTACGGTCACAACCCCTACAGCATGGGAAAACACTGACTTGAACTCAAGACTTGCAAAGGAAACCCTCTTCTCACAGGTCATGTTGGAGATGGGTGTTAATCGTGCTGCTCAGCGCCTTTGTGGCTGTTGGCACCGAAGTGGCACTGGGCAGGTGTTGTCTTCTGGGACAGGCAGTAGTGGTGTGTTCACCTTATCCAGAATGGAGCAGGCCTAAAATACAGTCTGCATTCCTGACATTCTCCCCACCATGGGCAATCACACTGACGAACAAGGCTCTCTACGCTCACTGCTCTTGCAGCTCAAGTGAGGATGAAAAATGATCAATATACAACACAACGAAAGCAAAAAGGAGAATTAGAAAAGAAACCAGGACAGAAAGGACCCATGGACTCTGGTGGGCCTCGGCCACACACATCCTGGATAAGCACACTACTCAGAGTCACCATAAAGACGCTGGCCCCTTTCTAGTGATCTTTGTTATTCTTTGTACCAGTACTGGGGCTTGAACTCAGGAGTCAAACTTTTTCACTCAAGGCTGGCACTCTGCCACCTGAGCCACAGCGCCCCTTCTGGCCGTTTTCCATATATGTGGTGCTGGGGAATCGAACCAAGAGTTTCATGTGTAGGAGGCAAGCACTCTTGCCACTAGGCCATATTCCCAGCCCCAGTTCTCAAGTTTTTAAGCAAGGTGGCCATTACAAAATGTTGAAATAAATGAAAATCAGAGGTAAGAGCACTGTCTTTTGCTCTGACTTTTAATCTCTTCTGAGAGAGAAAGAGAGAGAGAGAGAGAATGAGAATGAGAATTAGAGGGGCTGGGCCTTGTGCAAAGGTGAATATGATCACCATTTGCTAAAGAAATGCCTGGTGGCTTCATAGTGATTGCTGGTCATTTCAGCTGGGAGCCCAGGTCCCCTACCAAACTCTTCAGTGACTCCTGCTATAGACTAAAAGGGATACCGGGATACCGGAGGCATTAACACGAGAGCTTGCCTTTTCTTCTCATCAGTTTCTCACTAAGCAATGTTTGTCCAGAAATAGGCCACTGGTGTGGCTCAGTCCCCCACGAGTGGAGCAGTGACTTCATGCTCATTTATCTGGGTGTGTTAGGGGTACAGTGATATTTAAGTTGCCACCCGTCTTCACCACGAAGACTCCTTTGCATGAGACTCGGTGAGGGACTGGGAGCTGGTAAAATGAGGTTGCACAACAGTTTCTATTTGCCTTAAAAGCACTTGGGACACCCAGTCACAGCAAGGGGACAATGAAGAGGGCTTTTCCTTGATTTCTATGACCTTCACCGACCTTCCCACTCACAGCTGCCTGCCACGCCTGCACTGGCCACTAGGAGTGCCCATGAGGCCCTGCACAGGCCTAGGGGTGAAGTTGCAGGAGGCCAGGTTCCGGGTGGTCACTGGTCTTTCCATTCTAATTTAGGAACAGGGAAATTAGGGCCTAGGCCAGGCCCTGACCTCATCGGGCTGCCTGGGGATTCCACAGTCCTGAACAGAGCTAGGACTGCATCTGAGGGAAGGCCAGAGGCCCCAAAGATGGAAAGTTCTGGACAGAAGGGAATACGGGGAAGACATGTAAGAAGTAGGTCATCATTCAAACATTCCAAGAGCATGGGGGGAGGGGGCACACACTGCTCCCTCTTCCTCAGTAATTAATTGCTTACAAGAGGAATGGTTAAGAAAAGCAGCCAGAAGATGGTGGGGCACATCGGCTTGTAGGTAGAGGAGCTTTGTGACAGCACCCCTGGCCTTCTCTCCCTGCCCACCAGCCCGAGGCAGCCTTGGGGGGGGGGGTTGGGGAGGGGCACGTCCTTACAAATGCAGGCAGAAGGGTCTGGAGCCCCTGATGGCCGCTGTTAACCCTCGCTCATTTTGTTCTAGTGCTGCTACCTGCCACCCACGTGACTAACAGCCAGCTTCAGTCTCCCCCTTCCTAACACTGCATAAACTCCGGGCACGACCATCAACGCACCAACAGAAGGAACTCTGAGAGGCTGGTTGCCAAAATCTACAGAAAGATGGGCAAAATAACTGCCCCGAGAGAGGCTGAATTCACGGCTGGCCAAGAGGATGGCAGAAACAGCATCACCAACGCCATCGGGCACGTGCCACCTGGCAGGAAGCTGGGGTGCAGCTGGGATCGCAGGTTGCCTAGCAGCCTCCTTTGGGAGTCTGCTCACACAGAGCGGTGGTGCTCGCAGTGTTCCGCACAGCCCCTCGCCACCCAGGTGTACAGGCAAAGCCCCCACTGTGTCCTATTGAACGTTTACAGCACTGCCATCCCTTACTTTCAGTGAAAAGCCTTTAACCCTTTAAAGCAGAAAAAAAAAAACCCAAAGCCCGACTCTGGGTATTTTCTATTTTTATCATGTCAATTCAAACTTAAAATGTCAGGGCTGGGATCTGGCTCAGCAACAGAGCACATCCCAAGTCCTAGGGCTCAATCCCCAGCACCTCAGAAAACACAGGAACAAGCCACACACTGGTGGTCACACCTGTAATTCCAGCCATTCAAGAGGCTGAGATCTGAGGGTAGAGGTTCAAATCCTGCCTGGGCAGAAAAGTCTGACACTCTTATCTCCAGTTAATCAGCAAAAAGCTGGAAGTGGAGCTATGGCTCAAGTGGTAGAGCACCAGCCTTGAGCAAAAAAGCTAAGGGACAGTGCCCAGGCCCTGGGATCAAATCCTAGTACCGGCTCCGGACTCCCCTCCCTCCCCCCAAAAAAAACCACCAAAAGCTGAAGCAAAACAATAATTACCTTAAAGGAAATGCCATTTGAGGAAAGATACAGCTACATACAGTTTATTACAATAATAAATCATTACATTTCCAATTGCTCCTAAATTAGTTTATGTACAAGGAGTTTTCTAGCCAGTGATGTGTGGCGGCAGGGTGGCCTGGCAGTGCTGTAACTGTGTTCCAGCCCCCCCCCCCCACCGGGGAATGAATGACAGGGGCGCTTCATGCCAGGAGCAGCAGCTCTCTGCAGAGGAGGGGACCCAGGGACCACTGTGTCTTGGCGCTCCTCTCCTCCCCCAGATGCGCTGTCCACTGGAGGACAGATCAGCCCTGCCCTGCTCGTGTGCCTGGCTCAGTATCTCTTAACTTGGGCAGCAGCCTGCCAGCCAGCAGGGACAAAGAACAGAGAGCCCCAGCCTGGGGTTTGCTTGCCCCAAAGGACAACCTTCAGCCTTCCTTCCTCATGTGATCTATCACCAGCTTGCACCCCCTACCTGTGCTGAAAAGCCCCCACTGTCAGTCACAAAGTAAGAAAAATCTGGCTAGGAGCATGGAAGGCTCAAGCCTGTAATCCTCAGGAGGTAGGAATTTGAGGCTCCAGGGCTCGAGATTCTTTTTTTTTTTTTTTTTTTTTTTTGGCCAGTCCCGGGGCTTGGACTCAGAGCCTGAGCACTGTCCCTGGCTTCTTCTTGCTCAAGGCTAGCACTCTGCCACTTGAGCCACAGCGCCACTTCTGGCCATTTTCTGTATATGTGATGCTGGGGAATCGAACCCAGGGCCTCATGTATACGAGGCAAGCACTGTTGCCACTAGGCCATATCCCCAGCCTCCAGGGCTTGAGATTCTTATCTCCAATTAACCAGCAAAAATCCCAAAGTGGGGCTGTGGCTCAAGTGGTGGCGTGCTAGTCTTGAGCACAAAAGCTCCAGGACAGCGCCCTGAGATTGGTAGTCTTGTGGACTTTCCTGCCCGGGCTGGCTTTGGCCAGGAACCCTCACATCTCAGCCTCCTAAGGAGCTAGGATTACAGGTTGAGCCACTGGCGCCTGACTTCTTAGGGCTTCTTTAACTGGTATCCTGAAGCTTAAACTAGGAAAATGACTGCTGGGCTGAAGGGACAAAGGCATCCAGGCCTAAAAAAACATCCCATCAAGCTGGCATAGTAAAACAAGCACAGTGCCCTCACGAAGGCATCTCATTGGAGGGAAAAGAAAAAAAAAAAAAAAAAGAGGGAAAAGCCGGAAGGTGCTCTAGGGCCAAGGGCAACAAGAAGATTTCAGACTGCAAAGTCAACACCCTGAGGCCCAGTTCACAGAACCCCAAGCATGCATGCAGAAGACAAAGCGGAGCTACAGAACTCTCCACCTCACCACCAGACAGACTGTGGCTGCTAATCAGAGTTTGAGTCCAGCCAAATAGACAATGCCCAGATCATGTCATTGCTAAGTCAAGAAGAGAACCAGGTCTACTGGATAAGAAGATTCCTCAGCTCAAGACCCCAAGGAAACCAAAGCAGAGAAAATGAAGGCACAGGGCAGCTTTCTGCCAGCACACATCAAATAAATGCCAGGAACGTGTGCATTCCCAGATTGCAGCTCAACTAACCTGTGAGTCATACAGAGAACTCGTCTCTCTCCAGACAAAGACCACACTCCCCTCACATGCTCCATTCATGGCCACGTGAGAAAGTTCAGGCCTGCCCCAGAAACACGTAAAAAGGAATCTAAGTAGAGCCAGGTGCTGATGGCTCAGGCCTACAATCCTAGCTACTCATCAGGAGGAGGAGATTTGGGGATCCAGGCTTGAAGCCAGCCTGGGCAGGAAAGTCTGTGAGACTCTTATCTCCAATTAGCCACCAAAAAAAGAAAGAAAGAAAGAAAAGCCGAAAGTGGAGCTGTAGCTCAAGCCAAAGAGCAACGGCCTTGAGAAAAACAGCTCAGGAACTGCTCCTGGGCGGAGTTCAAGCCCCAGGACCACTCTCTCTTGATAAAAAGCATCACTGGGTTTGAACGTTCTGTTTCCTGTACTTAATAGGACCATTCTCCTGGTGTAATGCAAACACTCACAGGGCTGGCAGGGCTAAGGAAACATTTTGCCAGTGTTTTGCTGTCCAAACCTAGCCGCTCTGATTACTATGAGCAAGCAGGAGCCCATCTGATCTGACACTTGAGCTTTACCCCTGGCCTGCGGCCTGGCAGGCTCCCTTCCCTCACACACAGAAAAGGGGGGGTGGGGGAGCTGAGAAAAGCTCCCTTTGCTTTATGTAAACCAGAACTAAAAATGACTGTGGGTCCTAGTTAATCCTTCATGTGAAAAGTGAAAGTAGAACAAGAGTGCAGTGCTGTTCACAAACTGCCAGCTGTCTTCGCTTCCTCCCCCTTTGAGAAGCAGTTAGTGCTATCTCTCATTATTTTCCATCTTTAATGATTTCAATAGATTTCGACAAGGAGAGAGGGCTGTTCCAGCAACCTCTGCTGAAGAGGAGGGCTCAAACTCTCAGCACTGATTACCTGGTAAGCTCAGACACAATAGTGACTTTGGAAAGGGATTTTGAATCGCTTTATAAACAGAGCCCAGATTACTCCACTAGATCCGGGGCCTGGCCAGGACTTTGGGCTTTTCTTTTTATAAACCTGTTTGCTTTCAAAGGAAACAACCATTTGACTACTTTTCCATATCCCTCCCCTTGCAAAAAAAAGGCCTTCAAAGGTATTTGAATGCCTCCTCCTCCACCAAAAAAGATATATTGAAACAAAAGCTAGAATTTAAAAGTCACAATTACATGCTTGTTACTAATCAACAGCAATGATTTGTAAGCCAATGGAGGCAGGCAGGAATCAGCCAAGTCTCCCTGCTTTAACATGTAGAACCCACTTTTCATTTCTAAACCTGATCACGAAATAACAATCCTAGGAAACTTTTTATCTTAAGGTTTAGTCCTCACTTGGATCAACACTAAAAAATAATTGTGCCAGTGCTGGACCTTGAACTCAGTGCCTGTATGCTCCTGTCCCTTGGTCTTTTCGCTCAAGGCTGGTTCTCTGCCACTTGAGCCACACCTTCATTCCTATCTGACTCCCTGCAGGTTAATTGGATAGAAGACCCTCTTGGATTACCTGGGCTGGCTTTGAACCCCTCAGATCTCATTCTCCAGAGTGGCTGGGATGACAGACACTGGTCTCCCTCTGTGAGTGGATTTTCTAAAACCATCTTTGGGGCTGATCTCCACACCTCCTCAGGTTGAGGTGCAGGCCTCCCCCTTTCCAGCTCTCCCACTTAAAGGTGACTCAGTGTAGAGCTACAAACTTACCAGCAGAGACACCATAAATCAATAAATAGTTACTAAGAGGCTAAAGCTGTAAGATGGTACAAAAGACCCCAATACACTCATGTTGCGCCTGCCACAGGCACCTCCTCCCTTGGCGTCCACCCTCTGGGTCAGCAGCACCTCCGGTGACTGGTCCATCAGCCTTTCCATCCTGGTGGGGCCCGGCCGCTTCCCACTGGGAAGACTGCCTCGAGGTACTTTTCAGTCTAACATTCTAGCTTTATAGCAGCCAGAGGAGATTTAGTCACACTTTGTCAGGCTGAGCAGGGCTCTGTTGAGTCTCTCTGTACACCCCGTACCTGAACCTCTGTACATCACAACCCAGAAACCACGACTGATTTTCCAGGTAACCAAGTTAATCTTCAAACTCAACCCCACAACAGCAGTGAATACTTTCCCCAACCATCTTTTATGAACTTAAGAAAACCATTCAGGGGCTTCTTAACAATTATGCTGTGGGTGGTAAGGCTTAGCTGAGGCCTTCAGCCAAGTCGCTGGCAATAAAAACAACAAAACACCCAATGAGGAAAAAAAAGAGGCGAGCAAATCCTATTTCACTCAGCAATGATTCAGCAGTCTTTCCTTTATTTTCTTTCCAAAGGCTTGGGAACCTAGATTTAAGGGCAAACACCTGAAAACCCACCAGGCCCAAAATGGCATTGAGAGAAGAGACGGGAGAGGAGGGAAAAATAACAATGACCTTAAAAATTAGCTGCCAACAGGCTTCCTGGCTAACCGATTCTCATACTCCACCCACACTTTAATCCTCACGTGGAAAAATCCCAACCCTTTAGTATTCTCCTGAGCCCTTGGACTATTACAGTCAGTCACCGGCGGCAACAGTCCCCCCACCCTCAGGAAATGAATGTTCAGTGCAGCAAAGCACCCCAAGAGTGCTCTGGCTGTGCCATCCTGTGCCAACCACAACTGGGAGCCTGTTAGCTGGACCCTGGACATTTGGTCAGGATCCCATCAGCCTGCGGGGCTGTGTGCGACTGAATACTACGCATGTAACTGGAAGGGACAGCTCAATCTGCTCAATAACTGACCCAAGATTACATCTATTCCAGCTTCATCTGAAGAATAATTTCAGGATTCTGAATACGATAGTAAAGGAGTGACAAGTTCAGGCAGAGAACCACAGGCAACTCAGGGTCTATTGCCACTAACCAACCATTTGACCTTGAGGAAGTCACCATTTGACCTTGGGCAAGTGTGACCTTCCTAGATCCTACACACCTACGATCTCTGCCCTTCCTACCCAACATCACTCTAGTCTCCACCAAGAAAATTATTAATGTTTGGGGAATTTTTCTTCCAGAAGAGACAAAAGGAGGAGTTTTGAAGAAAGAACTGAGTATGAGGCTGGCCCTAAGGGGGTGGGGAGGCTCAGATTTCATGGTGGGAGCAGGGCTCCCAGGTGCTCAGATCCTCCTCTGGATAGAGACCAGCCCTTCTCATCTGATCCCCGCAGCCCACACACACTGCGTTCTCCTAGGGGTCCACCATGCACCCTCCCAGGCCTACACCTCACCAAGAACCTCCTTCAAAATCCCTTCAGAGCTGGCTGCAGGATTCACACCTAGAAGCCCAGCTAGCAATTCAGGAGGAAGCAGCCAAGTCCTGAGATTCTTATCACCAATTAAAGACCAAAACGCTGGAAGTGGAGCTGTGGCTCAAGTGCCTTAGGCAAAATAACCCTGGAACAGCCTACAGAGCCCTGAGTTCAAGCCCCAGTAACAGTAACTCTCTCTCTCTCTCTCTCTCTCTCTCTCTCTCTCTCACACACACACACACACACACACACACACACACACACACGCTTAGGGGCCCCAGAGAATGAGCCCCTGGGCTCCGGTGCCCGGCCTTGCAAAGCCCTTCCCGAGTGCCAGCGACGTGCTGGAGGCCCACCAGTAGCTTCGTTAGGGTCAGCTGGGGTCCTTTTTTCCCCCAAGTGGACTGGCTACTCTGGGGTCTGGGGCAATCTGCTGCAGTGGCCCAGGTCACCCGTGAGGACCCGGCGAGGTCAAACTACCCCGCCGAGGGTGCGGGCCGGGGATGACGCAAGGTGCCACCATCGACTGTCGGTCTCGGGTCCCTCCCGGGCCTCCCCGGGCGCCGCCCAGGACTCGGAGAGACCCACGCGCCGCTCCCCTCCGCCGGGAGCACGGCCCTCCGAGGGCGCGCCCGGGACCCCGGGGCCGCTAGGTCCACACCGTGAGGGCCATCTTGGGGCGGGGACATCACGCCGGCCTGGCACCCGGCCGCCCGCCGGCCGTAATCGGCAAGGCCAGCGCTGACTCCGGGGGCGGTCGCGACGGGGCCGGCGGCGCCCCAGAGACCCCGGGGCTGCCCCGCCGGCGCCGGCCGCGGCGGGACCGGCCGCCCAGGAGGCAGGGCGCCGGAGGAGGGGCGAGCGCAAGGCGGAACCCGGGGCCCGGAAGGGGGGAGCGGAGCCGCGATCGGGGCGCCGCGGGCCTCGACCCGTCCCCTCACCGCCCGCGCCTCCCCGCGGGGCCCCGGGGCCGCGCGCCGCCTCATCCCTCGCGCGCACTGCGCCCGGCGCGCGTCCCGGTGCCTCCATTTCCCGACTGCGTCGCGTCTGCAGCCGCGCCGCCCGCGCCCCACCGCCCTCCACCTCCCCCGCCGCCGCCGCCCCGGCCCCGCCCGCCAGGCGCCCGCCGACTTCCTTCCCGCCCGCGGCGGCCCGACACTCACCCCCTTCCCCATGGCGGCGCAGCTCGGCGCCCGCGCGCCCGGCCTTCTGCTGGAAGATAGAGAAGCAGAGAGCGGCGCCCGGCCGACCGGGGGCCCGCGGAGCCGAGACGGGGGCGCTGGGGCCGCCGCCGGGAAGCAGGCTCGGAGGGAGGGAAGGAGAGCGGCCCGCGGCTGCCCGGGCTGCTACCGCCGCTGCTGCCACGTGTCCGCCCCGCCGCTCAGCGCCCGGCCGCCGCAGCTCGGCCCGCGCCGCCCGCTCGCTTCCTAAAATATGCAACCTGCGCACTGGCCCCGCCCAGCCTCGCGCGTCACGGTTACCCCGGCAACCAGACAGGCCCCGCCCCCAACAGGCCCCGCCCCGTCAGGCCCCCGCCCACCGCGGCCGCGCGGGCGCAGAGCGGGCGCCCGGGTACAGGGCTCCGGGCCGGCCGAGGCGCGCGCCGGTCCCCGGGACGCTCGGGGTCCTCGCCCTGGCCCGGGCCCTCCGCCCGCCACGCTCAGCGCGCATCGCGACCGGGACCCTGAGCGACGCCCCCGCCGGCCACGGCCTCCCTGGCCCCAGCAGGTGCCCTTCCCAGCCTCCGACCGAGGGCCCGCACCCCTGTCCTCCGAGACACCAAGGCGGGTGGGCCGCGGGCACCCCTGGTCCAGGGCTGGAGGCCAAGGCCGGAGGACCGAGGAGGTCAGGGTTCGAAGCTAGCCTAGGGTAGAACAGTCTGGTAGGCTCGTGTCACCCTGAACCCGCACAGTGCCCGGGGCGGAGCTGGGCTTCCGCCGCAGTCACAAGGCCTTGGGAGTGTGCTCAGGCCCGGAGATGGAGCCCCAGGACCTGCACACGCGCATAATGTCAGGATTCGAAGGCGAAAACCATCCCACATCTCTGGGGATTCCTGTGGTAAAGAAAACAGTAACTTCTTAAATAATTGGTAGCCAGACCATCCTATTCACGCCAATATTAGCTTGGCCGAAACCAGTGAACATGAGAGAGAAGAACAGCCTGCAACCGAGTCGTCCCTTCCTCTAGGAGGGCAAAGCCGACCCCTCCATGCCAACCCAAAGACGCAGACCAACCGGGCTCGGGCCACGGAAAGCAGAGGAGCCGCATACAGAATTTGAACTCCTGACTGCTGGGGACAGAGCCCCCAGATCCAGACTAGAGCTTGCAACACTGTTAATTTGGAAAGGAAGGATACAGTGTTGACCAGGCTCCAGAAGAAGCTTCATTGACATGCCTGGGAGCACCTGGGAGGGTGATTTTGCTCCCCAAGACCTCTTAGTGTAAGGTTCATTACCCCCAGGTGGCTCTCGCCAGCAATCCCAGCCTCTCAGGAGGCTGAGATCTGAGGATCTAAATTCCTGAGTTTCATATCTTCAATAATCCAGCAAAAAGCCAGAAGTGGCTGTGTGGCTCAAGTGGTACAGTGACAGCCTTGAGGGAAAAGCTAAGGGACAGCACCTAGGTCCTGAGTTCCAGACCCAGTAGAGACATACCAAAAAAAAAAAAAAAAAAAGAAAGAAAGAAAGAAAAGTAAGGTGGAGAAACCAGAGAGCCAGGAAGTGTCAGCACTGTGTCCTTCTTGCTCCATACATCCAGATGTGTGTGTGTGTGTGTGTGTGCACTGGGCCTTGAACTCAGGGACTAGGCACAGTCCCTTCGCTTTTTTCAAGGCTGGCATCGTACCATTTGAGCTACAGCTCCACTTCCAACTTTTTGGTGATTAATTGGGGAAAAGAATCCTATGGACTTTCCTGCCTAGGCTGGCTTTGAACCTCTACTCTCGGATCTCAGCCTTCTGAGTAGCTAGGATTACAGGTGTGAGCCACAGCAATGGGTGGCACCTGGGGGCACAGTGAAACTGGTGGGTACACCGACTCAGCATTTGCAGCACTCATGGCCTCCAAATGTAGATGGGCTGGGTGGAGAGACCATGCCGGCTCTGGAGAGCTGGGGACCCCCGCCACAGTAAGGAGTCAACAGAGGCAATGCCTGCTCTGGAGAGCCGGGGACCCCGCCACAGTGAGAAGTCAGCAGATGTCTGAGAAATATGACTCAGGCCCGTGTTTAAAGCCAAAAGATGTTAGCACTTAGAGTAAGTGCTTGCACAATTGGATAGGCAGTGCCCTGCGATGCAGGGCTCAAATAGGAGTTGGAACCCCACAGCAGATTTGCATTTTCCATAGGAAGCAAAAAATTGGGAAGATCAGTGAGCTCAGAATCTGGAATGAAGACGTCCCGTGGCCCAGCTGGCCCCAAGTTAGTACAAGGACTAAGTGTACCCCTCTTTTCCTGTGCTTGTCCCCAAACCCCCTTGAAAGCCATCTTTCTGCATAAAGCCCACTTGCTCCTCAGCCCAAAGTTCTTCCTGGACCATATCTGCCCCTCCTGGCAAATCTCTCTCCACTTCTCCTGTCCAGCTTAAAAATATCGCTCTGGGTCTGAAATGCAGCTCTTGGCACACGGCTAATCGCCTAATCATCCACTCAATAATTCAAACTCCATTTTCTATTCGGCTCCTAATTCACTTTGAAAGCTATTTGATATTCTTTTCAATATATTTCCTCCTGTTAATGGTTATAGAAGTGTAGCCTCTGGAAATTGTAGAGTCACCATAGCCACATATTAATTATCAGCCAGGGAGGAGGCAAGTCCTAGGTCTCTTATCCAGCCTCTCCTGAACACAATTGTTGTTTGTCGATAACTGATAAAATTCTGTGTTGTTTCCAATGCATTTTTATGCTGGGTCCTGAAACTGAGAATTAATATCCTTATCTGGGTGTCAGTGACTCTCGTGTGCACAATCCTGGCTACTCCAGAGGTTTCCATCTCTGAAGTCAGTCTGTGCAGAATCATTGAGAGACTCTGTTTCTTTTTTTTTTTTTTTTTCGGCCAGTCCTGGGCCTTGGACTCAGGGCCTGAGCACTGTCCCTGGCTTCTTCCCGCTCAAGGCTAGCACTCTAACACTTGAGCCACAGCGCTGCTTCTGGCCGTTTTCTGTATATGTGGTGCTGGGGAATCGAACCTAGGGCCTCGTGTATCCGAGGCAGGCACTGTTGCCACTAGGCTATATCCCCAGCCCGAGAGACTCTGTTTCTAACAAACCAGCAAAAAGCAGGCTGGGGTATGGTTCAAGTGACAGAGCCCCAGCCATAAGCAAGTAAGCACAAGATCCTAAGTTCACACCCTAATACTGGCAAGAAAAAAAGAAGAAGAAGAATCAAGTTTCTTCTAACACATTACTCTTATTCTACTCCCCTCATTCCAGCTCAAAGCACTATAAAATGTCACAATATCCTGGCCTGATGAAACTCAATGCTTTCAACAAATCAATGGTTGTGGGCACATTGCCTGCAAAAATCAACTGGCAATGAAAAAGGAGTTTGGATGGAAAGTGCTCAGCTCATCCCCATCCATCCAGAGATAGTGCTTCAGGCTTGCTTACAATGCAGCATGGTAAACCCAGAGCCAAGAGCAAGCAGAGGCTGGACTCGCATCTGTGAAAACACAAGAACATTCTGTAGAAATGGCCCTGTGAGAGGGCTGTGCTCCCTTCATTCCTCTCCCAGCACCGCAGATCTGCTCTCCTGGTGAAGAGCCGGCTCCTGAGCAGATCAGAAAGCCACCTATAAGTGGCTTAGTTCATTAGAAAAGCCTGGAAGATTTTTGCAGCCATCACACAAGTACCCAAAAAGCAGGTTAAGTACAGGTCAATGTGTTTGCTAACAGTGCATGTATTTTCTCAGAATCTACCATCTTAGTGATGGGTAACCTCACCTGAACTCTCATAAGCATGCCTCTGAGAAGAGTCCACGAGTTCTCTTGTCTTATAAAAACTCTGCAGCCCCTAACTCCAGGACCTATGTCACACTCTCATAGCAGATGAGTTTGTCTACCTATGCTGACCACAATGCTCTCCTGGTATCATCCTCAAGCCAGGCTCCATGTCTGGAGGGCCACAGTGAAGGTCAAAGCAAAGGGGCTCTGTGTGTGTGTGTGTGTGTGTGTGTGTGTGTGTGTGTGTGTGTGTGTAGACTGGAGCTTCACACTCTGGCTTAGCCTGTGTGCTCAGTATGCTCAAGGCTAGTGTTCTACCACTCATACCACAGTGGCTCCTTAATTGGAGATAAGAATTTCTTGAATTGGTCTCCTCTGGCTGGGTTTGAACCTTAATCCTCAGATCTCAGCCTCCTGAGTAGATGAATTCCAGGCATGAGCCCCCAGTGCCCTGCTCCCAACAGGATTTTAAGCAGGAGTATGGCAGAAGAAGATTTGTGTTTTGAGAAGAACAGAAGGCTGGGCTTGGCCTCCACTACCAGCCCACTGGACAAAGCTCCTCTGGAACCCAGGACGTTGCTCTTCTTGCATCTTTGTGCTAGCATAGGCCTTTCACTTTCCTCCCTTTTGGCGGGGGGCACCCATGGAGCAGCCCCTTAGTTTCCAACATCATCCTATTACTACAACTTCCCCCTGTTAAACAGAGCCTTTCAAATAACCAGTTCACATACAAATCCCTGGCCCGGGAGGGTAGGGTCACTGTGTTGGAGTGCCTGGGCACCTGATCTGGCTTCCATATTCTTTGCTAAATGCAGTGCCCAGCAGATGAAGGCCTCTTCTGGCCCCAGAGACCATTGCTTAATGTCATTCCACTGATTAAAGACATTTGCAGTCGCATGGCAGCCAGGCTCACAACAAAGATTAGAATTCTAAAGGAGAAAAGGCCAGGTGACCAGGGCATGTGCTGAAATCCTACCCTAGATACTCAGGCAGCTGAGACCTGAGGACTGAGGTTCAAAGCCAGCTTGGACCAAGAAGTCTGTAAAAATTATCTCCAATTAATCAGCAAAAAGCCAAAGTGAAGCTGTGGCTCAGGTGGTAGAGTGCTAGTCTTGGGTAAAAAAGCTAAAGAGCACTAGGACACAGACATACACACACGACCAAATTAATGAATAACTTAGCTTCACTGGTCTAAATACTTCAAGTTAAAGCAGTCCCAAGATGTGCCAAGAAAACTATGTTCTCTCTCTCTTTCTCTCTGTCTCCCTCTTTCTCTCTTTTGCCCTTTTATTTTTTTGGACAAATATGACACTTCACACCTAATTTATGGAGTGGTGGGAAGGATAGTGACGATGTTGGCAATGTGTGTTGTAAGAGGCGAAGGGGATGATGGAGAGGGTGGTGGAAGTAGTGGTGTTGATACAAGACAATAAAATGACATATTCCAACCAAATACCTTCTTCAACTTATAGCATGTCTTTCTTCCCATTGTGAAGCACAGCTCATCCCTGGGGCTGTGGTTTTAATTCAGGGCCTCCCTCACACTTGGCTGCACTAAACTACTTGAGCCACATCTCCAGCCCTCGTTTTACTGAGGTGAATGAAGTCTAGCAGACTTTTCTGTCCACGCTGGCTTTGAACCACAATCTTTCAAATCTCAGCCTCCTGAGTAGCTAGGATTCTGTGGAAGAGCCCCAGATGCCTGGCTGAAGCCTTTGTCTCTAAAACACAAGGTGGCTCAGTCACTAGATCACTGATACCTTCGAGGACCGAGTTCGAGAATAACTGCAACTCTTGTGAGAACTCTCTTGATTCTAAATACTGGGGACATAGCACTGGGAAGATGGAAATGGCTGTCAACTGTGGTTTAGAAGATAAAGGAGGGGAACCCTGGCTCTCCCCTTCCTCCCCCATGAGCTCCATGTCCTTCAGCACATCCAGCTGCCCGCCAAGCGGGGTGGGGGTGGGGGGTCAGGGAACGCTCTACCTGTCTGAACTGGCCTGCTTATTACCAAACCTCAGGTGAGGACAGAGATAAGCACTCATTAAATCTCCCTTAGGATAAGAAAGCTGGAAATTCCAGGTGTGGCCTGCAGACGCCGATACTGAACAACTCCAGAGGAAATGGGAAAGCATTGTCCTCGAGCACCATTGAAAATGCCATTTCTTAGTTTTTTTCCTTTTTACATGAGAGAGAGAGAGAGCGTGCATCTTCCAATTCAATTGCTAAGTAGCAAGGGAGAGCTCTGCTGGCTTGCTAAGGACAGACCCAAGAGGAGACTGAGTTCCCCCTCCGATCAGTTCTATTCTGGGAAAAGCAGGCTGGCCACTGGGCTCCAGGCAGGCCTGGGCCTGGTGCTGCAGTCTGGAGCCGCAGGGAACCGCAGAGAGCTGCCTCCCACCGGCACTAATCTCATAAAGCAGACATCCTGCATCTCTGTGTATTCTCTTCTCCCCTCTCATTTCTCATAATGGAAAAGAAAGATGCCACTCAAGTTCTGTCATCTGGGTAATTGAATTCTGACCGGAATGGGCCACCTGGTTCCTGTCAGTGCTCTCAGTGGGTGCAGAAGTGTCAGCACAGGTCCCCAGTTGACCTCTCCACACAGGCCTGCACTGTGGGCCCTGGAGAAACCTTCACTGTGCGCCATCAAGCAATGCCTCCAAGCGGGTGCCATTTCTTAGGCTGCTAAGAATGCCCGCAAGTCTGTTCCATTCCTAGGCACAGACTGCCTTCCATACAAACCCCCAATGCCAGTTCTCCTTGACTTCCTGTTTGGACATCTCTGTCAAAGGAACATTTGAGACTTGAATCCCTTGTTCCACAAGAACCAGCAAGTTGAGCCTTTTCAGTTCCTCAGAGGTGAGCTAGGGGCAGGTCAGGCTCTCAACACGGCCAGCCACTCCTGGGCCTGTGTGCTCCGTGCATGGTGTGAGGTGTATACCAGTCCCCAACTCGGGCCCCAGGAGAACAGGAGTTGAAGTTCTGCATGCTAATCCCCCATCCCCAGCTGCCTGGGTCAAACCAGCGCACAGCCAGAGCTGATGTTGGGAGGAAGGGCTTGGTTGCCCAATTGAGCCATCGTTAGTCTTCAGGAGAATGCAAATTATACTTACACTGAGGAATCAGGTGCTGGTGGCTCACTCCTGTAATCCCAGCTACACAGGAGGCAGAGAGCAGAGGATCTCAGTTCAAAGTCAGCCAGGGCAGGAAAGTCTGTGAGACTCTTATCTCCAACTAAGCACCACAAAAGCCAGAGGTGGAGATGTAGCTGAAGTGGTCGAGCACCAGCCTTAAGCAAAAAAGCCAAGTGAGAGTTTAAGGAGCTAAGTTCAAGCCCCAGATCCGTCCCCCTTCACTCTGGAAGAATGATTATCATCGAGAAAAGTAGCAGATGCTGGTAAGGAGGGAGAAGGGAGAGAGCCCTTACACATGGCTGGTGTAAATCAATGCAGCCATTGTGGACATCTGTATGGAGATTTGTCATAGAACTAAAACTAGATGACCCTGCTATGCCACTGCTGGGTGTGAAGGCTCAGGATTGGAAGTCAGCACCCAACAGAGCCACCTGCATGCCACATTTCCAGCAGCACCGTGCCCACCACGGAGCGGCCTCAAAGTCCACCAAAAGAGGAATGGATACATAAAGTTCTGTAAACATACATGCACAATGGAATATCACTCAGCCTCATTAGAAAACAAAAAGAAAGAAACTGTGTCATTTACAGGAAACGAAGGAGCTAGAGATTCTCATGGTGAGTGAAATAAGCCAGATTCAGAAAGACATGTGTCCCGTCATCGCTTACATGCAGAATCCTGATTTAAAAAGAAAAAATCCGGGGCTGGGAATATGGGCTAGTGGCAAGTGTGCTTGCCTCATATACATGAAGCCCTAGGTTCGATTCCTCAGCACCACATATACAGAAAACGGCCAGAAGTGGCGCTGTGGCTCAAGTGGCAGAGTGCTGGCCTTGAGCAAAAGGAAGTCAGGAACAGTGCTCAGGCCCTGACTTAAAGGCCCAGGACTCGCAAAAAAAAATAAATAAATAAAAAAAAAAAAAAAATAAAAGAAAAGATGCAAGGGGGGGAAAGGGTTCCTTGGGAGCTGGAAGGGGACTTGGGACAACACATCCCATGGTTCACAAATGCTAGTTAAAATGAATGGAAAAACAAAAGAAGAGTGGTTGATGAGGGCAAGATGGAGCCAGGAATGGAGGTGCTCTGAGCCTGGTGGTCCGCTTCCCTTGGGCTGATTTCCTCCATGTTGAAACACTCCAAGCAGGAGCTGGTAGCGGATGCTTCTGGCGCTGGGGTGGAGTGGGAGTGCCGTGAACAGAACTCCCCAGGTGCTTCCCTTGTTCCCACAGCCTGGACTGTACAAAGAACATGAGCCCAGGGCAGGAGAACCCACAGTCACTCCCACTGCCTGCTTCACAGGTAAGGTGGAGGCTGACCCTGTGAAGGCTTTCCTGGGGTGGTGCTGCTGCCAGCAAGGCCCCCACCCCTCTCTCCCTCCTGAGCCAGGTGCCTTTCCCCAGCTTTAGGGTAACTGGGGAAGAATCACCTCTGAGGATAGAAACGGGCGCTGTCCCTTAGCTTTTGTGCTCAAAGCTGGCCCTCTACCGCGTGAGCCACAGCTCCACTTCTGGCTTTTTGCTGGTTAGTTGGAGATAAAAATCTAACAAGTAAGGTCAGCTGGGGAAAGTGGCCCTTTTTCCTCTGTTCTTCCCAGTCCCTGGAAGTCCCAGCCCAGTGACCTTAATGCAGGATGGGGGTGGTGGGAGGGCCCCCAGGCTCTGGGGCCATGGCCGTCCCCACCTCCTTCCTGCCCTTCACTGTGGCCAAACCTCCTCCTCTCCCACTCCTGATACAATCAGTCCTCCTCATGAGTTCCCCGCCCCCTGTGCTTCTTGCTCTCCCTGCACACCTCCATCTTGTGCAGGCCTGCAGTTTGTCCCCCGCCCCCCAAACTCTTTTCTGCCTGAACACGTGTGGTCTCCTTTGGCTAACCCTTATATCTAGTGCAGAACCCCAGAGGGGATCGTGTCAGGACTTGCTGGACCCCCCTCCTATTTTCTCTCCAAGGAATAACCTGGCTCTTGACTGCCCCCCCCCATTGGACCCTAGTTGCTGAGAGACAAAGAAGCCTCAGATCAGAGTTCCTGCCTTTACATAGCCAGCTCTGCACCACCAAACCATCCCCTCTCTCCATCTCCTCAGACTTCTGTTTGCCTGTTTGTCTTTTTTGACAGGGTACCACACGAGAGGAACTGCCCCCCCCCACCTTTTTTGGCCAGTGTCTTCTCAGTGTGGGGATGCCTGAATGGAGAACTTGACTCTCCAGCCTTGTGGACCCCTCTGTGTCCTTATCAGACTCCTATATCCTCACCAGCTGATCCCATAAAGCCAAAATGCCTTATTTTTGTTTCTGCCAATGCAATGGTAAATGGTCAGAGGAGATGTTCAGGTTTTCTTTGCTCTCCCTACTCATTCTTGTCTCTCTCTGTCTTCTCCATTCCAGCTGACAGCCCTTTTTGAGAGTGAGGCACAGGCTGGATCCCGGATACCCCCTCTAGGTTCTCTCTTGAAGGCTAGCCATCCTGGCCTGGAATCCTCTTACCTAAAGCTCAATCTCTCTCTCTCTCTCTCCCCCCTCCTCGAGAGCACCCACACTCTGCTAGAGTGTGCCCCTTCCTTTCTTTCCTTTCTGCTTGTCTGTTTGTCTGCTTTTCTTACTTGCTTACTTGATAAAACTTCACCAGGGTTTGTTTTTTTACTTTTGTGACTTGTCCAGAAATTTGCCATCTTAGCATGTGACGTCTACCATTCTAGCAAGGTCAATTCGTATGCTAATGTGCCTCTTTACCAAAATTGTTTTTTTTGCCAGTCCTGGGCCTCGGACTCAGGGCCTGAGCACTGGGCTTCTTCTTGCTCAAGGCTAGCACTCTGCCACTTGAGCCACAGCACCACTTCTGGCTGTTTTCTGTATATGTGGTGCTGGGGAATCGTATACAAGGCAAGCACTCTTGCCACTAGGCCATATCCCCAGCCCCTTTACCAAAATTGTTTTAAAGGTTTTTCTGGTAACTACTTAACTGGCTCAACAGGCTAAGAGGTGGTGTAAATTGGCTGTTTTAAACTAAAGCTGCAAAGAAACTCATCAGATTTGGGTGTGAACAAATGTGTCTAGTGTCTGTTTCCCAAGTAGGTAAGCTACCTTGGATATAGAGCTGACAATCGTTTCAATCTTGAGTAATATCCAAAAGTGCTATATTGAGTTAAAAATTAACTAGTTTAATCAGTTGCTGTTTCAAAACTCTTGTCATGTCTACTATTGAGTTTTGTCATTACAGATTTGAACCCCTGCAGCATTTAGTCAGATCCACAGAGGAATAAATAACTCTTGCAAGTGTTCCTTGGTTAAACTTCTATTCTTGACAAGTTCCAGGTAAGCCTTGCTTAAGAATTATTTAAATTGAGAATAAAAAGGGGTTCATGCCAAAAAAACTCACTTGATCTATCACTCTGCCCCTCCAATGTGGGAAATGCTACCAGCCAACTGGGACATGCCATCCCAGCTACTAGCAAAAATGCCGGCTGGGACAAACCATCCAGCAGTGAGCACCTAGACCCCAGGACCACGCTGGTCCTGGTGTGAGGGATCATGGGAAGGAGTCGTGCCTGCCCTTTCCAGACTGACCAGAGTTGAGAGGTCAAAAGAAAATCGTTCCAGGCTGGGGATATGACCTAGTGGTAAAGTGCTTGCCTCAAATACATGAAACCCTAGGTTCAATTCCCAGCACCACATATACAGAAAACGGCCAGAAGTGGTGCTGTGGCTCAAGTGGCAGAAAAAAGAGAAAGAAAAGAAAATAGTTCGCAAGCATGCCTAGCTAATGTTCATACATGTCTTCTAACTAGACAGGAACTTATAGTGAATCTTAGACTCAGGATAGTTTGCCTTGGCGCATTTCTGAGTCTTCCATCCATACTCTATAGTCCAGACATCTATAATCCAGACTTCTACCAAGACCTCCCATCAGTCCCTTAACCACTCCAATGCAGCCCCAGTTTCTGAATGGTTTGTCTTCTTCTTCTTTTTTGCTGCCAGTCCTGATGCTTGAACTCAGGGCCTGAGCACTATCCCTAGCTTCTTTTTGCTCAAGGCTGGCACTCTACCACTTGAGCCATAGCACCACTTCTGGATTTTTCTGTATATATGGTGCTGAGGAATCGAACCCAGGGCTTTGTGCATCAAGGCAAGCACTCTACCACTGGGCCACATTCCCAGCCCATGACTGGTTATCCTTAACCAGTCCACCATGCTCTTCCTTCCCCAGTCACCAGAAGACACTTCTGCCTTCTACCCCTAATATCCACACCCCATGACAGCAGGAAGTGTCGGAGAGAATCAGCGCCCCTATATAACTATCAGAAGGCTGGAATGGTGTGTGTGTGTGGTGGGCGGATGGTCTCTTCCTTTTGTTTTCTCTCCGTGCACACGTGGCCACCGGGCCCTCCCTAGCAGTCCCCGCCCAGCATCTGCAACCCAGGTAACCAGCGCCCTGGGGGCAGTGGGAGGTCCTCCTGGCTCAGGTCCTCCCTGCAGCTGCACCTTCTCCCCACCCTCCTCCTAAATAACCAACATTGCTTTCCTCCCCTCCCCCCCCTTGCAGCCCTGCATGCCTCCCCCTGGCACAGCCCCTGCACACCTCCATCTTGTGCAGGCCGGCATCTTGCCCACCCCCCAATACCATTCTATTCTTCCCGAACCATGTGGCTGTCTCCTTCTGGTGAACCGCACATGGGGTGGGAGGGGGGCTTTCCAGCTTAGGCCTGATTTGAGCTGAGATCCTGGCATCTCATCCTCCTCAGTCGCAGGGATTACAGGCGAGTGCACTGGTGCCCAGCTTCATGACTTTCTCAACTTCTGAGAGTTCGGATCTCATCATTCTTCTTTAGGAGGAGCAGCAGGAGCCCCCTGAGGAGAATGTGGAAGATAGGGCATAGCAGGCTGGGCATGGAGCTGCCAAGGTGTGGCAGCTCCTGGGCTGGGGGGGGAGGTGCCTGGGGAGGGTGGGGAAGTGGGATGGAGGAGCTGAGGGAAGGCAGAAGAGCTGGGGGAGAGCAGAGGAGCTGGGGGAAGAGGGAGCACAGGGATGGAGAAGCTAGGGGAGGATGGAGAAGCTGGGGGAGAGTGGAGGAGCTGGGGGAGAGTGGAGGAGCTGGGGGAGAATGGGGCACATGGATGGTGGAGCTTGGGGAGGATGGCGTTGGACAGGCTGGAGGAACTGGGGGAGAATGGGGCTCAGGGATGGAGATGCTGGGGCGATGGGGTGCAGGGGTGGAGGAGCTGGGGAGCACAGAGTTGGGCAGGCTGGAGGAGCTGGACCTGGCTGATGACCTGCCCATGGTTGGTGCTGGCTCCCAGCAGCTCACTTAGACAAATGAGAGCCTCAAGACCTCTCTCCAGTCCACTAAGTGACTTCAGTTTGAACAAATGCCACAGTATTATTTCACTCCCAACATCCTGTCCTCAGGCCTTGAAGTTCATGAATTCCCTTCTGTAAACTCATTTCTGGCCAGTAGGGCTCTTTCCTGCCAATCTAGAACGGCTCCCATTTCAGGCCTCGGAACACCCTGGTGTCTTTACTGCTTGCCAAGTGCAGACCCCACTCTCCCCCCCGCTCTCTCACCCCCTCACTGTGCTGCTTTCTCTGTGCTGTCCCCTTCCCCTGGCCTCCCCTCCACCTGCCAGCAGAGCCGTTCCTCCCAGCTCTGGCTCTGAGAAGACAGGTTGATGTCTTCTGGGCAGCTCTGCTCAGTGCAGAAAATCAAGCCCTGGGGCTCTGAAGTGAGGCAGAGATTCTCAGAGGCTGATTGGTTCTCTTGGTCCCTGTTAGTGTCTAGGGGCAGGCCTCGGCAAGCTTTCCCCTGCCCACACAAGTACCAGGTGGAGTTCTGTACTGGGGAGCGGTAGTCATTCTCACTTTTTGTTTTCTAATCAAGGCTGGTGCTCTGCCACTTGAGCCACACCTTCACTTCTGGCTTTTTGCTGGTTAATTGGAGTTAAGAGTCTCATGGCTTTTCTGCCCTGTCTGACATCGATGTGTACCCCTCATATCAACCTCCGGAGTAGCTGGGATTACAGGTGTGAGCACCAGTGCCAGGCTCTTTGGCCTTCTTAAGGATGCCCTGCTTTAGCACATCCCACCTGTAAGAAAAGGTTGGGTCCTGTGACTCCCTAACAACCCCAGGAAAACAGATTTCTCCTGGGTACTTCTTCTCAGGACATCGGGACATCGGAAAATACAATATCCACCATGCCCTGATACACCGTGGTGTGCATTTCTGGAAACCACATGGAAAATCTAAAATGGACCTTACCCGTGGGAGCTGCGTTATAATTGGATGCTGCATTCCTGACCAGAGACTTGGCACCAGGAAGCTCACACACACTAAATATGTCCCGGAGGCAAAGATTCACAGTGAAACTCGCTGAGTGGTGAGCACTGTCCAAGAGGAATGTTACAAAACGCTGGGGCCTGGGGCCTCTGGGGATGAGTGACAGTCAGCTCTCCATGGATAGACCTGGGGCCTGCTTTCCTTCCTTCCTTCCTTCCTTCCTTCCTTCCTTCCTTCCTTCCTTCCTTCCTTCCCCTTCCTTCCTCCCTCCCCTTCCTTTCTCTTTCTTTCTTTCTTTACTCCCATCTTCTAATGCTGTAGTTTGTCATGAGCCAAGATCAAGAGAAAGAAACCGTTGTCAGTTAGCACTTCAAAAACTTGGAAGATCAGCTTGTGAACCTATGAGAAAGCATGTTGGTTCTCCTGTGGAGTTCAGAGATGCCCACTTGATGAACAATCATCTCACCAGGCAGGAAGATGCTGTTGGTCACCTACCCTGTCCAGTGGGTCTGAACTTGAAGCTGGGTCCTTGCTAAGGACTGGAGGTCAGGACCACGGGACTCGTGAGTGCTCCATGGCCAGCATCTACCCACCACCTAAGGTTTGGTAGATGTCTGGTTCTGTCCTCAGGACTCCTTCAAAGAAGGGCTGTGGTGGGGCTGGGCAGGGCAGAGCTCAGCAGCACAGGGAGGACCTGCCTAGCAAGTACCAGGTTCTGAATTAAAATCTTGGTGCCGCCAGGACAAAAAAGTATTCAAGGAGAGAAGAGCCTGATGATTCCAAAGAGAGACTTCTAGAAATCTACTAAGTTAGGCATGTTGGCTTCTGCAACAGTAACGTTGTGTGTGAATGGCCTCGCACAGATCAACCTCAATGTTTGATCATTAGGATGATCTGAAAGTACATTTCAGTGCTGTGTGAGCAGGGGCAGGTACTGACACCAGGGACCCGGCCAGGAGGAAAGCCATCCCAGAAATCAGTCATGGGGACCACGTCAGCTGAGCCCGAACCAGGTATGTGTGCCAGGGGTGCTGGACAGTGCTCTCAACCCAAGAGGGTGCACTGCCCCTATGACTCCATTCTGTGCTGAGGACCATGTGTGTGCAGACAGAGGCAGGGGTGAGTGAGCAGGGGCAGGGGTGCGTAAGCAGAGGTGGGATTGTGTGAGCAGAGGCAAAGCTGTGTGAGCAGGGTTATGTGAGCAGGGGCAGGGGTGCTTGAGCAGGGGCAGGGGTGCATGAGCAGAGGCAGGGTTGTGTGAGGAGGTGCAGGGGTATGTGAGCAGGGGCAAGGCTGTGTGAGCAGGGGTGTGTGGGCAGGGGTGCGTGAGCAGGGGCAGGGGTGGGTGAGCAGGGGCAGGGAGCATGAGCAGAGGCAAGCCCTTGTGAGCAGGCGCAGGGCCCTTTGTAGCATTTTATGATGCCCCAGTGATTCTATGTTAAAATAGAAAATAAAAATAACTGTCTTCAGCCCACTTTGACAAGATAGTTGAAGGCAAATTCAAGCCTTTTGAAAACATTTTTAAAGGGATTTTTTTCTTGACTTTGAAGAGCAATATATTTATTGAAAAGGATTCAGCATTCTCAGAGTAATCGTTCTAAAACAGGAAGAAAAGAAAACTCAGTCATGGGGCTGGGAATATGGCCTAGTGGTAAAGTGCTAGCCTTGTATACATGAAGCCCTGAGTTGGATTCCTCAGCACCACATATATAGAAAAAAGCCAGAAGTGGCACTGTGGCTTAAGTGGTAGAGTGCTAGCCTTGAGTAAAAAGAAGCCAGGGACAGTGCTCAGGCCTTGAGTTCAAGCCCCAGGACTGGCAAACAACAACAACAACAACAAAAAGAAAACTCAGTCATAATCACACTTGCAATCCTATAATCCTTATTTTAAACCTAACACAAATGAAAAGTGCTCTTCATGTGTACTGTGCATCCTGGTTTTTATGCATATGTGAAATCATATGATGAGCTGGGTGCCGTTTCTCACACCTGTAATCCTAGCTACTCATAGTTCAAAGGCAGCCGGGGGAAGAAAAGTCTGAGAGACTCTTTTCTCCAATTTATCTGCCAAAAGCCAGAAGTAGAGGTGTGGCTTAAATGGTAATGTGCCAGCCTTGAGAGGAAAAAGCCAAATGAGAGCGAAAGGTCCTGAATTCTCAAGTCTTGGTATTGGCACAAAAAGAAAAAAAGTCATATAATGAACAGCTCCACATTTTTTTTTTTGGCCAGTCCGGGGCCTTGGACTCAGGGCCTGAGCACTGTCCCTGGCTTCTTTTTGCTCAAGGCTAGCACTCTGCCACTTGAGCCACAGCGCCACTTCTGGCCATTTTCTGTATATGTGGTGCTGGGGAATCGAACCCAGGGCCTCATGTATATGAGGCAGGCACTCTTGCCACTAGGCCATATCCCCAGCCCAAGCTCCACATATTTTTAAACAGCTGTTAAAACATGCTATCTCAGAACTGCCTAATAGTCAACTTGGTGCCATTGTGACTTGTTTATTTATTGTAAGGAATATGATAAATATGAATATTTTAAATATATAGAACAGTTGATAATACAAGAAATTTTGTTTCATATTATTTATGATGACACAGGTAGAGATTTTTTTAAAGTATACAGACAGGAGTTGGAAACAATCTCTGAAGCACAGCAAATGAGACCTGAAAACCAATCAAGAGTAATTTTATTTTTAAAGGTCAATTCACTTACAAGGGAAACAGAGAACATGGAATAATTGTAGGTAACTACATTTCCATAGAATTCTGAGTGGGAATTTTATATTTGGTTTGCCTTTTGGTTTTAGGCAATTTATCATTTTATTTTGTTATTTTTTAAATTGTGATTTCATTAGAAGCCTGCCACCTTTCCAATTCTGTCCTCTTCACCAAATAAATAAATAAAGTGAGAAAGCCAAGTGCTGGTGGCTCATGCCTGTCGTTCCAGCTACTCAGGAGGCTGAGATCTCAGAATCATGGTTTGAAGTCAGCCTGGGCAGAAATGTCTGTGGGACCCATATCTTGAATTAAACACCAAAAAGCTGGAAATGGAGCTTTGGCTCAAGTAGTAGAGCACCAGCTGTGAGAGAAAAAGTTAAGGGCCAGTGCCCAGGCCCTGAATTCACACACAGACACACACGCAGAGACACAGACACACACACAGACACACAGACACACACACACATATACACACACACCTTAACACAATAAAAAATAATGCATGCATATTAATGAATTCAGCCTGGATTGCATGTGTATTGATATCAGTGTGGTCATAGAATAGGATACTTTTCTTTCTTTTTAGAAGAAGAGCATCTCGAAGGCAGAACCGCTGAGCATTGTGGGAATGGTGCTGCAGCTCTGCGCATACATTCAGCACCTGCCTCTCCTTGGGAATTGGAGCTTTGGGCTTCCTGGGGGCCCTACTGCTGCTGTGCTGTCTTATCTATGTCTGAAGAACTCAGGGACCAGTCCTCCCCTGTCCGGTCTGGCGTCTCTGAGACTCTGACAAGAATAGACCCAAGGTCTTTCTGGAGTGTTGAACTAAAGATAGGTTTCCATTTAGGAGGCTGTGACTTCAAACACAGAAGATAAGCTGAGAAAGGCGAATGCAGGCCGTCTGCTTTCATTCCACCCCAATCACATGGTTAGTCCAAAGAACTATTTAAGGCACACAACATATGTGAAAAATAAAACTCTTTGTGTCTGTGCCAGGACATGAACTCAGGCCCTGGGCACTGTCCCTTAGCTTTTTCAGTCAAGGCTGGTGCTTTCCCATTTGAGCCACAGCTTCACTTCCGACTTTTTGCTGGTTAATTGGCAACAATTGGTAACCTAGGCTGGTTTTGGATCACAATCCTCAGATCTCAGTGTCCTGGGTAGCTAAGATTGCAGGCAGGAGCCATGGGTGCTTGGTGTTAAATCCCCCATCCTTTTTTTCACTCTTCAGGAATATGACAAGGACTCTCAAACCAGAATCCCCCACCTTTGCACACATGGTGGTGTTTGGTTTGAAGCCACCTTTGTCTATCCTGCCCTCCCTCTCCTGTTCATCCAGAATACTGAGCTGTGCTGGATGGAGCTCTTGGGCCCCGCAAGTGTGGAGGGGCCCGAAGAGGGGCGCTGAAGAACACGGGTGTGGAGATGACTGGTATTGAGGGGTAGCACTGAGCTCTGAATGCTGTGGAAGGAGAAAGTTTATGCTAAAGTTTTACTCAGGTGCAGTTAATTTCTCTGACACTCAGAGTCACAAAATTGGGTGTAAGTCAGGCACTGGTGGCTCATGCCTGAAATCCTAGCTGCTCAGGAGGCTGAGATCTGAGGTTCAATGCCAGTCCTGGCAATGAAGCCCCCATGTCATTTATGTCCAATTAATCACCAAAAAGCTGGAAGTGGAGATGCGGTTCAAGTGGTAGAGTGTGAGGCTTGAGCAAACAATGCCAAGGATCGGCACTGGACTGTGAGTTCAAGCCTGACTACTGACACACATGAACCAAACAGTCACCATTGCACATGGCGCATAGCAAGGCCCCATGTGGTCTGCAGCCTTGGAGGTGCTCCTGGCGTGTGGTGGGTCTACACCATAAGCAGGGGTGGGACTAGTTGGCTTGCCCAAGATTGTGTTTAAGAGCACTCCATTCTGAGTGGCCAAGCCAGGAAAGGTGGAGCCTTCCTTTCTATGATGCCCACCAAGAGCTTCATGGGATCTGGGCTCTTCCACAAGCGTAGTGAACCTTGAGCTCTTGCAGCTGTAGGAGAGCATGTACATACACACCTGGTATGACCAGCGCCTACATATTGCAAACAGTGGGTCTGGATGCCCAGCTGGGGCTGCGGATCCCACTGGAGGCACTGGGCTCATTCGTGTAACTGGGGGATTCATTTCCCTAGGGTTGTGGGCCAAGGGCTGGGTTTCCTGGCAGGGTATCAGGCAGCGGCCCTCAGCTCAGCCATGCCTGCACCCCTCACCCATGAAATGGGGCCTGGAATCTGTCTCTCCCTGTCTCCCCTCTCCCCTTCCCCGGATCCCCCAGGAATCCATGGCTTTACAGAGCAGATGTTTCCAGATTGGATCACCCTGGCTCAAGCACTGTGTTCTTCACAACTACCTCTCCTGCATCGCTTTCCTAGCCTCTGTGGTAAACCGTTGGCTCATTCCAGATTTGTCCTGAGCAGGCAGCAGGCTTGCACAGGGCCTCCGGGTGGGACCTGGACAGGATCTTATGGTGTTTCTTCCTCCTTGTTGGGGGTCCTGACTCTCCCCACCAGAAAAGTCTGATTTGATCATTCAACTTCTTTGCTCTCACTTCTGATAAGACAGTAGTGGACAATGTCATCTGTCCATTGTCTTTGTCTTTCTCCCAGTAGCTCATAAAGAACACGGAAGGGGCAAGCCCGGACGCGAAGCCCGCAGCTGCCTCACTTCCCTCAAGCTGCCAACGATGATTCAATTTACACTTTGCATAGAGATTTTGCAATCTGGGATGAATCGACTCTTACTTTTATTTCTCCCTATTTCAACAAGTATGTTCTGAAAGACTTAATGAAGTGCTGGATGCCGTTTGATTTCACTTCCAGATTCACCATTTGTACCATTTGCAATGAGGTCCAGTGGATGCTGGGAGGCAAGGGTGTTCACCCTGGAGCCCCTCCTGCTGTGTGAGTGAGGAGACACAGATACACTGGAGCACTGTGAGGCCACCTTTGCCATCGCCTCAGCACCAAGCCGTGGGAGGTGCTTGGGCTGCTGGTGGCAGCATGCAGCACTTCCTCCTCCTGCTCTCCATGGCCATGGTGGTTTCCACAGCAGCGAGGACCTTGTGTTGACTTGTGCGGATTAGAGGCTGGCTGCAGCTCCACCACTCCTCAAATTCTCCCATGAAACAGAGAAGGACAGAACGCTGCTAACTGAGCTTACTCCATGAAGCAAGCCTTGTACTCATTCCAAACCACACATATGTAATTAAAAGGGAGCGAGAACAATAGACGACACATCTCACTGATGAACACTGATGAAAAAATTCTCAATAGAATCCTTGCAAATACAATTCAACAACACATCCAAAAGAAAAAAAATCATACATTGTGATCAAGCTGGTTTCACCCCAGGAATGCAAGGATGGTTTGACTTAGGCAAATCAAGAAGTGGACATTACATAACCAGGACCAAAATAAAAAAAATAAATCATAGGATCATCTCAATTGACAAAATCTCTGAAGAAATTCGGGCTGTGATAGATGTATGTGGACTTAATGAACACTTTAAATGACAACCAAAACCTATGGTCAGTAGGGAAGCAGAGCTCTTCCCTCTCTTACAAGATGTTGTGCTGGAATTGCCAGCCAGAGCAATAAGGCAGGAAGAAGAAACAAAAGGGATTTAAAAGAAGAAGAAGCAGTTAGGACTCATTGCAGGTATGAGCCAGTGGTTCCCAGCTTTCGTTTCCTTTTTGGTTATCAGGAATACAGTGTTGTCACCTGACTTAGCTGTGTGTGCTGTTAGATGAATTCTGTTTACCATTGGCATGGTGTACAGCAGACTCTGCCCCAGTGGGGTTGCTCCGGAAGGCATGCAGAGTCCACTGCGTGGTGTACCTGACTCCATTGGCAATGGCGTATGCTATTTTATAAATTAGTGTACTTACCCATTATTCCACATCTGTGGGTACTTCCATATCAATATTTTCATAGGAGAACCCTTTCATTGAGGGATACATTTAAAATTTGAATAGACAGTGCCTAATTACCCTTCATCAAAGTTCTTCCTTTCCAACTAACATGTTGTTAAATCTAATGCCATACACACACACACACACACACAAACACACACACACACATATATATATATATATATATATATATATATATATATATATATATATATATATAAATCAGTCCTGGAGCTTGAACTCAGGGCTTGAGCATTATCCCTGGTTCCTTTTGCTCAAGGCTAGCACTCTACCACTTGATCCACAGCACCACTTTCAGCTTTTTCTGTTTATGCAGTGCTGAGTAATTGAACCCAGGGCTTCATGCATGCTAGGTAAGCACTCAACCACTAAGCTAAATTCTCAGCCTCAGTGATAATTCTTTGATTGCTAATTTCTTTTTTTTTTTTTTTTGGCTGGTCCTGGGGTTTGAACTCAGGGCCTGGGTGCTGTCCCTGAGCCTCTTTGTCCTCAATGCTAGTGCTCTTCGACTTGAGCCGCAGCACCATTTGTGGCTGTTTCTGAGTAGTTTATTGGAGATAAGAGGTTCATGAACTTTTCTGCCCCGGCTGGCTTCAGACTGTGATCCTCAGATCTCAGCCTTCTGAATAGCTAGGATTATAGATGTGAGCCACTGGTACCCATCTTGATTGCTAATTTTATGGGCAAAAAAAATTTCAGTTTACATTTGCATAGTCATAACTTTTGAACAATCCACAGTAATGGGCTGGGTATGTTGGCACATGCCTATAATCCCAGCTGCTCAGGGCTCTGAGATCAAGAGGATCACAGTTCAAGGCCAGTCTGGGCAAAAAGTTACTAAGACTCCATTTCATCAAATAACTGGCATGAATTCATGACTATAAGCCCAGCCATGAGGGAGGTCTTTTTTTTGTAATTTATTTATTAATTAAACAAAAATTTTTTGACAAGGTGTTGTGCAAAAAGGGAACAGTTACATAGTAGGGCAGTATGTACATTTCTTGTGATATCTTACACCCTGTTTTTCTTTCCCTTCCCTAGGTCAGGTAGACATATATACAATACACAATGTACCAAGAACATATACAGTAGCCATGTGGCCTACTCCAAAGAAAATTCGCCTAGGGCTTTAAATGTAATGTCAACATTAGACAATATGTCGACAGTAGTCTTATATGAACGTACATACATAGCTTTTGAGCTATTGTATTCCCCTGAGAGGTCAATTTTTGACCTTTATATGTTGAGTAGTTGTTTGGTTTTAGTTACATAATGTTGGGTTGCTGACCCAATCCTGTGGGAAATATCATTTGACAAGAGGTTTTTGGTTTCACAGACCTGGTCTCTACTGTCTCTCTGTCACCCCATCTTAACAGTCATATATCAGGGAGATCATGCCCCTTTGTTTTCTGTGTTCTAGGCTTGTCTCGCTCAACATTATTTGTTCAAGTTCTGACCATTTCCCTGTGGATAACAATATTTCACCATTCCTAATCGCTATGTAGTATTCCATTGTGTATAGGTACCATATTTTTTGGATCGATTGATCTGTGGAGGGGCTTCTGGGTTGTTTCCATATTTTGGCTATTGTGAATTGTGCAGTGATAAACATGGAAGTACAAATGTCTTTTTGATATCTTGGGACCTGCTGTTCAGGATAGATGCCTAGGAGTGGTATGGCTGGGTCATAGGGTAGGTCTATATTGAGCTTTTTGAGAAACCTCCATACTGTTCTCCAAAGTGGTTGTACTAATTTGCACTCCCATCAACAATGGAGAAGGGTTCCTCTTTCCCCGCACCCCCTCCACCATTTGTTGTTGCCTGAGTTCAGAATATAGGCCATTCTAACTGTAGTGAGGTGGTATCTCAGGGTTGTTTTTTATTTGCATTTCCTTTACTACCAGGGATGTTGAACATTTCCTCATATGTTTCTTTGTCATTTTTATCTTTTCTCCTGTGAAGTCTCTCTTTAGCTCCTTTGCCCATTTCCTAATTGGTTTACTGGGCTTGGAGGGGCTTAGTTTTTTTTTTTTTTTTTTTTTTTTGGCCAGTCCTGGGCCTTGGACTCAGGGCCTGAGCACTGTCCCTGGCTTCCTTTTGCTCAAGGCTAGCACTCTGCCACTTGAGCCACAGTGCCACTTCTGGCCGTGTTTTCTGTATATGTGGTGCTGGGGAATCGAACCCGGGGCCTCCTGTATACGGGGCAAGCTCTCTTGCCACTAGGCCATATCCCCAGCCCCGAGGGGCTTAGTTTTTTGAGTTCTCTGTAGATGACAGATATTAGGCCTTTGTCTGTTGCTGTGCTGGTAAAAATCCTTTTCCATATGGTTGGCTCTCTTTCTATTTTGGTGGCTATGTCCTTAGCCATGCAGAAACTTTTTAATTTGTAGTAGTCCCATTCGTCGAGTCTCTCCCCTATTTGTTGTGCCCCTGGGACTCTATTCAGGAAGTTCCTTCCTGTGCCTATAAGTTCTTGCGTCTTTCCTACTCTGTCCTTCAGTAGGTTCAAGGATTCAGGTCTGATATTGAGGTCCTTGATCCATTTTGAATTGATCTTGGTGCATGGCGATAGGCTTGGGTCTACTTTGAGTTTTCTGCATATGGCTGCCCAGTTCTCCCAGCACCAGTAGTTGAAGAGGCTATGTTTATTCCATTGTATGTCTTTAGCTCCTTTGTCGAATATCAGCTGACTGTAAGAGTGTGGTTTTATTTCTGGATCTTCAATTCTAATCCATTGGTCTTCCTTTCTGTTTTTATACCAATACCAGGCTGTTTTTGTTATGATGGCCCTATAGTAGAGCTTGAAGTCTGGTGTTGTGATACCTCCTGCACTGCTTTTTTTTTTTTTTTTGCCTAGAATTGCTTTGGCTACTCTAGGTCTTTTGCTGTTCCATATGAATTTATGGATTGCTTTCTCTATTTCAGTGAAGAATGTAACTGGGATTTTGATAGGGATTGCATTGAATTTGTGTAACAATTTGGGCAATATGGCCATTTTCACTATATTGATTCTGTCTACCCATGATCATGGGAGGTCTTTCCATCTCCTTGTGTCTTCTTTGATTTCCCTTATTAGATTTTTATAGTTCTCATTAAATAGGTCCGTCATATCCTTGGTTAGGTTGATCCCTAGGTACTTTATTTATTTATTTTTTGGCTACGTTGCTGGTGTACAGAAAAGCTGCTGACTTTTGTGGATTGATTTTGTATCCTGCTACTTTGCCAAAATGGTTTATTAGGTGTAGGACTTTGGGGACTGAGTTTTTTGGGTCCTTCAGATATAAGATCATGTCATCTGCGAATAGGGATAGCTTGATTTCTTCCTTGCCGATGTGGATCCCTTTGATGTCTTCCTCTTGCCTTATTGCTATGGCTAGGGATTCCAGCACTATGTTGAAAAGAAGTGGGGAGAGTGGGCATCCTTGTCTTGTTCCTGAGTTTAGGGGGAATGATTTAAGTTTCTCTCCATTTAATATGATGTTAGCAGTTGGTCTGTTGTATATGGCTTTTATTGTTTTCAGGAATGTTCCATCTATTCCTGTTCTCTCCAGAGCTTTTAATAAGTACGGATGTTGTATTTTGTCAAAGGCTTTTTGGGCATCGACTGATATAACAATGTGATTCTTGATTTTAGTTCTGTTTATGTGGTGAATTACATTGATTGATTTACGGATGTTGAACCATCCTTGTGACTGTGGGATGAAGCCTACTTGGTCATGATGTATAATTTTTTTGATCAGTTTCTGGATCCTGTTAGCAATATTTTATGGAGGAGCTTTGCGTCTGTGTTCGTTAGTGATATTGGTCTGTAGTTCCCTTTTTTTGTTGGGTCTTTGCCTGGTTTGGGAATGAGTATGATATTAGCTTCATAGAATGAGTTTGGGATTTCTCCCTCTGCTTCTATTTCACAGAAGAGTTTGAGGAGTATTGGTATTAGCTCCTCACTAAAGGTTTTATAGAATTCGTTGGTGAATCCATCTGGACCTGGGCTTTTCTTTGTTGGGAGGCTCTTGATTACCCCCTGTATTTTGCTGTAAGTTATTGGTTTATTTAGTTGATTTATTTCTCCTTGGTTCAGTTTGGGGAGTTTATACTTCTGTAAGAATTGATCCATTTCTGTAAAATTATTGTTTTTTAGTGAGTAGAGGTTCTGGAAATAGTTCCTTATGATTGTTTGAATATCATGTGTATTTGTGGTAATTTTTCCAGTGGAGTCCCTGATTTTACATATATGAGTGTCTTCTCTTCTTTTTTTTGTAAGTCTTGTGAGGGGTCTGTCAATCTTATTTATTTTCTCAAAGAACCAGCTTTTAGTCTTATTTATTTGTTGAATGGTCTTTCTATTTTCAATCAGATTTATCTCTTCTTTAATCTTTGTGATCTCCCTCCTCCTAGTTATTTTGGATTCAATCATTTCTTCCTTCTCCAGTTGTTTTAGTTTCATCATGAGGTTATTTACCTGCTCTGCTTCCATTCTTTTAATGTGAGTGCTGAGGGCAATGATCTTGCCCCTCAGTACTGCTTTAGCTGTATCCCATAGGTTCCTTTGTGATGTATTTTCATTGTCATTATGGCTTATGAATTCGTTAATTTCATCTTTAATTTGGTCTGTGGCCCAAGTGTTAGGTAACAGTGAGGGATTTAGCCTCCAAGAATGTGTATGTGGTAACTGTTGTTATTGAGGGTTACCTTTATTCCACTGTGGTCAGATATAATACATGGGATGACATCGATACTTTTGTATTTGCTGAGGTTCTTTGTGTGGGCTATGGCATGGTCTATTTTGGAGTATGATCCATGGGCTGCTGAGAAGAAGGTGTATTGGGTCTCTGTAGGGCGGAAGATTCTGTATAGATCTGTCAGATCCATTTGGGATATGGTGTTACTTAGGTCCTCAGCTCCCTTGCTAATCCTCTGGGTGTTGGATCTGTCTCTTGGAAAGAGTGGGGTATTAAAGTCACCCACTATGGTTGTGTTTGGGTCTATCTTGTTCTGTAGTTCTGTGAGAATTTGCTTGACATATGTAGGGCCTCTTTTGTTCGGTGAGTATACATTTATCACCGTGATGTCTTGGTTCTGGATTTTTCCTTGTATTAAAATGTAGTGTCCTTCTTTGTCTTTTTGAGTTGATTTTAATGAGAAGTCCAGCTTGTCTGAGATCAGGATGGCTACTCCTGCCGTTTTGGTAGATGTGTTTGCTTGGAAGATCTTGCTCCATCCTTTCATTCGGAGCCTGTTTTTATCCCTTGCTGTAAGATGGGTCTCTTGTAGACAACAGATGGCCACTTTTTGTTTGCGGATCCACTCTATCAGTCTGCTCCTCTTTATTGGAGAGTTTATACCGTTTATATTCAAAGAGATCAAGGATAAGAGTGCTTTTTCCCCTTCCATTTTCCTGTTAGGCTCTTTTTCCTGTTTTTTTTTTTTTTTTTTTTTGTTTTGTTTTGTTTTCTTGTCTTTAGTGAGTTGTTCTTTCTGTTGGGTTCTGGCTATTGTAGTTTCTTTCTGTTTCTGTCTGTGTGTCCTGTATGATTTATGTTGGGTGGGGTTCCCCTCTTAGAATTCGCTGTAGGGCTGGTTTTTTATTCACATACTCCTTTAGATCCTCTTTGCTATGGAAAGATCTGGTTTTTCCCTCGAACATGAACTCTAGCTTCGCTGGATATTTTATTCTGGGTTGGCAGTTGTTGGCCTGTAGAACTTGGATGGTGTTCTTCCCTTCTCTTCACACATGGTAGGTTTGTGTGGAGAGGTCTGCTGTTATTCGGATCCTCTTCCCATTGTAATAGATTTCTTTCTTCGCTTTGGCTGCATTCAAAATTTGCTCTTTATTCTTGAGATCTGAAGTCTTGAATATTATGTGCCTTGGCGTGGCTTTTCTAGGATCTGGTCTGCCAGGTGTCCTATAGGCTTCGGTTACCTGGATGGGGTCCCTTGTGAGATTTGGGAAGTTTTCTGCAATAACTTTATTGAAAATATGTTGAAGCCCTCTGCTCTGGTATTCGGCTCCTTCTTCTATTCCAATTATGCGCAGATTATATCTCTTGTCTTTGTCCACTAGCTCCTGGATTAGTCTGCCCTGGAGCTGTACTGTTTCTTGGAGTGTGGTAATTTTCTGGTTCTTATCGGCTGCATCATCATCCAACAGAGAGATTCTGGCTTCAATATGGTCAATTATTTGTGCTGTGGATTCAAGTGCGGAGTTTATGGATGTCAGAGAGCTATTTATGGCTGCCAGATCAGCTCTGATCGTGGAAATTTCTTCCTTTAAAGAGTTGTATTTTAAATCTATTTATTCATGCATTTCACTTCTCAGGATGTTAAGGTCTTCTTTAACGGAGGTTTGCACTGTTTCCATTTTTGCTTCCATTTCTTTCTTGGCTTCCTGGATGTCCTTCGAGACTTCCACTCTACACTCCTGGAATTGTTTTCTGATTTCGTTTCTGAGGTTTTCCATCATTTCTGCTAACATAGCCTCAGTTGTTTTTTTATTCTCCATCTCCTCTTCAGTCGTGCTGCTTTTTGGAGCAGGCGAGTTGGCTTGCCCTTTGATGAAATTTGTTATATTTCTTTGTGATTTGGGCATCTGGAGATCTGTGAGTGGCTTCCCTGGTTTGGCTTTGTGCTGGTTCCCGTTGGTCCGTCAGTGGGAGACTTGTTTGTGTCCTGGCTCTGGGTTTGAGTTTGGCCTTGAACCTTACTGCCCAATGGGTGAGCATGACCGTCTCGGTTGTTGCCGAGGTGGTCACCCTCACTGCACTTGGAGGTCGGTAGGTTCTGTGTCTTTCTCTGCGGGATAGTGTCCTGCCGTTGTGTTGTGCTGACCCTAGCATGCTCCTGGTGGGGGTTTGCTGGTCGCTGATTCAGCATGGCGTGAAGGCTTTTCTCTTCTTTGGTTCTTTTTTCCACTTGGTATCTTGGTCAGAGGAGCTCACCTCTCAGGCGGTTCGCCCTCCTGTGTGGATTGCTCCAGGGCAGGTGTTGTTGAGGGGAGGCCCACCCACTTGTACGAGATGCGCCAAACTGAGTGGGCGCCACCGCTGGGGGGCTCTGCCCTCCCGTGCAGGTGTGCCTATCAGAGCGAGCCCTGGGTTGTTGGGGTGTGCTTGTGCCCTCCCGCGAGTTTGCTGTGGGGGGCGGTATGTGTGGGCCCCAGTGGGATCAAGTGCCTGGGTGCGGGTTGGCGCCCACAGACTGCGCCTCCGCTGTGAGGGAAGTGTGTGATCGGGCCCAGGTGTCCCTGCTGGGCTGGTATTGCCCACCAGCTAGCCTGTGACTTTTGTTCAAAAAGTCCTTGAGGCCCAGCCGCCTCAGGTAGGGCTTCCAATGCCTACCGGTCCCCGGGCCCCTGTTGGGAAGGGGGCGGGGCTGTTCAGGCTCCTCTGTTGCCTTGGCAGTGTTCCGCCCCTGCTAGTTCCTGTGTCCTCCCAGAGTCTGAAGGGACCTTTTGCCGCCTGATTTGGGGGTTCTTTGTTCCCTCGGGGTGGGGCGGGGGAGGGAAGGAGCTCTAGCTTCTTTGTAGGGTTTGGGTCTCTGATAGCTGGTCTCCCGTTGGGGGAGGGGGTAATGGGGAACTTACTGGATTGTGTGTGTGTCCTGCACTGCCGTTGGCCCTTGGGGGTGGGGTGCTAGGGTGTGGCGATCGGTCGTTTGGTAGTAGCGGCCCCGGCTCTCCCCTTCTGCACCGCCCAGTTCCCCTGCCGCTCATGTCCGATCCCGGCCATACAGTCCTGCACCTCCCGTCCGCCACCGTCTGTATCGATCAGTCCGTGCTCCCCCTGGGGTCCGTGGAGTCCTGCTGTCTGGACTCTGCGCTCCTGGCGTGACTTTTCGGCAGTTGGTTTGTTGGCGCCGGATCCCCTTTCCTAGCCTGGCCCTGTTCAGGCCAGGGTTGGTGGGTGGTGGGAGGGTACCCCGGAGATTTTCTGGCTCCATGCAGGTTATAGGCTCTTCTTTTGTTGTTCTTTTTCATTTCCTGCATTTCTCTATTGCTTCTGGCTGCTGGTTTTGCTGGATTCTTGATGGGGTGTTGGGTTGCTATTCAGTTGGAGTGAGCCCTACTGTGGCGGCACCATTCTTCCTCTCTCCCTTTTTTTTTTTTTTTGTCTTTTCTTTTTTGGTACTGAGGATTGAACCCAGGATGTTGCACTTGCTAGGCAAGTGCTTTGGCACTGAGCTACATCCCAGCCCGGCCTTGGTTATTTTTGAGATACAATCTCAGTTTATCCCCAGACCACCCTGGGCTTTGAGCCTCCAACTTGTATTTCCCCTGTAGCTAGGATGACAGGTTTATGCTGCTTCACCCATCTGTTAATTGAAATGATGTCTCACAAACTTTCATGCTGCCCTCAAACAGTGATCCTGACCTCTGTCTCCCATGTAGCCAGCAGGATTACGGGCTTCAACCACTGTGCCCAGCTTAACATTCGCTTTTGTAGAGGTTGATTGTCAACAGCAGTGGTTGGGGCTGGGGTAGCGAGGCATGGGAAGAACAGTGGTGGTGGATTATGTAGCTCAAGAAATGTTCCTAAATTCTTTTGGTCTCTGTCTTGAGTTCAAAGCCCTGAGTTCAATCACCAGTTCTGGCACACACACACACACACACACACACACACACACACACACACACATACATACACACACACAGAGTAAAAACAGGAAGGACTGATGTTGAGCTGTTTAATGATTTAAACATATGCTTTAATGATTGGCTAATGTGAAATCTAACTTCTGCTAACTATCGTTTGTGCCCTGAGAGTCCTTCACACTTTAGTAAAAGTAGGTGCACACTTGGATGGCTTGTGTGCTTGGTGAGTGCAGGGAACAACCTGGGAGGAACCGGGGCCGGGGGCAGGGGGAGATGGATTCTGTCTGGAGCCACATTGCCTAGGAGCTAGCATAAATGTTCTAGATGGAGGGTGACTGGTGCCTCACTCCTATAATTCCAGTACTCAGGAGGCTGAGATCTGGAGGATCATGGTTCAAGACCAGCTCAGGCAGAAAACTCCATGGGACTCCATCTCCAAAATAAGCAGAACCAAGTAGGGCTGGATACCTGGCTCAGGTGGTAGAGTACCAGCTGAGCAAGCAAGCTGAGCAAGTGTGGGGCCCTGTGTTCAAATTCTGGTACCAGCAGAAGCAAACAAACACATAAATAAATAAATAAAAGCTCTAGACAGTTAGGTGTGCTCAGTGGTGGAACATTGGCCCAGAGTGCCGAGGCTTTACCGTATCCAAGGAAAGGAGGATTTGCCCTTCCCCCCTTTTTTTTTGACCAGTCCTAGGCCGTGAACTCAGGGCCTGAGCACTGTCCCTGGCTTCTTTTTTGCTCAAGGCTAGCACTCTGCCACTTGAGCCACAGCACCACTTCTGGCCATTTTCTGTATATGTGGTGCTGAGGAATCAAACCCAGGGCCTCATGTATATGAGGCAAGCACTCTTGCCACTAGGCCATATTCCCAGCCGATTTGCCCCTTTTAGGAGCCTTCCCACAGCAGCTCTGCCCAGTCTCCAGGTTAGGCTGTTGATTGACAGATGAGGGCCCCACCCCAAGGTCTTTCAAAGGGTCAGAAAACCACCTCTGCCATGAAGAATAGGCTACTCCCCAGGTTGCGGCTGCCTAGGTCTGGCTCCTGCCTCTCCCTCTTTATGGAACACTGCCTCGGGAGATGAGGGGTGCTCTGGGCCCAGATCTGAAAGCTTCCACATTCCTAGGAGTAATCAAAACGGGGACACATTCTTCTAGAGAGTTCACGGTGCTGTGCGGTGAGAATAGTATGTTCCAGCTGCAGGGACTTAGGAGCTGGAATTCCATAGTGCCTGGGCTGGCCCCGGTGGCCATGTCTGGGGAGGCTTGCCTAGTGCCTGTTGGCTGGGCTTGAGACCTGTACATCCCCCTCCCCAGGGGCCCTGGCTTTCACCAGGGGGACCCTGCTCAGATTTCCATCTGTGTGCCCCTTCCTGTGGCTGAGCACAGCCCTGCATGCCCAGCCTGGGGCCTCACGTGAGTCACACATTGAAGTCCCACATTTTCCACTGGAGAAAACCTTTTGGGGGTGACCAAAGCTAGAGCTCCAATATTGGGGGACCCCTCTGTGCCCTGAGGGAGGCACACCTCACCTTTTACATAGCATGCTCTCCAAATGAGGGAGGATTTGAAATCACCAATGCAGGCTTGGATTCCTTCCAAGGGAGGGAAAGTCACAGAACTCGCCTTCTGGTTTATCTACATTCTGGATCTACAAACAGTGGATCTCTGGCAGTTTCCCTAGGGGGGCCCTTGCCTGTGCCCCCTGATTTCCTTACACGGTGGGGGTCTGGGCCCTCACAGTAGAGCCCAGATGTCCTCCTCATGTCCACCGCCCCTCACATCACCCATCTCCACCTTAACGCTGCTCTCCTGTGGGTTGGACTATTCAAAAGCCCGTGGAGGGGCCACACCTGGGGTCTCACGCCTGTAAACCCAGCTACTCAGGAGGCTGAGATCTGAGGATCACAGTTCGAAGCCAGCCTAGGCAGGAAAATCTGTGAGACTCTTATCTCCAATGAACCATCAGAAAATTGGAAGTGGAGCTATGATTCAGTGGAAGAGAACTAGCCCTAAATGAAAAAAACCTAAGGGATGGCACTCAGTCACTGAGTTTAAGCCCCAGGACTGACACAGTATAAGTTTATTAAGTAGCCCGTGGAAGGAAAAGCAAGGGCTCGGGGCTGCCTGGTCAGGACCCCGCTTGCTTGGGGTGGTTTGGCAAGCCAATAGTGGCAAGGCCATGGCCTGGCCTGAGATCTGCCCCGCAGTCCTGCTTACTGAGAGCAGGACGAAGGCAGATGCCACTACTTCAGGCCATGACTCAGGGGTCACCATCCATGGTACGGCCGAACAGACGCTAACACAGCAGCCCTTCAAGCCATTATCTATAACTGCATCGGTGACATTGGTGTCCTTCTCTCTGGGGACAATTTCTGAGAGATGACACATTCACTGCACACATGTGAAACTTCCTGGAGGAGAGATGTGTCTTGAGCATGGCTAGTTGGGAACACCAATTTCTCCTGCCCTGCCTTGGTGGGGGTGCTGGCCATGGAGTGAGGAGAGGGGGCTAAGATCTCAGTCACCTCTCAATCGTTCTCTCACACCCCAATTGTATGGTTTCTACCAGCCGGCACTGCCTGGCACTGCAGGAAAGGCTGACTGTGACCTGACTTGCGTATAGAAACCAAGAGACCAGAAAGCAGGAGCCTTTCTCATGTCTTTCTTTGTTCTCTCTCTCTCTCTCTCTCTCTCTCTCTCTCTCTCTCTCTTTGTGTGTGTGTACTCATCTTTTGTTTAGCTATTTTGCTTAAGGGCTGGCACTCTCCCACTTGAGCCACAACCTCCACTCCTGTTTGATTTTGCTGGCTAATTGAAGGTAAGAGCCTCACAGACTTTCTTGCCTCGTCTGGGTTCAAACCATGATCCTCAGATCTCAGCCTCCTGAGTAGCTGGGATTGAGACTTGAGCAATGGTGCCTGGGCCCTCTGCTCACTGTTGTTAACCTGGACTTAAGCTGTAGAGGAGCTGTAGAATGCTTTCAGATTCTTCTGTGTCATTATAACTTTCTCCTCTGGGCTGTGTCATCAAATTCTGCGGGCTAAACTTCCACTCATGAGCTGGGACTTTATGTTTCAGGATTTCTTTGCTACCACTGTGAGCCACAGCACCATTTCAGTATTCTGATGCTGGCTTTGAGCCACGATCCTCAGATCTCAGCCTCCTGAGTAGCTAGGATGACAAGCTTGAGCCACTAGTGCCTAGTTTGTTTCAGGATGTTTCTAGCACATTCTTGCTTGTTGTCTGATGGATATCTCAGGGTTAGCATATCCAGTATTCAGCTTGTCATCTCCATTTCCTAATCTGCTCAACAATCCGACAAGTGTGTGTCCTTGTCCTAGGTTCATGTGAAAGCCCTGGGCCCACTGAGGTAAGGAAAGCTAGGACTCATTAGAAGTGATCCTTCCTGTCGGGCTCCCTGACCCACACAGGGTTTCCGGGGTCTAATGGTCTGTGTTGTCATGGTTACCCGAGAGGCCCAGCACTCCCAGAGCATCCTAAGACTGCCTGGGGTGGGAGCCATGCAGGCTGGACCACAGGAAAGACGTTCTCAGGCCCCCAAGAACCAATGCACAGCCAGGCAGAGCTGGGGAGAGCCTGTCATGGCCTGGACAGCCAACCACGGCCCAGAGCCCAGCCAACCCAGCTTTGGAGAGCTCCCGTGACGCCATTGCAATGTTCTTAAAGTGCCCTTGGGAAGTGGGCTGACAGGGACAGATAGGTGCAAAGGGGGTGTCCCCCCCTTCCCGTCCTCCTTCCTCTGTGTCCCCTGCTCCCTCACACCCCTCTTCATCTTCCCCATCCTCTCTGTCTCCCCCTTCACATTTCAGCACCATGTTTTCTCTTGGCTGCAAGTCCATCCACCTTTGTCCTGGAGGCTAACATCCTGCTGCAAGAAAGGTGGGGCCAAGCCAGTGGGCTCCTCGGGGCTGAAGCCTGGGGCGTCCCCAGTCCTGAGCTAAGCTCTGGGGTCCAGTGAAGGTTTGCATGGAGTTCGGGGTGAGGACAGCCTCATCACCCCGGACTCTCACCGTCAGAGTGGGCCAAAATGAACCTGACATTTCCTTCACTGGTGAACTCAAGCTTGGGTCTGAGTATGAAAATCACAGCCATTTCAGGTCACGTGACAGTTGTAAGATCCCTTCTCATCATTATGAGAAAATTGTGGTACTTACAAAAGAGGCACTTATAAAAATGTGGCACTTACAAAGTCTATCTGTGATGCAATTCACACACACCTCTTCTCATAAAGAAGCAGGAATACTATATAGCATGATTTTTAAGTTGAGATTTTTTTGGGTTGGTACGAGGGCTTAAACTAAAAGCTTCCTCACCTTGCTTGCTCAACTAGTGTTCTACCACTCGAGCCATACCTCTGGCCTTGATTTTGCTGGTTATTTTAGATATGGAATCTTGAAAGCTTTTCTGCCCAGAATGACTTGAAACCAAGCTCCTTGGGAGCTCGGCCTTCTGAGGAGTGAGGGTTACAGGTGCGAGTCCAGGTAGCTGGCAGTATTTGAGATGACATGATTTCATTTGGATTTCCATAACATTTGCTTCCTCTATATTATAGAGCTTATCTTATGTGTTGGAATGCTTCATGTTGGAGGCCAGGGTTGGTAGTTCATGCCTGTAATCCCAGCAGCCTGGGAGGCTGGGATTGTAAGGATCACCATTCCAGGCCAGCCAGGGCAGAAAAGTTGAGAGATCCCATCTCAACAGAAATGGCTGGGCATTGCAGAGTGTGCCTGGCATCCCAGCTACAACAGGGGACATAACATAGGCAGATCACAGTCAGGCACAGGACGGTACAAGATGTGAGCTATCTCAAAATAACTAGAGGGCTAGAGACATGGCTCAAGGGGGAGAGCACCTGCCTGGTAAGTGTGAGGTCCTGAGTTCAAACCTTAGCACTTAAACACAAAAGCAAAACCTCCCAAACCAGTTCATCATGCCGGGATCTGGTCTGTAGGCTAAAGAGGTTTGAGATACTGAGAGGAAAATGAGGGACGGTAGAGGTATGGGGTGTCGGGGCTGGAAGTCAGGCCTGGCCCTAACTGCACACCTTCTCTCATGCTCCTCACAACTGCATCTATTTGGCCCAAGCAAGTGGTCGATGGATGGTATTCCCGGTCAAGACTCTGAGCCATGGCCAGCCAGGCCATTAGGCACAGAGGCTGAGCCCAGGCAATAAGAAATGACTTTTCTGGTTTTAAGTCCAATTCAGGCCTGGTCCCTTCACAGACTCCAATGCGTAGGTGGTTTGAGGATTGATCTAGGAGTTCCTGTTCCAATGACCCCAGACAGTGGGGCCTCCAGTTCATTAGTAGCATCTGTAATATTTAGTGCAAACCGATCCTGCACTGGCCTCTTTCCAGGCACCTTCCCAGAAGCTCAGTAAATATTTATGGAGGGCCTGTAATGCAGACCAGCCCAGCAGAAGGAGAGGAGGGAGAGGGGAGGCTCTGCCTGGAGTCCCAATCCACCCACACCCAGGCCGTGTGCTGGAATGGAATGGTCAGTCCTCACAGCTGGGCTGGGGAGCCCACAGGAGAGGAGGGGGCCCAGGACAAAGCTGCAGAGGCAAGTGGTAGCTTAGCTCAAACAGAGGACGCAGAATGGTTTTGGAAGTACTCTGGTTTCATATGTAAACGTGGCACCGTGTAGGCATAACCCCCCCTCCCTCCCTGTTGCTCACCCCTGTCCCACTACTGTTCCCAGAACATACCAGAGCTTCACCCATCCCAGGACCTTTGCATGTGCTGCTCCTTATGCCCTCAACTCTTTTGTCTTGGGTTTCTCGAAGTCCAGTTCATCATCGTCTTTGTGTGGTCGCTCAAGGCCTCATACTTTCGCTTGGTTTTTCTGGCTGGGGCACTACCATCTGAGCCACAGCTCAACTTCTGGCTTTTTGAGATCACAGATTTTCCTGCCCTGGCTGGCTTTGAACCTGATCCTCAGATCTCAGCCTTCTGAGTAGCTGGGATGACAGGTGTGAGCTGCTTGTGCCTGGCTCGTTGAGGTTACTTTAGAAATGAGGAGGAACACAGAGGTGGAGGTGGGGTTCCGAGGGAGAACAGAGGAGGCTGAGCTCCATCCTGCTGCAGAAAGGGCTTGCTGCATAACTGAGCAATGTGAAATGGCAGACACGGGAGCTGCTGGACCGCTTACAGGAATGGTTAGGTCCCCACACTCACGGCCACCACTTCCAGATCTGACATTTGTGGGGCCTCGGCCCAAGTCCTCAGTTAGAGATGATGACCTGTGCCTGGTGTGGCTCAGTGGTAAAGCACGCACCCTACACGCACGAGTCCTTGGGTTCCGTCCCACCACTACCAACACCAAGCCTGACTCCAGACACAGATGTTACTGCACTGGCAGCCAGTGAGCAAGCAGCAGGAGGAATTATTTTCGTGGCTTCTAATTTAAAATGCTTTATCCTGGTTTTCTTTTTTTTTTTTTTTTTGCCAGTCCTGGGGCTTGGACTCAGGGCCTGAGCACTGTCCCTGGCTTCTTTTTGCTCAAGGCTAGCACTCTGCCACTTGAGCCACAGCGTCCCTTCTGGCCATTTTCCATATATGTGGTGCTGGGGAATCGAACCCAGGGCCTCATGTATACGAGGCAAGCACTCTTGCCAGTAGGCCATATCCCCAGCCCCTTTATCCTTGTTTTGTTTGCAGGGACTAGAATAGTTTTTAACCTTTACTTATTTATTCTTTTGTTTTTGGCAGTACCAGGAGTTAAACTCAGGACCTTAAGCTCATGCACAGCTGGTATTGTGAGCCATGCCCCTAGTCTAACTTTTTGCTGGTTATTTTGGAGATGGAATCTCATAGACTTTTGTGCCTGGGCTGGCTTTGAACCCAAATCCTCTGGACTTCTAAGTTGCTAGGACTGCAGAGAAGAGCTACTGTGCTGGGCTCCAATGATCAACATTTGAAGAAGTTTGTAGCTACTTTCCTTGATATCAATGTCATATGTATGGGCCTATAGCAGAGTTAAAGGAAGACCAATTTGTGTGTGTGTGTGTGTGTGTGTGTGTGTGTGTGTGTGTGTGTGTGTGCTGGTCCTGGGGCTTGAACTCAGGGCCTGGGCACTGTCCCTGTGCTTTTTCACTCAGGACTAGTGCTCTACCACTTGAGCCACAGGCTCTACTTCTACCTTTTTGTTGTTTTGCTGGAGATAAGAATCTCACAGACTTTCCAGCCTGCCTGGCTTTGAATTGTGATCCTTAGATCACAGCCTCCACAGTAGCTAGGAGCAGGAGTCACTGGTACCTGGTCCAATTTTTAAAGACTTTTCCCTTTGGACTGAGACCGTGTCCTCGTTTCCTCCTATTCTGCCGAGGCCCTGTTCACTTGCTCAGCAGGCCCGCCTCTGTTCAAAGCATCCTGGGCAGACAGTCTGTGGGCAGCCATACACAGTGCTTCCCGGCTCCATGGCTCTGCTTTACACGAGGGCTACAGGGAGAGCCATGTGGCTCTGGACACCCCCGGCCGGCACTTCAAAGAAGACAGTGCAAGCTGTGGCCACAACCTGTTCTGTAGTCACCTAAAAACAGAAAAAAAGAGACAGGAGAAACGGAGTCTAAGTCCTCAACTTAACAGAAGGTGTTGCTAGTATTATTGAGAAGGAAACAAAAAGGGGAACCGAGGCAGACAGGGATTGGGGCCTGGTGGAGCTAGCACCCCTTCGTCCTCCCCATCCCCATACCCCCTGAGGAGCTGGGAGGAGAGGAGGGCGCCGGCTTTGAGGACTCCACCCTGGGACACCCTTGGGTGAGGGGACAGTGACCCAGCCTGGGGCCAGAGCAGCTGAGACCATAAAGAGAAAGGAGGGGCTCATGAGCACTGCAAGGGCACTGATTTCCAGGTCCCCATTCAATCCTTCCCTCCCCCTCCCCCAGAGAACTCTGGGCTCCCTTCCCTCCCCTAGAGAAGTCTGAACTTCCTCCCCCAAAGCTCCCCCTTGGGCCCTACTCTCTGGGAAGCAGGTAGACCAGGCATCAGAGGCATAGGGTGGCCCTCCCAGCTAGAAGTCCTAGTTGGGAGCTTGTACCAACCAGCCATTAGCTGGGGGGCTTTCCTCAGTTTCCCTGGTGCCTTACTCTCACTTTCAAATACACTTTACCTGTGTTTCCCTTTCTCCTGCCTCAAAATTCTTTATTTAGTAGAGAAAAAGGACCCAAGATTCATAGATGGCATCATTATCATTTCAACATGTAACCAAGATAAAAGTAATCACTGAGATATTTTATAGTGTGTGTGTGTGTGTGTGTGTGTGTGTGTGTTGGTGCTGGAACTTGAACTCAGGGCCTGGGCACTGTCCCTGAGCTTTTGTGCTCAAGGCTGTCTCTCTACCACGGAGCCACAGTTCTACTTCCAACTTTTTGATGGTTCATGGAAGATAAGAGTCTCATAGACAATCCTGCCTGGCCTGGCTTTGAACCGTGTTCTTCAGATCCCAACCTCCTGCGTAGCTGGGGTGGTGGGAGTGGAGGGTATGAGGGGGGGCACTAGATCCTTTTATAGCAGTGGACTGGGAATACCCCTGCTGGGCCATGGCAGGGAGCAGGGGCCTGAGCCGTGGGGGGGGGGGGGGGCTGAGTCACACTCACCCACGTGTGAGGAAGGAGGGAGAAGGGACGCTGAGGCAGGCTTCCTGGAGGAAGCCCAGAGGATCTGGCCTGTGGTGGTGAGAGGAGGGCCAGCAGTAGAGCTCCAGATTCACTTGACGACCACAGATTACAAAACAGAAGTTGAAGAGGGAAGGTGTCTTCAGCAACCAGGGCAGGACTGAACAGGAATGAACTAGATGAGGCTGTGCGGGGATGGGGTGTGGGCTGCGCTGTTCTGCCAGGGGCCCAGCGGCCCAGCGTGTTGAGCAGGCGGGCTCCGGTCAGCACTGGGCCTGGCAGCCATTGTGGCGTGTGGCTGTCCATGGAGACGGGTGCTGCTCCTTGTGGGAGGCTGAGGCCCCGTCCCCAGGCTGGGCTGTGAGAAGGCGTAGGGTGTCCTGACAAACCCCAGCCATCGCTCTGGGCTCCAGCACCCCCAGGCCCTCCCAGGCCTTGGGCTTGCTGCTCAGGTGACTGGAGGGGAGCTGCCGGCTGTGGCGTGAAGGGAGGGAGGATGCACTGGCGCTTTAAGAAACACAATATTGGCAAAATGGGATTATGCTTGCTGGCCTCAGGGAACCGGCTGGACCAGTCAGTCAGGCCGGAAGCTGCCCCCCCCCTTCCCCAGGCCCCCCTCAGTCAGGTGGGGTCACAGGAGGAGAAGTCGCTGGTGCATCCTGGTCTTGGCTGGCTGGCAGAGGTTTTAATAATGCAGTAATTCCCCGCACCAGACAAAGGCGACTCTGTTCTGCTCTGTGGGGCACAGCCAGGCGCAGGTGGCACCGGTGTTCCCACGGGCACAGCCAGGGTCGGTGCGGCGGCAGGCTGCAGAAAGCACACGGCACAGGCTGGAGGGCCACACACTTGCTCAGCTGTCTGCGCCCTCCAGGCCATGGCCAGGCACATGCAGCCTCGCCTCCAGTGCCAGAGTTATAAACACCGCCAGGCACTGGTGGCCATGCCTGTCACCCTAGCTATTCGGGAGACTGAGAGCTAGAGGACTGAGGTTTGAAGCCAGCCTGCCTGGGCAGGAAAAGCTGAGCGATTCTATCTCCAAAATAACCAGTAAAAAAAATAAGCCAGGCTGGAGGCATGGCTCAAGCGGTGAAGCACCAACTGAGCAAGCCAAGCAAGACGAATCCCTGAGTTCAAGCCCCAGAACCAGCCACAAAGGAGGAATTTAAAGTCCTTCTTCTTCCCTTCCCTGAAGGGCCCACATGAGACCCCATCTCCACTGCCATGGGTGCGATGTGGGCTCCTGAAATTCTTTCTTCTCCACGGGGCCTCATTGATGTGTTCCCTGTGGCTCTGAGATGGCTTGCAAGGAGCAGAGTAAAAACAATGGGCAGGTAAGAGGGGGTGGGGTGGGAGGCTGCAGGTGAACTTGGCAAGACACCAAGTTCTAGGCAGAGGAGAACAGGCTGCTCCGTGTCTCGGTTGAGTGGCCTCGTTCACATGCGTCTCTCTCGCACCCTCCACCACCAGCTGGCCCCTGCTCTCAGGTCCAGTTTCACCTGGCCTTGAGGGATACACGACTTTGGCTTGCCCTGGACTCAACAATTCCACCTTCATCTCAAGGTAACGCATAGGGCACGTCTGTCAGTACCTGCCTGTGGTGCCAGCTCTCTCATTCTGGCCTCCCAAGTGCAGATTCCAGGAGGGAAGATGATGGCCAAGGCCACCCTTTCTATGCTGTTCCTGGTAGCTCTCAGGCTGCCTGGCATTGCTCTGTGCTTCTCTTAGTTATTTAGGTTTTACCAGATGAGGAGGGACTCACTATGTGGCCCTGGCTGGCTTAGAACTTGAGGTCCTCCCGCCTCTGCCTCTGAGCAGGAGGTCCATGTGGGGACCTTCTTCCCTGCCCCCAGGCAGGACACATCACTGGCTCACTGGTCCCGTAAAGCCTCCAAGGGCACATGGACATGATTTTGGATTCTGTGTCCTCCTGTCATGCACTGGTGCCCTCCCTTCAAGGATGAGCCCTCTGCAGCAACACCAGGTCCAGGGGTGGCAGAATCCACTGCCTCCCTTCCATGCCCATGGCAGACATTACTAATCCACCCTGTATGCTTGGCGCATCATGATGCTGGTGGGTTGAGATGGCCGAGGTAACTGAAGGGGGGAAGTCAGGCTGGACTTCGGGTTGGCAGCCTTCCCAGCAGGGCTCCCCCTTGGCTGCTGTTTGGGGTGGGATGGGGCAGGTGGATGACACTGAGGGGATGGCACTCCGGGCCTCTGCCACAGGAAAGGAGGAGGCAGGGATCGCTGCCAGGCAGAAGAGCAGGAGAGGAAGGAGAGAGCGAGGGAGGGTATTCAGAGGGAAACACCTGTGGACAGGCAGGTACTAGGCAGGTAGGGGGTGCACGGTGACCCTTATTGAATGCTGGTTAATTGGATATGAGTGTCACAGCTTCCTTGCACAGGCTGGCATTGAGCCATGAGAATCAAGTCTCAGCCCCCCGAGTAGCTAGGATCACAGGTGTGAGCCACCACTCCCAGTCTTTTTGTGAATGTTATCCATCCTCTTGTGCAAAGTGTTACCTTTGTGGGCTTGCAAGTCTCTCTCCAGGTGGTTTGTTGAAGCTGTGGCTCTGCCACCGTCAGGTGAGTGTGCAGTCTTGTGTCTCCGGTGCAGGTGGTGGGTGACAGGTGGGGGCTGCCCCTGCCAGCACTTAGCCAGTCCCTGCCAGATGGCACACGCACACCATGATCTCAGAGCCCTTCCCTTCCGGCATGCCAGCTCTTGGGCTGGCAGCAAGGCCGAGGAGGTAGCAGATGCATCTGCGGGGAAGTGGCTCCCGTTGGTCCAGCCTGCCCTCCTTGGCTGAGTCCGGCAGCCCCTGGGGAGAGGGAGTGAGAGCCACCTCATGGGTCTGCACAGGGGTTCGTCCCCTTCACTGCCCCAGAGAGCCAGATGGCCAGGCCATGGGAAGGACTGGGGACTGTGACCTGAGGGCCTCCTGCCAGCCCCTCCTGTTAGCAGCGCTGAGGACATATGCACATTCCACTGGCAGGGGCCTGATAAGTGCTCTCTGCCTCTCATATTTTCCAAGAATTTCTTCTGTTCCACTTCCTCTGTCTCTTCTGTGCCAGGCTTTGCATGTTCTAAAGCCCGAAGACAAGAGGAATAAAGCAGCAATTCAGGTAGCTGGTGAGTCAGGAAGGAGTTCTCAGGCTGCCCTGCTAGCCAGTCCATTCTTCCCATGCACCTCCTTTTCCTCCTGTGGCCCCTGCTGACCAGACCCCTGGCCAGCTGGCCTTCTCCTGTCCTGGCCCATAGGGTGGCCTGGGGCCCCCATGGCTGGTGACTGTCCATGGCCCACTGCCCTGCCAGTCAGCTGGGGAGGGGTGCTCCCATCATCCTCAGAAGCCCAGCTCCAAAGGTGGGGAGGGGGTCAGGCTGGGGGAAGGTAGTCTCCAACTCCCCCCCGCCCACGCTCACTCCCCATGGGGCTTCATGCCATAAAGGCAGGGGTGACAAGCCTCCGTTGTGGGAGCCCCCTCTGTGCCTGGCCTTCATGCCAGGGCAGTGCCTTTCAGGAGAGAGAGGAAGCAATGGACGCCGCAGGGCAGCGCCACCTCAGAACTCCAGAGCTCCCAAGGTGCCCCCACCGTGTGTGGGCCTCAGGCCTGGCCCACCCACGGCAACATGCTGAGGGGCTGTGCAGGGAGCCTTCATGGGTGGGCAGTCCCGATTGCCTGGCTGACATGGCTTTGGGCCCTTTGTTCACCATGACAGAATGGAGCTGCCTGGGCCCCAGCTCTGGCCCAACCATTACAAAGTCAGCTTTCATACCCATCCCCATCCCTTCCCTCTCAGCAGGAAGCAGCTAGCGAAGTGGTCACCCAGCTGCCCCTAGGGTACCATCTGAGAGGGGCAATGGTAGGGGTAAAAAATGGCAGACACAGCATGTGACAGACAACTTGTGCCCATCACGGTGCTTCTTCTTCCCATGATGCACTGGGCTCCTCCCTCAAATTCATCTTCTTCCCATGATGCTTTGGGATTCCCAAGGTGTCTACCCTGTCTGCCTTAAACACCTTAAAAATCGAGGCAATTAAATTATTCCTATAGGAATGGTTCCATGTGTGGACGCCCTTCCTCCTCTGCCATTTGGCTCTTCTTCCTCCCATGTCCAGCATGTGACTGCACAGGCCTAGGAGGAAAAATGGGGGTCAGTGCCAGGGATGGAGTAGGGGTTTAAGGAGCAGGTGGGGATAAGTGTGGACTTGACCCCTGGTCCTTCTGATCAGCGGGATGACAGGAAGGCTAAAACATGTACCCCAAAGCCAGCAGGGCCAGGCTGAGACTCACCACCAGCAGCCCACCCACCCCGTGTGCGCCTGTGTGGAACTCTGCGGAAGCGTGACAGAGGAGGGCAGAGGTTGGATCTGGAGATCAACAGAACCCTTAGGGATTTCCTCTCTCACATTGCTATTTTATCCTCTCAAACCAAGGAAATTAGCCAACGAAATATGAAAACTAATTTAAAAAATACAAGTGGACTATGACAGGAGACCAAACTTTTCCTAGCCAAAGAAAGATGTTCTTAGGTATAGAATGAATCACACTCCCAGTGTAAAAAGTGATAAGGTTTTAGAACTTTCCTTTGATATCATTCGTAGCAAAGCTAACATTGAAACTTAAGGTGTGATGCTTGGTATTTATGAAATATTTTGGTGCATCTCAACTCTGGGACAAATAAGGCGCTGATGGCATGGAGAAGAGTGCAGCCTGTGTGCACTGGCCCAGGACGGGCTGCTGTGTGTCTCATTCAACTGACAGAGCCCGCCACTCACCAGCCCCCATCCACCACCCACGAGTGTGCCTGGCAAGTCCCATCCCTTCCTTCCCTTTTCACGTGTGTGTGTGTGTGTGTGTGTGTGTGTGTGTGTGTGTGTGTGTGTGTGTGCTGGTATGGAGGCTTTAACTTCTGACTCAGAATTCAGTTCTAGAAATTTCCTGGCCTCCATTGCTCTTTCCTCCCTCCCTCTCTTTGTTGGAGAAACATCTTGAACTTTGGGCCATCACTTCCTCTGAGAAGCCCTCCTGACGGCCCCTCTGAGACACAGAGAGCCCTGAATTTTCCATTGTAGTGTACCTTGCACACAATCAGGAAGTGTGTGTGCACGTGCGTGCACGCGCGCGTGCAAGTTGTTTTTTCCCTCTCCTTCTAGAAGGATGGGTGAGAGGAAGGGTCTTATCTTTCACCCCACACTGCCGCCTGCTCAGGGAAAGTGGTGGAAAGATAATTACTACTGTTTATCTAAAGTAGACTCTCAAAACAGAACAACCCTGCGGGGCGCTACCACAGGGCGCCTTTGTGAACAGCTCAGGGATGGCATGGTCCTTTGCTTTGGGATATTTATTATGATAATCATCCCAGCCACCCCTTTCACTGGAGAGGAAATGAAACAGAAGCTAGAAGCTGGAGGAGACAGCAAAACAGCAGGACGGCCTGGCCCTCCTCTCCTCTCCCCTGGCTTTTGGCCCTGCTCATTCACCCCCGCCCCCCCAACACACACATTTCCCATGACCACCTGTGGGGCCTCTGGCTCACACTCAGCCCGGACCTCCTGCAGACCAAGGTCAGCACAGAACTCACTGCGTATGGTGCCTCTCCCGCCTTGTGTCCTGACATCTCTCACCCTGCGGAGTACTGTGGGCTCCCAGGCAGGGCTCTTTGTGCCCCCTCCCCCCAGGAGCCTGCATGGGTCAGGCGAGAGTGTGGGAATAAACACCCACTGACTGCTGGTGCTAGGCCTGTCATCCCAGCCACTCAGGAGGATGAGATCTGAGAAATAAGGTTCAAAGCCAGCTTGGGCAAGAAAGTCCATGAGACTCTTCAATGAACCAGCAAAAAAGCTGAGTAGAGCTGTGACTCAAGTGGTAGAGTGCCAACCTTGAGCAAAAAAGCAGAGGTCAGTGCCCAGGCCTTGAGTCCAAGTCCTAGCATTGGTGTGAACACACACACACACACACACACACACACACACACAGTTTTAGAGGTCCACATCCTTTCTGTACTCCAGGAGGCCAAGGCGACTCACACTCCCTCCTCTGCCAGCCAGGCCACCTGGGGCTCTGCCCACCTGCCCCACCTCCCCACCAGCTGGCCAGGGCCTCCAGAACAGGAAACAAAGCCCATTGCATTTATTATTTAACCACATCCCAGGTGCACCTGCTGTGGACCCAGGCGCTGTTGATGGTGACAGTAAAAACACTCAGGTCCCAGCTAGAGCGCCTGTGGTGCCGTCTTCCTTACTAGAGGCTGAAAAACCCTGGGCGGGTTCAGTGTTGCTTGGTTTTTGCCTCAGCAGCAGTTTGAAGAATTCTGTCCCCGTGGGCTGCTGGGCAGGACTCCTGGGGAGCTTCGGTTCTGCCAGGAACGTGGTAGAGGTAGGACAGCGCCCCGCGGCCACCCCAGGGCTCCACAGTCAGAGGTGGAGGTCCTCAGAACTGCCAGTGATGGGTGACCAGGGCCCCGGTACCTCAAGGCCACTCGTGGCTGTCACATGCCTGTCCTGCTCACCCCTTCACCTCACAAGTGGTGTGCAGTTGCATAGCTGCCCCGTGAGAGCGGAGCCTGGCTGGGGGGGGTAGGGTGGGGATGTGGGAGGGGGAGGACAGCAGGGGACAAGGGCACCCAAGCTGAGAACCAAGGCAGAGCAGGAGGCCTGCAGAGGGCTGGGACACAAAGGAGCTTCATGTACAGGGGTGCAGATATCTGTGACCTGAGTGGTAGAGCACCAGCTGGAAGCATGAAGAACAAGGATGGCTGAGTCCTGAGTTCAAGTCCCAGTACTGGTCAAAACAAGCAAACAAAACCAAACCAAAACAACAAAACACAATCCCCCCCCCCCCAAGAAAATCTAGAGCCAGGCACTGGTGGCTCATTCCTGTAATCATAGCTACTCAGATCTAGAGGATCATAGTTCAAAGCCAGCTGGGGCAGAAAAGTGTGAAAGACACCCCCTCCTCCATCTCCAATTAACCAGCAAAAAGCTGGACTGGAGGTGGGACTCCAGTGGTAGAGGACCAGCCGGGAGAAAGCAAGCTGATCTGGCGTGAAGTCCTGAGTCCAAGCCCTCGTATTTGCTACACGCACGCACACACCCCAATAAGAGGAGCCATAATTCCAGGGCCATCCATCAGCCTGGGGCCATCCATCCCCAATGCTGTTCGCAGTTGTCTCCAGCACCCAGAGGCATGGCTACCCTCTGCCTTCTTGGAGGGAAAATTGCTATTTGCTGGACTCTTCCTGTAAGATGGGGGAGGCTCAGGAGAGGAAGCCCCAGAGCTGGGGGGGGGGGGGGGGCGGGCGGCTGTGGTCATCACCCCCCACCCACCCAGAGGCCAAACACAAGAGCTTGTTGGCCCTTGCAGCTCCGCCCTGAGCACTTATGGGAGCTAAAAATAACTGGCTAATAACTAATAACCGGACCTAAGAATAACTGGCTAATCACTGCGGGGAAGAATGCATGAGGCCTGGCTGAAGGAAAATGTCTCCTGTGATTAGGCAAGGGGGAGGCTTGGGCCCCTCAGGGACCAGGGACTGGGCCCCTATCCCTCAGGAGGCAGGCGGGACAGCTGGGGAAGGGTGAGCTCAAATCCAGCTGGCATAGGAGCATGGAGACCCTTCGCCATTGTGGTGCCAGCCTCCCACTTTGGTGAGGTTGGGAAAGGTAAACAGAGGCACCGCTTCATTATGCTTACTGCCCCCCCTGAAAGTCCCTGGTCCCCCTCTCCTACCAGGCTGCCTGGGCATCCCAGGGCCACACCCAAGGTGGGGCTCAAAAGAACCCCTTGCTGGCCAGGCAGATCCCTTCTTTGAAGGGGAACAGGACAGAGCCAAGTAAGCTAGCTCACAGAATTACTAATACCTTTGCTTTTTGCCAGTCCTGGGGATTGAACTCAGGGCCTGGGCACTGTCCCTGAGCTTCTTTTGCCCAAGGCTCGTGCTCGAGTCACAGTACCACTTCTGGCCTTTTCATGTGGTACTGAGGAATCGAACCCAGGGCTTCATGAATGCTAGGCAAGCACTCTACTGCTAAGCCACAGTCCTAGCCCCAGTATATTACTAATTCTTGAGGCCTTCAAGGGAAGAGATTCTGCTGTGAAAGAGGGAGAAGGGAATGTGCGCTGGAAGACAAACCAGAAAATGCTATTTGGCAGAGAAGAATACCCAGAGAACTTATTGCCTCCAAAACACATGGCCAGCTTAAAGAGATACACATTGGTTTATAAGGTTCGCAAATGAGGGGGCTGGTGGCTCACATCTGTAACCCTAGCTACTGAGGAGACTGAGATCTGAGGACAGAGGTTCAAAGCCAGCCCGGACAGAAAAGACTGAGAAACTCTATCTGCAAAATAACCAGCACATTTGTTCATGATAGGCAAAAGCTCTAACACTTAGCTACAGCATGGGGAATAACTTCTAATGTTCTATAGTATGGTACAATGACTATACCTGACTACTGAGTTTTTCTATTTATTTGTACCAGGGCTTAAACTCAGGGCTTCAAGCTTGCTTGGTTTTCTTATTAATGGCTGGTGCTCCACCACTCGAAACATGTCTCTAGCCTACTGGCTTTTGCTGGTTATTTTGGAGATGGAGTCTCATAGACTTTTCTACCCAGGCTGGCTTCTAACCACATCTTGGCCTCCTCAGTAGCTAGAATTACAACTGTGAATCACTGGTTATTCTGGCTAACAATTAAATATTTTAAAATGGCTAGTATGTCTGATTTGGAATATTTGTATCACAAAGAAGTTATAAATGCCTGGGTATCTGTGCTTTAAAATGTTATACTATACCCCCTAAATGTGTACAATTCTTATGTGTCAATTAAAATGCAAATGTCAACAAATTAATAAAATGATCTATGCCCTCTCAAAAGAAAAAAAAATAACCAGCACGAAACTGGGCTGGAGGTATGGCCAAGTGGTGGAGCAACAGCTGAGCAAGGGCAAGGCCTTGAGTTCAAACTCCAGTAGCAGCATTTGTTTTCCAGAGGCTTGCGCATGGCAGAGGTGGCTAGGAGGGGTCAGTGTGGCGAAGGCTGGCTCCCGACCCCTTCCCCTCTGTGGGCTAGGGAGGCCATGCCAGAGCCTGCCGGGAGGACGGACACAGAGCAAGGGGGATGTAAAGAAACAACTTAAGACAGAAAGAAGAAAGGCCAGGCACTGGTGGCTCACGCCTGCAATTCCAGCTACTCAGGGGGCTGAGATCTGAGGATCATGATTCAAAGCCAGCTGGCACAGGAAAGTCGGTCAGACTCTTATCTCCCATTAACCTCCAAAAATACAAACAAGAAAACTCAAAGTGGAGCTGTGGCCCAAGTGGTAGAGCACCAGCCTTGAGTGAAAAAATCTCAGGGACAGCACTCAGGCCCCGAGTTCACACCTCAGTAGGGGTACAACAACAAAACAAAAGCCCAGAAAATTCACAGGCGTGGGAGGGGTGCCTTGAATTTGAACTGGTGGCTGGAACTGAATCTGAAGAAGGAGCCAGTTGGCCCTGTCTGCAGAGGGACGCAGAGGTCAGGGGGAGGCAGACTGACTGCAGATGGCAAAGCCCCTGATAGCATACGTACACCACAGGAGGTCGGGGGGGGGGTGGGCACAGTCCCCGCTTCCTGTGGCAGTAGGCGCATGTGCTCCTGCTCATTTCTGTGCCCACTGCTTCCAGGCAGCAATCTTCCATGCCCTACTGGTCCCGGAGACCACTGGTATCACCTCAGCCTCCAGAGCAAGCCAGGCTCCAGAGCCCAAGAACACAGGCCAGGCCATGAGTCAGAGCTCCAAGCCCTGCAGCTTTAATAATTTATGAATAAGGATCACTTCCCGGCTTTGCAGCTTGCAGAACATGCTGACCTATAGAATTTGGTTTTCAGAGGACCAGCTGAGACAAGACATTGGCTATGTAAGTAGATTGAAAGAATCAGAAGTGCTGCCAGGCTCCAAAGCTCACGCCCGTAATCCCAGCTCTTCAGGAGGCTGAGATCTGAGAATCAAAGCTCCAGGTCAGCCCAGGGCAGGAAAAGCCCAGTACTGGTACACACAGGAAAAATAAATAAATAAATAGACAACAAAAAAAAAAAAACCAACAATCAGATTTGCTGCAGAATGGAAAACATCATCATGACACCACTAAACTCATCATTTCAGAGTCTATGGAGTCAGAATTGGGGGGAATTTACGCAAGGATCGGATCGGGGCTTAAAATTATCTTTATGCTCAATATAATACAAGAAGAATTTGCTATGCAAATTGGCAGCAGGGCCAGGATTGCCCGAGGTGGGGGTGGGGGTGTCGTGAGGAGCACTGGTCTTCAATTATTTTAGAACAAAACTCTTTTCATCCAAGTGTGTCTCTGGCTTCTACAAAGCAATTGGACTTTGTTAGCTATTTGTTTGGGCATTAGCATTTTCTGAAGGGTTAGGAAATTGCTCAGCAAATTAGGCTGGGGCCTCACTGAGGATTTTTGTGCCTGAAACATAGGATAGCCATCCAGGCTGGGACACTGAAGGCAGGCTCCGGCTGGCTGGCATGTGGAGGCTGGCTCATGAGGGCAATAAAAGGAAGGTGCCCCCATTACCTGCCCTCTGCAACGCCTGGGAGAGGTTCAGGCACAGAGCTGCACGCAGGACTACCCTCCCCCCTCCCAGAGCACCTTTGTCCCCTGCACAGGGCAATTCCAACGCAAAGGTGCTGACAGTTAAGATCTCTCTGATGCAGAGATCTGTAAGGAAAAAGCAGGAAGCCTTTGCTCAGGACTCATTGTCCGGTGGATGGGATAAGCAAAGTGGCTGATTTTACAGATAAGGAAACCCAGGTTCACAGAGCCCAGGAAACTTCTTGTGGGGCCCAAACCGGAGGTAGCCAGGCCTCGTGCCACTCAGACCCTGCTCCAGCCAACCTTTCCTGCTTTCCCTGCCCATCAGCTGCTTGCCTATCAAAGCAACAGGAAGAATGCCCCCTGCCAGTGCCTTGTGCCTGTCACTCCAGCTACTCAGGAGGCTGAGAGCTAAGGATCGGGTTTTGAAGCCAGCCAGGTCAGAAAAGACTGTGAGATTCCTGTCTCCACTAAGCTACCAAAAGGGTCAGAGGTGGAGCTGAGGCACATATGGTAGAGGACGAGTCTTGAGCAAAACAAGCTCAGGGACAGTGTCCAGACCCTGAGATCAAGCCTCAGGACAGGCACATGATGATGATGATGATGATGATGATGCTGCTGCTGCTGCTGCTGATGATGATGATGCTGATGATGATATAACAAGGGACTGACCGACATGGAGAAGAGCGCAGGCCCCTGTGTGCTGGGGCATCGCAGAGGTCAGAGTGCTCCACCTGCCCCACGGCATCCACCACCATCACAGCTTGCAGGAACTCATGAGTGGGGAGTGCAGAGGGCAGGCCCTTCCTGCTTTCCTCTGTTTCCTGGCAGCCTCTGGGCAGCCCTACCCTACCACCCCAGGGTAGACACAGACTTGAGGATTGGTGTTCAAAACCTGCCCATGAGACTTTTATTCCCAGCAAAAAGACAGAAGTGGAAGTGTGGCTCAAGTAGCAAAAGCCTGGAGCAAAATAAGCCAAAGGGGGTGGGGGAGGGTGTCAGGCCCTAGGTTCAAGCATAGGCTTGCACACAGACACACAGACACACACACACACACACACACACACACAGTGCCTGTTAGATAACACCAGTTGGTTTCCTTGCCTTACCTCCGCAAGAACTAAATAGCCCTGTGCCTACGACATTCCTTGTCCAACTTCTGTCTCAGTTATTTTCGCACTGCCGCTCCCAGGATGAGCTTCCATTTGCCTGTGTTCTTTTTGAGATGCAGTCCAAGGGAGAAAGCAGTTCTCCAGGCGCGGGGTCCCTAGCCACGTGCTGTTCTCTGTGCCAGGCACACTTCCAATTCAACCTGTTCCCCTGCAGGCTTTCTGTGCATAGTCCTGGGGCTCGAACTCAGGGCCTAAGCACTGTCCCCGGGCTTTTTTTGCTTAAGACTAGCTGGTGCTTTACTGCTTGAGCCACAGCTCCCCTTCTGGCTTTTTGCTGGCTCATTGGGGATGGGAGTCTCACAGATTTCCCTGCCCAGGCTGACTTTGAACCCTGATCCTTAGATCTTGGCCTCCTGAGGAGCTGGATTACTGGTGTGAGCCACTGGCACCAGTGGGTTGCCCACCCTCTGCCCTCTCCTGCTTGGACCTCCCTCATCTGGAATTCACCTCTCCCTCCATTTCTGGATGCCCCAGGCCATTTCTCACCCATGGAATCCTGTTTTAGCATCTGTATCCTGGAGGAGGTAAAACGACCCCAGGCCAGAAAGCAGCCACTCCTTCCTGACTGGCAGACCGGGCTGGCACACAGTGAGTCCCACTCCTTCCTTGCTGAGTGAACTCAGCATGAGCCTCCAGCCCTGCCATTGCTGCTCCAATGGATTTCCGTACCAGCCCAGAGCTATCTTCCCAGAATGTGACCTTGGCCAGATGACCTTCTTTCTTCCTTGCATGTAAGCATGGCACATCCTGCTTTTCTAAGCAAAATAAGATGGAAGGCCTTTTTAAATAAAATAAAATAAAATGCAGCATTAGGGCTCGATGAGAAAAATGTTGGAGAATTTGATCAAATTCCATTAGGAGTATTTTTTTCTTACAACTTAGTGAAAGAAAGAAAGAGGGAGGGAGGGAAGGAAGGAGGGAAGGAGTTGACTGGAGTGAGGACATCTCTGTCTCTTTCTTCCCCATGCTTCCTTGCAGTTCTGAGCTGGGATGGGGAACTCACTCTTCCTTCTCATTCTACTTCCCTGGGAGACCTTGAGATCTTCAGGTCTACTTGAGGCACCTCCCTCTCTCCCTCCCCCTTCCCTCTCTCTTTTCTTCTTCCATCTTTCCTTTCTCCCCCACCCCCTCTTTCTTTCCAGGAGTTCTTCTCTTAGCCAGGGCTGTCCTTATATTCACAATACTCCTCCTTCTACCTCCCAGGTGCCCCACAAGCATGCTCCACATGCCTGGCTCCTGTCACAGATTCAGGATGAATGACTTCCACCACTGCCTTCCTGTGGGATGAGGACTGGCCAGCACAGTGTTCAGCTTCCCAGGCCCCTGTCCCCTAGTCCCACTCCCCTGTCACCTAGCCTCTGTCCCCTAGCCCCTGTCCCCCATCTCTTGTCCCCTAGCCCCTGTCCCCTAGCCCCTAGCCCCTGTCCCCTAGCCCCAGGCCCCAGGACCCTGGCCTTCTCTAGGTCCAGCTGCCCTGGGAGGGCAGGGTAGGGCATGGCCTCTGGGGCTCCTCCTTCAGGGACCTCCTTGGGAAAACTTTCTCCCCAAGGTTCTCCAGCTCAAAACCAACCACACACTTCCCGGGGGGCCATGGGGCCCTGAACTGGACGAGCTGGTGGTGTTTGAAGTGAGAGTCCAGCCAGGGACCACAACAAACATTTTTCTCAAGTGCAGCTTTGGCTGTGGAGATGCAGTAATGGCAGACTTGTGTTCTGTTCCGTGAATTTTTTTGGGCAGTGGAGCTGAGCAATGTCCCAGGCATGCAAGTGAGCGTCCTCCTGGCTGTGTCTGGGATCCAGGAAGAAAATGAAGGGCTTGAAGGCCAAGTCCCATGGCATTCTCTCCCTTCTCTCTCTTTCTCTCCCCTCTCCCCCCACTTTGTACCAGTCCTTGGGCTGGAACTCAGGCTGGTGCTCTATCACTTGAGCCACAGCTCCACTTCCAATTTTTGCTGGTTAATTGGAGATAAGAGTCTCATAGATTTTTCTGCTTGGGGTACCTTTGAACTGAGGCCCGTAGCTCTCAGCCTCCAGAGTAGCTAGGATTACAGACATCAGCTACTAAGAGCGGACCAGAAATGCTGTTTTGAGTGTGATTGTAGATGGTTTCCAGTAAATCTGTGGTTGGTTAGTCTCTGATCAGCAGCTGGAAGGAGGGCCAGCCCTGATCACCAAGGGGGAGGTGGGCGGGCCTTGTGCAGGGCTGCAGGAGCAGGACGTGGGCCCCTTTGGCCTTGAGTTCTGGCCTGTGCAGCAAGTTGTGTGCCCAGAAATTTGTCCTTGTACAATTCTTGGGCTTGTGATTTTCCAGAGCTTTCCCTCTGTGTGGGGAGGGGAGGGCAGGGCTTGAGGACAGAGCTCCTCTCGGAGCTCATCTCCCAGGCAGCTGGTTTTTTCCTAGCTCACACTCAACAGGCAATGCGGCAGTCCTGGGAGGGCCTGGGCCCGCGCCAGGGCAGGGCGCTGCCCGACCGGTCCAGCCACTGCAGATCTGCCCAGAGTATTTTTGTGCATTAGCGATTGCATTTGGTGCCAGCCATGCCATTGCTGGGCTGTGGGGTTTGAACCTAGGGCCTAGAGCTTGCCAGGAGGGTGCTGTAGCACTTGAGTCACACCCTCGGCCCATAGTTATTCATTCATGGATTCACAGAGCAGGTTTTTTTTCTTTCTTTCCTTTAAAAAATGTTTAATCTTGTTTCTTCTCCTCTGCAATCTCTTCTGGCAATGGTGACTTCCTCTCTCCCTGGTATTGCTGTGTGGACAAGTCTATGTGCTCATGGTCGTCAGATTCTAGATTCTAGATTGTCTAGATTGTAGAATGTCTCCTGGATTGGGGCCATGACAGGTACTGTGTGCAGATGTGGGTGTTGATGCAGTGGGGCTGGTGCTCCGTCTCTCATGGCCGTGGACGGACATCTGCTCTGCCTTGTGAACTGCCCGTCTCTGGGCCGCCGGGGGCTTGCCGTGCATGGCTGCTCCGGTTCTAGGGGATTTTTCAAGGTGGCACAGTGGGGCGAGGAGAGCTGGAAGATGCTGGAAATGGAGGTGCGGAAAGGAGCTAGCGCTGCCAGGCCCGCTGCGCAGTCGTCGGCGGAGCAGGCGGGGCCACCACTGCTCGCTTCGGCCGCGCAAGCTCTCTCTACAAGTTGTTCTTTACGTACAGGGTTTCTTAGACCAGTCTTCTAGTTTTGTTCTCTTTTCCGTTATCATTTTCCCTCCCTCTCGCTTTTTCCCTCCTTCCCGGGAGACTGTACTGTGGTCCTTCATGTGGGTCCACCTCCGCTTTTAATGTTCCAGAATTCCTTCTGGACTCTGAATGTCCTTTTAGTTTTCCTCTTACACAGTTTTCCTCTTAGATAATTATTTTTGTGACCTCATATGAATATACTGTATACGTATGTCTATGTCTACACATGTGTGTGCACTTGCGTGTGCATGCACGTGCCTCCCGACACGCACACCTGTGAGGTGCTGACGGGGCGTGAGTGGTGGCCGAGTGCGTATTGGACGTGAGGCTCGCAGGCTGCGTGGAGTGGGCTTGTGGGGCACTTGGGACTTGCGCTGCGGTGCGGAGTGCTGGGAGGCTGTGGTGCGCAGTGTCCCGTGGCCTCACCCTGTCAAAGCCCGCAGCCAGGGGAGCAGCTGCCCACCCACCTCCACCTCCACTCACCCGCGTGGCATGTGGTCTGGCTAAGCCCACTCACTGGCCCATGGAGTGACCGGGCATGAGCTGCCAGGGAGTCCACGGGGCCCATGGAGGAGGCCGGGCGGCTTCCATGACAACCTCACCAGTGCCATCACTGGGGTCCCCACCCCGTGGCCTTAGCATGCGGGGGGAAAGGTGGGCTTGGGGTCACCATCAGACCTGTTGTGCCGGGGGCCGCGCTGCGCCCTCCCCAGGCAATGGTGAGATTGGCAAGGTGGAGCTCAGCTGCACTATGGTAGGGCCGCCTGTGGCCTGTGACTCTCCTTCCCCCACTGTCAGTCCCCAGCCAGCCAGAAGTTCCCCCACCAGCAGATCAGCAGCGGGGTGCAGCCTCAGAGTCCCTGTGGCCTTTGGCAGGGGAATGGCTCTGTGGGTCATCGATTTCAGACTCTTAGCATTTTGACTGATTGCTTTGTACTTCTTCCTCTTTCAATTCAATTCTAATAACTTTATTGGCACCAAATAAAGATGGAGAGTGCACTGCAGCACCGGAATCAAGTTTCTGCCACCAAGTATGGTTTTATTTTCATCATGGCTGAGGCTCACAGTGCCTTCCTTGTCTCTGGACTACTCTGGGGAGTTTGTTCATATTAGGCCATCGAGCCAGCCATCTCCCAGCTATTCTCCTTCATTCTCCCTTCCTTCCTTCCTTCCTTCCTTCCTTCCTTCCTTCCTTCCTTCCTTCCTTCCTTCCTTCCTTCCCTCCTTCCTTCCTTCCTTCCCTCCTTCCTTCCTTCCTTCCTCCCTCTTTTCCTTCCCTTCCCTTCCTTCCCTCCCTCCCTCCCTTCCTTCCTTTTCTTGCCAGTCCTAGGGCTTGAACTCAGGGCCTGGGCACTGTCCCTGAGCCTCTCTGTACTCAAGGCTAATGATCTACTTTTAATGAGTAGCTAATTGGAGATAAGAGTCTCATGGAATTTCTTGACCAGGCTGGCTTCAGATCTCAGCCTCCTGAGTAGCTAGGATTTACAGGTGTAAGCCACCAGCACTGGGCTTCATTATTTATTTTCTTCTGCAGTTCATTTTCCTGGTTGGTTTCTGTCTTTTTCATACTATTGCTTTAACAATGAAAAAAGTCAGGTAAACAAGTATTTCCTGAGCATGTACTATGCCAAGATTTTGGGATGGGTCTTAGAAAATGCATTGTTACCTATCAAAGAAAAGAAAACCTGCGGGGAAGGCTAGTAAAGCAGTGTTCAAAGGTGGTTTCCCACCCACCCCAGGCAACCCAGAAACAATTCTTACAAAGTAGCAAGAAGGATAGTAGCAAGGCCCAGCACCCCCTTTGTGTGACTGGGCAAACTTCCATGCCTCTGCTTCCTCACTCATAAAAACAGAATGACAGCTGGGTGCCAGTGGCTCACACGTGTAATCCCAGCCACTCAAGGGGCTGAGATCTGAGGACTGAGGTTCAAGGTCAGCCTGGGCAGCAAAGTCCATGAGGCGCTTATCTCCAATTAATCAGCAAAAATTTGAAGTGGAGCTGTGGCCCAAGTAGTAGAGCACTGGCTTTGAGCCAAAAAAGCTAAAGGACAGTGCCTAGGTCCTGAATTTCGTCCCAGGCCTTGAGTTTAAGCCCCAGTACCAGCACAAGAAAGAAATGTCTGTGGCTGAAGAACCAACCTGTGGTATTCACTTCCCCCCCACCCCCGCCCCCACACACTTTAGCCTGGACAGAGCAATGGAGAGCAGGCCCCCAGCCCGGCTCACCATCACTCAGCTTCCAAATCCAAACTTCCAGCCCAGAGCTGTGTATGCAACAAAACCCCAATGAATGAGTGTGGAGAAGGGAGAAGGCATTGGGCCATTCAATTCTTTAATTTTGTTTTTTGTTTTTGCCAGTCCTGGGGCTTGAACTCAGGGCCCGAGCACTGTCCCTGGTTTCCTTTTGTTCAAGGCTAGCACTCTGCCACTTGAGTCACAGCGCCACTTCTGGCTTTTTCTATATATGTGGTGCTGAGGAATCGAACCCAGGGCTTCATGTATATGAGGCAAGCCATATTCCCAGCCCTCTTTAATTGTTATTAAGTCAATGAAGCAAGTGGCTACAACTCCACATGACATTAAAGTCTTGCTCTCACTGGAATAAACTGTCTCCCCCTTTCTGACTGACTTGATGACAAGGAAATGCTGGAAAACCAAGCTGAGTGTGCAACTGTGATCCGTGCTCTACCCGCGCCCTTGGCGAGATGATGGCTCTGCCCTTTCCCGGTTTGGGCAATGACCTTGGAAGGTTGTGCAGATACAATCAGGCAAATATTAGACAAGCATTCAGGAGAGAGGCTTGGGATCCAGTAGCTCAACAAAAAGGGGCCTGTTTCTCTCTGCAGCCGGGAGACAGGAGGTGCTGGCATGGCTGGCAGAGCAGCTGTGAAGCGTGCCAGCATCACGCCGCCCTGGCCTCGCTCTAGGAGCACACGAAGCCTCCTGTGAGTGGATGCGGGAGAGCAGGTCTGGCATCCAAGAAGAGCATGGGCTATGTCAAGAACCCAGCACCAATAGCAATGACAACCAGCAACAAAGGGGACAATGGCAGAGGCTCAGAAAAACAACGAAGTGAATATACTTAAAAGGAAGGACTCAGTGGGTGCTGGTGGCTCATGCCTGTGATCCTAGCTACTCAGGAGGCTGAGATCTGAGGATCGTGGTTCAAAGCCAGCCTGCACAGGAAAGTCGGTGAGACTCTTATCTCGAATAAACTACTCCAAAAGAAAAAGAAAAAGGCAGAAGTGGGGCTGTGGCCTAAGTGGTAGAATAGTCACCTTGAGCAGAAGAAGCTCAGGGACAGTACCCTGAAAAAAAAATTAAAATTTGAAGCATCATAAGCAATAAATTCATATGAGTTTTGTCTTCAGGTTGTGTGTGTATGTGTGTGTTTGTGCACATGTGTGTGTGTGCATGCATGCATGAGCCAGTATTAGAATCTAAACTTAGGGCCTAGGCGCTGCCCCTTAGCTTTTTCACTCAAGGCTGGAGCTCTACCACTTGAGCCACAGCTCCACTTCTGGCCTTTTAGTTGTTAATTGGAGGCAATAGTCTCATAGGCTCTCCTGCCCTAGCTGGCTTTGACCCTGTGCCTCAAATCTCAGACTCAGGCTAGAACCACAGCTCCTGGCTTGTCTTCAGATTGGGTCCGTGGCTTGACCTTCCTCACAGGAGCAAGTGTGCTATGGCCAGTCACTGAGCGGCCGCCAGCCGAGGGGAGGCTCTATGAAGGCTGGGGACCCATTATGGGGCCCAGGGTGCAAGTTTTCACTCAGCGGTGATCTGCAAAGCCTGTCCACATGCTAACCCCAGGCCTGGGCTTAGGGCTGGGGTATATGTATGTGAGAGCAAGGTTTTCTAGCTTTCTGGGGTTCCATTCAACAAATAAATCATTCTGTTTTTGAGACAGCCTCTGGACAAGCTGGAACCACAGCACTAAGCAAAACAGACAAAAATATATCATTTTCTAAAACACTCTTAGGATGTTCCAGAATGTTCCTTGTCAGTAAACAGACATCTTTATTCATTTTTAACCACTGAGTTATATTTAATAGGCTGAGTTATATTTAATAGAGAAAGGTTGTTTATTAAATTTCTTCCTTATTGATGATTATTTTGGATTCTCCACAGTGATTTTTCTTCCCCCACCACTGTGGTACTTTCAAGGCTGACACTACCACTTGATCCACACCTCTACTTTCAGCTTTTTGCTGGTTTTAATTGGAAATAAGAGTCTCTCTGATTTGCCTGCCCAGCTGGTTTCAAATGGATCCCCAGATCTCTGCCTCCTGAGTAGCTGGAATTACAGGCAGGAGCCGCAGTGTGCGGTTGTATCAGGAATGTGAGGCAGCACGCGTGTGTCTCTTCGCATCTGGCAAGATGATCAGGTGGTGTTTCTCCGTGGATGCAATGGCACAGTGAACCCACAGACAGCGGGAAGTGCTCTGCTTGTTCTGTGGTGCTAAACATGCAGGAAGGCTCTTTGCCTGAGCCACTGGGCCTCAGCAGTTTATCATACAGTAAAGGAATGAAGCACAAACTCAGCCCGGGTACCCTCGATTCCCAACATGGGCCATGAGTGAGAGGCCAGCCCTGTGACAATGATTGGGTCTCTCAACCCCTTCTGTGGGGCGTCCCAGGAGCCCTCCCTGCTGCCACCTTCACCTGATAAAGCTGGGTACTGGTGGCACATGCCTGTCATCCCAGCTACCTGGGAGGCTGAGACCTGAGGATCATAGTATGAAGCTGACCTGGGCAGGAAAGTCCATGACTCTCATCTTCAATTACCCACCAAAGAGCCAGAAGTGGAGCTGTGGTTCAAGTGGTAGAGCACCACCGGCTTTGAGTGAAAAAAGCTCAGGGCAGTGCCCAGGCCCTGAGTTCAGGCCCCAGGACTGGCAGGGGGAGAGAGAGAGAGAGAGAGAGAGAGAGAGAGAGAGAGAGAGAGAGAGAGAGAGAGAGAGAGAGAGAGAGAGAGAGAAGAAAAAGAGAGGTGGGCGGGCAGGCAGACAGAGACAGAGAGAAAGTCAGAGAGAGCAAGTGAGCCATCCAGGTAGGGAAATGGAAAGCAGGAGGGCTGGGGGTTGGGCGCAGGGAACCCTGTGCCCTGTGCTGTGCCGCTGGGAGCCGGAGGTGGCCAGACTCATGGAGGAGGGGGTGGAGGAGGAAAAGGAGGGAGAGGAGGAGGAGAGCTAGGAGGAGGGCTGTGTTCTTGGAGCCCCCCCCCCCCCGTGCCCCTGAGCCATCCTGAGCCTGGCCTTGGCCACAGTGAAGTCATCGTCTGTGCCAGGAGACATAAACTCATTTCCCAGAAGCTGCATGGCTGGCAGAGCTTCCAAGGGATGAGCCCTGGGGTAGGAGGAGGGAGAGGGAGGAGGGAGGGGATGCGGAGAGGAGAGGAGTGGGAGGAGGGAGGGAGAGGAGGGAGGGGAGAGGAAGGAGGGGAGGAAGAAAGAGATGGGGAGGGGAGAGGAGAGGGAGGAGGGAGAGGTGGGAGCCGGAAGAAGGGAGAAGGGCTTGCTTGCTCTAGATGAGCAAACAGCAACAGGAACTCCCTGCTGAAATGGAAGTCATGAATGCAACTGTATTTAAGTGAGGTGAGAAGGTGGGAGGAGGCAGAAGCCCTACCTGGACAAAGTCCCGCGCCCTCTCCAAGGGGTGTGCAGGGGGGTGGTCCTCTGGGGAAAGACCCAGACAGACAGGCAGACAAATGCATACAGAGACAAGGACAGAGTGACAGGGCAGTGGCCTCCCTCCCCGGTGAGGCCCAGGACAGTGGTTCTAACCCTACCAGAGAGTCTGGACAGCAAGCTTGTGGAAAACGCACAACCAGGGCCCTGGGACAGGGCACCCAAAGACCCTGGGTCTGTCAAGCACAGCACAGCGCTTCTGTGTCTGGAGGAGGGCAGGGTGCCTTCTCCCTCTGCACCTCGTGGGGTGTATGGGCACCTGACATTTGCAAAGACACCCCCAAAGGCAGGCCAGCCCCAAGGCTGGAGTCCTGGCCCAGAGGCACAGCATGGCAGTGCTGAGGGGACGTGTGGGGCCTGCTGGGGCAGCCCACTGGCGTGTCACCTTGGGGAGAGCTCCGGACATCTTTCAGACTTTGGCATAGATTGGGGATGGACCCAGGGCCTTGGATTTGCTAGGCAGGAGCTCTACCACCTGAGTCATGGCTCCCGTCCCTCTTTGTATTGGTTCTTTGCAAGGTGGGGCCTGGCTTTGTGCCCGGGCCAGCCTGGGGCTGCATGCTGGTGGGGCCCCCACAGGCCGCCTGGTCACTCTTCCCACAGTGCCCAGGGTTTCCTGCACACCAAATCGGTTGGCTGAATAGATGGCTAAACAAACGTGGTATAAAAATATGTGAATCTGACCGGGCGTTGGTGGCTCACGCCTGTAATCCCAGCCACTCAGGAGGCTGAGATCTGAGGATCATGGTTCAGTCAGCCTGGACAGGAAAGTCTGTGAGACTCTTATTTCCAATGAATCACCAATAAAAACTGAAAGTGGAGCTATGGCTCAAGTAGTAGAATACCAGCCTTGAGCAAAAACACTCAGGGACAGTGCCCAGGCCCTGAGTTCAAAGCCCAGGACTGGCAACAAAAACAACAAAAAAGTGGCTTTGTGGGATTACCCTCTCTGTGGTAAGGGAACCCTCGGGGGTTGGGAGGGGATCTGTGGCTCAAGGGAAGAATGCTGGCCTTGAGCCAGAAAACCAAGTGAGAGTGTGAATCCTTGAGCTCCAAAGCCAGGCCCCAGGGGCTCATAGCTACTGAGGAGGCAGAGATCTGTGGTTCATAGTTTGAAGCCAGGCGAGGCAAGACAGTCCATGAGACTCTCATCTCCAATTCACCACCAAAAAGCCAGATGTGGAGCTATGGCTCAAGTGGTAGAGCTCCATTCTTGGGCAAAAAAGCCAAGGGAGAGGGCTGGGAAAGTGGCTTAGTGGTGGAGTGCTTCCTTAGCATGCACGAAGCCCTGGGTTTGACTCATCAGTACCACATACACAAAGGCAGAAGTAAAGCTGTGACTCAAGTGGTAGAGTGCTAGCTTTGAGCAAAAGATCAGAGACCGTGCTCAGGCACTGAGTTCAAGCTCCAGGATTGGCAAAAACTAAAGAAGGCAAGTATCAGGCCCCAGCCCTGCCCCCTGGCTCCACTCCGTCTTTGCAGCTCCTCTCCTTGCTCTTGGCCTTCGAATCAACTTCCATGGAGAATGGACTATACAGGGCTCTGCTCCCCCAGGGGTATACCGAGGGCTTCCCTGTCCTCACCAGACCTCATGTGGACAAGGCCACAGGGAGGAATCCTAGCCCAGCCCCTGGGAAGCACCGCCCCCACCCCCCCAGTCCTGAGTGCCGGGAGCCCACTTTGTGTGGAGACTCAAGGGTCCCCAGAGCGGGCCTGGCCTGTCACAGCAGTGGGTCCCCAGCTCCAGGGGATAGTCCCTGTGGGCACCTGGTGAGGGCGGCTTGCTGCCAGTGCCACCCTGAGCTGGCTGGTTCCAACTGGTGCTGTGTGGGTGGTCACGGGAAGACTGGCGTCCTTGTCACCTGTTCTCTAGGGGATTGCTTTATTGTTTTGTTGCAGGTGCCTGCCATTGGGTTCTCTGCCCCTCTCCCCCTCACTGGCCTCCATCTCCTTCCTTGGCTTTTGTAACGCCTTCTGCAATGGCGCCAATATACCAATCAACAGTGCATGTCAGCCGGTGCTGGTGGCCCATGCCTGCCATTGTAACTATTCAGGAGGCTAAGATCTAAGGATAGCAGTTCAAAGTCAACCCAGGCAAACAAATAGGAGAGAATCTTGTCTCCAATTAGCCAGCAAAAAGCTGGAAGTAGAAGTGTGGGCGCTAACAAGTAGGGCGCTAGCCTTGAGCCAAAAAAAAAAAGCTAAGCAAGAGCAAGAAGCCCCAAGTTCAGGCCCCAGCACCAGTGCATGCACGCGCGCACGCACACACACACACACACACACACACACACACACACACACACACACACAGAGGCAACAATAGTAGTAAATGCCAAAGTTATGTCCAACGTGCTAGCCACCTGTGTCAGCCGTGGCTGAGCTACGAGCCTCCCCCACCCCCCCCACCCCCTGCCCCTGGCAGGCTAAGCTAGAAGGATTCCCCAGGCCGCTGCCTCCATGTGTGGAGGCTCAGCGCATGTGCCACGCTGAGCTCCTGCCAGCGTCTGTGGAGGTGTTGGGATGGAGAGGCGTCACCATGGAAACCGGAACCCAGATGCGCCTGCCTCCATATCCATAAACCAATCAAGGAGTGAACGCCAGCGGAGCTCCATGCGGCGGGCGGCCCAGCATCCCCCCTCCTCAGGAGGCTGAGATCTGGAGGATCGAGGCTGGAAGGCAGGCAGGAAAGTCCATGACGCTCTTTTCTCCAACTAACCAGGAAAAATCCAGAAGCAGAGCTGTGGCTCAAATGGTAGAGAAGCAGCCTTGAGCGAAGCTCAGGGACAGTGCCCAGGCCCCGAGTTCAAGCCCCGGCACTGGCACAAAGAGAGGAAAAAAAATAAGTCAACTTGTGAGCAGCAGGATCAGCCGCTGGGGAGTCACTGAGCCTCGGCTGGCACAGGACCAGAGGATTCCCTCGGGGAAATGTCACCTGTCACTGTGGATGCCATTTTCTTCTTTCTCATCCCGCAGACAATGGTGTTGGTTTATTAAGAGCAGAGGAAACTCAGTATCCTGTGAAAAGGCCATGATTTCCCATGAAGAGTGAGGCGCTGGAGCCTGGAAGGGCAGCACTGATAGGCGCCAGCACTACCGGCAGAGCCCAGGCCGCCTGCCCGCTGGCCTGCAAGCCATTGCCAGGGAAGCTGAGCCCCCGCTGGCAGTAGAAGGCTGCAGCTGGCTCCTGACCCCTCCCCCCAGGCTGAGGCAGGGGTCTCACACGTTCCGTCCCCATCCTAAGCCTTTTGACAGCACCAGGGCTTGAACTCGGGGCTTTTAACTACAGCACTCTACCACTTGAGCCACACTCCCAGCTACAAATGCCTTCATTAGAAAGTAATAGGTGGGCTGGGAATATGGCCTAGTGGCAAGAGCGCGTGCCTCGTGTACATGAAGCCCTGGGTTCAATTCCTCAGCACCACATACATAGAAAATGGCCAGAAGTGGTGCTGTGGCTCAAGTGGTAGCGTGCTAGCCTTGAGCAAAAAAGAAGCCAGGGACAGTGCTCAGGCCTAAGTTCAAACCCCAGGACTGGCAAAAGAAAAAAAAAAGAAAGTAATATGTAAGTCCCCTCCCTCCTGCCCAGCATTCTAAATTCTAAGGAGAAACCTCGCCTACCAGGTTGAGGCAGGCATTCACTGCTAACCTTTCTTCAGATCTCAGAGCTTGGATGAGCTTTCTAAGGCCCTTCCTTAGTCTTTGATTCTATATACCATCTAACATGAGGGGCATGTGGTTCGCTGGGAGCTATGTGAAGAAAATACAAGAACCAGGCCCAGGAGATGGAGGTAGAATGCATTAACGTGTTCCGGATGAAAGGCCCCCCTCTCTGCCCCCCAGGCCTCCACTGACCCTCTGCTTTCCCCCTAGAAAGCCGTGTGAGCTGGGTGTGGTGGGTCATGCCTGTAAGCCAGCTAGCTACTCAGGAGGCTGGTTCAAAGCCAGCCTGGGTAGAAAAATCCTTGAGACTCTAATCTCCAATTAACCAGCAGAAAGCTACAAGTGGAGGTGTGGCTCAAGCGGTAGCGCCAGCCTTAAGCTGAAAGAGCTAAGCAAGCGTGTGAGGCCTGCAGTACCACCCGGTGCCGCGCACATGTGCGTGCACGCACACACACACAGCCCTGTGTCCCTGAGGAACCCTGTGATGGAGCTGAGCACCCCCCCTCCACCAATGCAAGATGCCAGCCAGGAAATCATCTATCAACTCCCTCTCTTGAAGATTGGATTTGGGGCCATGAGCAGCCAGAAAGCCAGACCTCAGTTTGGAAACTGAAGAGCCGGGAAGATATCCATCCAAGGCATTTGGTTACTTTAAAAGGAATCACACCAAAAGGTGGCTCCCAACTCACTAGGGAGACATCTTGGTGGATGGATCACTAACTCCCCACAGCCTCCCTTGGCCTCCACAGCAGCCATGAAGAGCCAGCTGGGAGGATTTGGTGGGAGCACAGCAGAGTGAAGGAAGCTATCAACACCTGAACTCAAAATAGCATCTCTGTGCTACTTGCAACTGGGCCCAAAGCTGAGAAAATGGCCTGGGGTCACCCATGAGTGGAAAGCAATACTGGAATTCACAGCGGTAGATGTCCAGATAACTAGGCAATTATAACCTTGTTTCCCTTTCCTGGCCCTGAGCTAGGCATTGAAACATTTTTAATAGCTGTAGACTTAGAGTTCTTTGTAATTTTCAAAAGGCTAAAACCCAGAAACAAATGTATATTTGTTATCGAACATCCAAATTCAGGAGAGCTAGGCACCAGTGGCTCATATCTGTAATCCTAGCTACTGAGGAAGGGAGGGAGGGAGGGAGGGAGGGAGGAAGGGAGGGAGGGGGAGGGAAGGAGGGAAGGAGGGAGGGAGGGAGGGAGGCAGGGAAGGAGGGGGAAGGAGGGAAGGAAGGAGCAAGGGAAGCAGGGAAGGAGGGAGGGAGGCAGGGAGGGAGGGAGAAAAGGGTGGAAGGAAGGGAGAGAGGAGGAAAGGAAGGGTGGAAGGAAAGGGGGAGGAAGGAAGGGGAGAAGGAAAGAGAAGGAGAGGGAAGAGAAGGGGAAGAAATTGGGCATGTTGGGATTCCGGAGGAAGATTTTTGTGGACTTTATGGGTCCTTGAACATGGAGTCTTATAACCCTAAACTGTCAAATAAGAAGTTTTCTCTCTCTTACACATGCACACACACACACACACACACACACACACACACACACACACACGGAAGGACCCCAGGGCCTCGAGGTGTGGCAGTTCCTGCCACGGTCCCTAGTGAGCTGTGCCATGGTGCCAGACCCCTCAGACCGGCCTCCCTGCTGGCAGATCCCACCCAACCCCTGATCCACGAAACCACGAACACTGGAGGAGCTCGTGCGTGAGAGCCCACTCAGGGGCTGTGTGCTGGAACTTGTGTCTGCAGCATGCCAGGTGGCTGAAACTTCTGCGCATCTCACCGTACAGATACACAGTGGAGGCCAGAGGAGGGGAGGCTGACACAGCCCCACGGCCTGGGCTCTGGGGCTGCATGGCCATGGTCATGGCCATAGGCACTGCTCCCCCGACCATGCTGGCACTGGTGGTTCAGCACCCAGCTTAAGGCCGGATCTTTCTGGTCAAGCCGATGGGGGTATGGAGAAGGTTCTAGAAGACTCAGGGCTTATACAACCAGAGCTTTGTCTGCTCCTGGTTCCTGAGGTGGGGATGTTTATTTTGGGAGCGAATGGAATCTTGAAGAGGGCGATTTTATTTCCTCCTGTCTCCAGCTAATTTATACCTCCCCCACCGAGGGAAATTTTTAGTGTAGTATAATAAGGAACTTTCCAGATCACAGCCTCTTTCTTTTCTTTTTTGGAACGTGTTTCTTATGTAAATGCTGCATCGGAGAAAGCTCCCCGGATCCGCACCTCCTTCTGCTCCAAAACCTGCAGAATGGAAACTCAGGGAAAGATACCTCGAAACACTCTGGGTCTCTTCTCCTTTCCATTTTTAACTCAGCTTCCCACATTTTCTTTTTTTCTTTCTTTTTTTTTTGTAATCTTGATTCCTCAAGTCAAGCGTATTTTAAACTCACCCGGTAAACCAGGACAGCGGAGGAGAAGCGTTCAAGGGCTGCAGCTTGCCATCGCCCTAAGGGTGAGGTGCAGGCGGGGAGCGGGGGGGGGGGGGGGGGCTACAGGGGGAGGGGTTGGGAGGAGGTGGGGGACATTTTAAGAGCCCCCATCTCTATCCACTGTGGCCCCTTCTCCCAGACCACAGCACCTCTGGCTTTTCACTAGTTAATTGGAGATGAACGCTTCTTGAATTTTTTGTTTTCCCGCCCTGGCTGACTTTGATCCAAGATCCTTAGAGCTCCACCTCCTCTATTTATAGTTGAGTTGCCCACCTGTCCCTGCCCAAGGCCACCAGCCTTGTCAGCTTCTGCTGACAGCCCTGGATCGTAGGGGCAAGGTTGGAAACATCCACGGGGTTTCCACAGGGGCCAGGGGCACCCCAGGGTGTGTGAGGGGGAACCCTCTCCTCTGTCTCTCTATCTCTCACTTGGCAGTGCTGGAGTGTGAACTCCGGGTTCTGCTCTCACCAGGCAGGTGTTTTACCAGAGCCACACCTCCAGACCTTTTTGTCCTGGTTTTTATTATTACTATAGTCGTTTTGTTTTGGTGATTGAACCCAGGACCTCACACTTGCCTGGCAGGTGCCCTACCACTTGAGTCACTCCACCTGCCCCTTTTTGTGTGGATTGTTTTCAAGTCAAGTTTCCACGTAAAGCCCAAGCTAGCTTGAGCTGTGACACTCCTGTTTGTGCTTCCGGGTCTTGCCAAGGATGAAAGGCATGTGCTCTCATGCCCCACCACTGGTTGCGATGGGGTCTCCTGAACTTTGCCTGGACTGTCCTTAGACCTCATATCCTTACCTCAGCTTCGCGAGTAGCTGGCATGACGGGATTCAGTTACCGTGCGAGCTACTCTTATTTATGTATTTAGAAAGATCTCACATCCTTCCTGGGTTTAAACCTGGGCTACGATTGGCCTGTTTTAGGGTTTCCAGCACAGCCCGGGTAACAGCTCTCAGTTCAGAGGTTTTGCCTTGGATAGCCTCCAGCCTCTACCTTCCCAATCCCTGCCTTAGAAGCAGCTGGGATCGCAGGTGTGAGTGCAGGCATGAGCCACTGTGGTGCAGCTCACCGCACTTCCAGAGTCCCTCCCCCCCCCCCCCCCCCCCCCCCCGCCAGCCCATGCCCTTGAATCCCACCTGCAGCCTGCTCGACAGAGAAAGCCCCAGCCAGGCCAGAAGCTACCTGTGTGGCTGGAAGCGCCAGGCTCGGAGCTGGATTGCCCTAGTTCACGTTCTTGCTCTGCCTAGTTACTTCATCCAGGGGCTCAGTTTCCCCCAGTGTGAGGTGAGAGCAAGATCCTGGCCTGAGGCGGGGCGTGAGTGGCGGCGGGACGGGAGGTGGACTGGAAATGACCACAGACGCTGTCTGCGCCGGCTGCTGCTGTTCTGGAAGGAGATGCACGGGGCATAATTGCTGGCACCCGACTTCCGCACCAGGCACAGTGTGTTCTGCCAGGCCGTGCCTGCGGGGACGGATAATAATATCCACATAATGCTATCAAGCCTAATGGCTCCTCACAGCAGCCAGAACGCTGGGATGACAAACGTGGAGTCGGCCACGCCCGGCGGCTGCTGCAGTGCCCGGTGCAGAAGCCCAGCCAAGGCTGGCCCGGGGGCAGCAGGGGGAGGCCGGTGACCCTCAACCCCTTTCCCTATCGTTTATTATTTGGGTGTTTAAATGCTGGTTCTAGAGCTTGCACTCAGGGCCTCTGTTCTTGCTTGGCCTTTCCACTCTACCCCCTGAGCCACAGCTGCCCTTGCAGTGGTTGGTTGCTGCATTGTCTGTCCAGGCTGGATTCATATTGTGATCCTCGGCTCTCAGCCTCCGGAGTAGCTGGGATTACAGGCGTGAGCCATCAGCACCGGCCCCCTGTCACCTTTCCTAGGGCACTGATGGCTGGGGAGGGGGGTCTCAGGCCTCCCTCAGCACTCCCTGACCCCCCACACCCCTCCATAGGGGCAGTGGGTGTCGTCAACAAATGAATCTGGGAGCTCAGAGCAGCCCTGCAGCATGGCCCTCGACTCAGCTCCTTTTCCCCCAGCTCCACCCCATGGCAGAACTGGACTTGATTCCCACAGGCAGGCCAGTGACAAGGACGAAACCCCCCTTCCCACCACGAACACCAGCCGTGCAACCCAAAGCCTCCAGGATGCTTTGTATGGGGTGTATGCGTGCATGTGTGTGTATGGTGTGTGGGTGTATGTTTGCTGTATGTGCACACATGAGTGTGTGAATGGAAAGGTGTGTCCATGGCAAGGGCGGCCCCATCACCGGGGGCCCAGCCAAGGCTCAGGAAAGCCTGGTGTGAATGAGCACGGGGGCTGGTACTGGGGTTTGAACTCAGGGCCTGGCATCTGCTTGGCCAGTGCTCAGCCACTTGAGCCACACCCCAGGCCATGGTGCTTCGGTTACTTTGCAGATAGGGTCCTGGGCTTTTGCCTCGGACTGGCCTTGAACATGGAGCCTCCTATTTCTGCTTCCCTCTACAGCTGAAATTAAAGGCATAAACAGTTACACTCCACTTATTTTTTGAGATGAGGGCTTGCTGCCTTCTTGTCCAGGCTGGTCTTGAAACCTGATCCTATGGATTGCTGTCTCCAGGCAGCTGGGATTACAGACATGCATTATCACCAAGGTAGGATTTCAAAAACACTGGGGTGAGTTCCTGAGACAGTGTGTGGGCGCGCCAACAGCTCCGCGTCTGCCCAGCCGTGCCCAGCGCCATCAGAACCACATCTTCCCCACGTCGCGGCTGCCCTGGGAAGGAGGCGTCAAGGGGAGGGCCTTCGCTTTCCAAGTAGGAAGTGGAGACTAGAGAGATTAATTTTCTAGTCCTGAGTGTTGGGATTACAGGCATGAGCCACCATGCCGAACTAGAAATCTTTGTTTTTAAACTACAGCTTCAATTCAAGATTGTTTGTTGTTGTTTGTAGGTCATGGTGCTTGAACTCAGGGCCTAGGCCCTGGCCCTGAGCTCTTTTTGCACAAGGCTAGTGCTCTACCACTTTGAGCCACAACTTCACTTCTGGTTTTCTGGTGGTTAATTGGAGATAAAAGTCTCACTACCTTTCCTGCCCAGGCTGGCTTTGAACCGTGATCCTCAGATCTCAGCCTCCTGAGTAGTTAGGATTATAGGCGTGAGCCACTGGCACCTGGCTTCTTGGACTTTTTAACTTCAAACCATTTTCAGATCGCAGCCTCCTGAATGGCAAGGATTACATGTGTGAGCACCAGTGCTTGGCTAGAAGATGTTTAGAACTAGCATCTCCTTCGTCCTAAATTACAACACTCCTTATTCAGTACAAACCAGAACGGGCAAGTACAGAATCCACAGATATTGAAGGTGGGAGAGCAGAGGGGCCTCTGATACCCACCCTGTGGGACAGTAAGACCTCAGCCACAACACATTTGGTGGCGTGTCTCAGGCCCATGAGCTCCACGTGGGCATGTCCAGCATGTATCCTGGGATGGCCCGGCTGGCCCTCCTGATGGCTGAACCCTAAATAGTTTGGGGCGGTGGCTGGGGCTTCCTAGGGCTGACTGTGTACGCTGGATGCCCACCCTTGTCCTTGAAGGTGTGATGGAACTCAGCCCTCCATCTCCATGGGGGCAGAGGTGGGGGGGGGGGGAGTCCGTGCTGGAGAACTGACCTGGAATTCTTCCTAGAGGCCAATGAAATACGGGTCCTAACCTGCACCTCAGCCAGGCTGCTCCGCACCCAGAGAGGCCAGGAAGGAAACTGGGCCTTCCACCAAGCTCCTTTCTTTCTGGCCCGAGGGGAGAATCGTTCCAAATCCAAACTCCAGGACTTTGAAGAAAAGCAAACAAACCCAGGGCAGACCCAAAGGCCTGGGCTGGGGAGGCCAGGAGAGGCCAATGATTAACTCAGTTTTGAGGATTTTTATGGCGGTCAAAGGTCTACCTAGAAAATTTTAGCTCAGGGAAAATTCAAAGAGGTCTTTTTCTCCATTTGGCCACCTGGTGAGGTCTTCCTGTGTCTGTGTCGTCACCCTCTCAAGGGCGGGGAACAGTAGGTGTGCGTCCTGCCTGCCCGATAGTCCCTCTTGAGCTCCTCCTGGTGAGCTGGGTCCCAGCTCTCCTGCCACCCACCCCACCCCTGACCATGCATGGGCTGGTTTTCCTCTTTGACCTCCAAATGCGCATAGTAAAATGGGTCTACAGAGAATGGCTGGGGGAGTAGAGCACCCCAAAAGAATATGCCCACCCACCTTGGTGTCTGCCCTGGGCGTTCCTTGTGCCCACCCTCTCTCTCATAGCTGTGCGTGCCTGCTCACCCCCTGTGGACTCACCCCTGTCCTGTGAACTCACCCCCTGTAGGCTCACCCCTTATGGACTCACCCCTGTTAACTCACCCCTGTCCTGTGGGCTCACCCCTGTGGACTCACCCCTGTCTTGTGGGCTCACTCTTGTCTTGTGGACTCACCCCTGTCCTGTGGATTCACCCTTATCCTGTGGGCTCACCCCCTGTGGGCTCACCCCTGTGGACTCGCCCAATGTGGATTTTGTCTAGGAGCATTCATGGAGCCCACGCTCCTGCCTCTGGTCCCGGGAAGGAGGCTGGCGCTCACACCTGTCCACGTGAGTGCTGTCTGCACCCCTGGCTCAGCTCCCACCCCATGTGCAGAGGGGCTCCCTGAGAGCGGGGACTGGGATGCCACTCTGGGATCTGGGGGCCATGAGGGTTCCCCAGTGGGCAGAGGCCTCCTGGAGGGCCAGGTCAGACAGGCCAGGCCTTGCATTCCGACTGCTCCCTGCAAGGCTGCCAGGCTTCCTCTATCAGCAGTGGTGCCCCTGTTGCTGAGGTGCAGTGTAGGTACCACCCCTGCCTGGCCCAGGCCCAGGAGTCACAGTGAGGGAAGGGAGACCCCAGCCAGGCCCAGGTCCAGGCCCAGGGGTCACCGCTAAGGAGGAGAGACCCCAGCCAGCCCAGGCTCAGGAGTCACGACTAGGGAGGGAAGACCCCAGCCAGCCCAGGCTCAGGGGTCATGGCAAGGGAGGGGACACCCCTGCCAGGGCCTGGTCCTTCCCATAGCCCTCCAAATACCCATAGGGCTGTGCCTGCGGGAGCTGACCATGGGGCTCACTTGGGGCCCAAGAGGACCACTTGGGGTTGTTTTAATGAGCTCTCTGAATGTGTCAAAGCTCTGTGTGTGTGTGTGTGTGTGTGTGTGTGTGTGTGTGTGTGTGTGTGTGTGCCGGTCTTAGAGTTTGACCTCAGGGCCCTGAGCATTTTTGCTCAAGGCTGGCCCTCTACCACATGAGCCACAGTTCCTCTTCCAATTCTTTGTGGGGGTGGGGCTTTGATTGGGGATAAGAGTCTCATAGACTTTCCTGCCCAGGCTGGCTTTGAATTGCAAGCCTCAGCTCTCAGCCTCCTGAGTAGCTGAGATTACAGGTATGAGTCACTATACCCAGTGTCTGCCTGACACTATGCTGTCCCCTGTGCTGGGAAGAGCCAGGCCCCTTGGGAGCGGGCCCCCTGGGGGCAGAGGTTGGGTTCTAATCACCTGGCTGTGTCCCTCAGCACTCAGGGCTGGGTCGTCACAGGAGAGTCCTAAGTTACCAGGTGTGATGACCTTGATGGACTTTCACAGAAGTGAGGCTGCCTAGAGCACTGACATTCATGGAGGAGATGGTGCCAACACACCGTGCTTACACGAGGAGCACACAGCACCTGTGCCGTCATCGCCCCAGCGCCTTTCAGTGTACATTGTTCTAAGTGTAATGTGTGACCACCTACCCATGCCACATCATGCCCATGCAGTGACACGCATGTGCTGTGACACACTCACCCACACTGTGACATCCACACCATAACACACCCACATTGTGACACACCTACACTGTCACACGCTCACCCACACCATGACCCACACCCACACTGACACATCTACACTGTAACATGCTCACCACACCATGATGCGTATACCCAGGCTGTGACACACTCACCCACAATTTGACACACTTATCCACACCATGACACACAGCCACACTGTGGCCCACTCATACAGTGGCCCGCTGGGGCTGGGCTCGGGGATATGGGTCAGGATGGCCCTCCTCCCCTTGCAGCGCAGGGAACCTCTCTCTCCTTGGGATTCTTCAGCTCATCAGGTCACTCAGTGATAAGCCGGGCATGGGGGCTCACGCCTGTAATCCCAGCTCCTCAGGAGCCTGAGCTCTGAGGATCGCAGCTCCAAGCCAACCTGGGCAGGAAAGGCCACGAGACTCTTATCTTCAGTGAACCAGTAAGGATCCGCAAGTGGAGCTGTGGCTCAAGTGGTAAAGCACCATCCTGGAGTGAAAAAGTTGAGGGAGTCCACCCAGGCCCCAAGTTCAAGCCCCAGTACCGGCACACACAAAAATGAATTCACGCTGGTTTACAAGATCAACCACCTTATGTTCTCTTTGTTCTGGAGGCCACATATGGGGGTCCCCACTGCTGGGGCCTCCCTGTGGAGCGGCTCTGGGGTTGGGGTCCATGCTGGGATCACACAGGGGGGTGGAAAAGGCAGATACAGCCGGCTAGCACAAAGGGCCGCCCTGGGCAGTGCCCTGCAAACACGGCCTGGAGGCTCGTGTGACCACGCACGGCTCCAAGCAGAAAGAGGGGCATACGGCCCCAGGAGCCCCCCATCCTCCCACCCCCCGTCCCTGCTTGGATGGCTGCAGGCAGAGCCATGGGTGACGCAAGGGCTCTGGGAAGGGAGCAGCGCCTGGCTCGCACCTGTGGGCTCCGCCTGCCCTCTGCTGGCCAAATGAGTGCACAGCAGGCATCCCTCCCCCTTCCCCTCGCCTCAGGGCTGCTAGGGACAGGGAGAAGGGGCTAGAAGGGTGAGCTGTGCCAGCTGCTCCTGCACACAGGACACACGTGGACTCTGCAGCACAACCAGCTGTGCATTGGTGTGTGTGCATGTGTCTGCGTGTGTGTGTGGCTGATTTTCACTTGCGACACAGTGACAGTGTAACTGTTTTTAACCTTGCCCAAGACATTTGCATCATAAAAACCATCAGTATTATTCTCCAGGATGGATGGATGTGTGTTCACACGTGTGCGTGTCTCACTCTTCTGGCACCTGGGCCATCTCCACACCTTGGCTGTGGTGACCAGTGTGCACATGAAGCTGGGCTGTGTTGTGTGTGGACAGGAGCCGCGGGCTGTGGGCTGGGCTGCTGAGGCCCCATGTGGGGGCTCTGTGCCGCCGCCCCCCCCCCCCGTGTCCCTGGCAGCCCTGCTGTGGGTTGGTTGTGCTCCTCAGCTCGGCTGTTCCACGTGGGTGAGACGTGTCCGTGGTGTCTGACTCGGGCCTTCTCCATGGCCAGGGAAGTTGAACAGGCCTTCATAGGACCATCAGCCATTTTTATTCTTTTTCTGAAAAGTTTTTATTGGCTCATCTCCCCACTTCTTATTTGGGTTATTGATTCTCTTGGGGCTTAGTTTTTTAGCAAGAAAGTGGACAGGCTGCTGCTCAGAGAGACAAAGGGCGCATGCTTCCTCTCCTACGCGGAAGCTCCATCTAGAATATGAACACATGTGACAATGTACACCAGGCGCTGCCCAGGCGCACACACCGAAAGCATGGCGGCCACAAGAAGGATTCGGCCATGGGGTCTAACAAAACTGATACCCAAGGGGGGAATGAGGGAGGAGGTAACAGTACAAGAAATGTATCCAATGCCTAACGTATGAAAGTGTAACCCTCTCTGTACCTCAGTTTGACAATAGAAATTTAACAAAAACCCCCCACAAAACTGATACCCAGGAGCTGACACATGTCTTCCAGGAGAGGCTGATGGGATACAGGGGGAGAGGGGAGGGGATGGAGGGGGAGGGGATGGGGGAGGAGAGAGAGGGAGGAGGGGGAAAGGGGGAAGGGATGGAGGGGAGGGGATGGAGAGAGGAGGGGATGGAGGGGGGGAGGGAGGAGGGGGTGCAGTCATCACATTTAATGTCCATGTGTGAAGATGGAGGGAGGTCATTTGGGGCTGGAGAGGGTGGGAGGGCGACAGAAGGGGTGGTGACATTAAACAGGTTGGGGTGTAGTCACAAACTGACATGCTGAATGGAAACCTCTTTGCACAATTGAAGGTGTTTTTGTTAAAAACTAGAAAAATAGAAAGACCTAACAAAATAAAAAAAAATAAAGACACCACACACTTGAAAAAGCAAAGAACAAAACGTGTCCCACTGACGCAGTCTCAGAACGAGGCCTCGGCCATCCAGGGGTCCGCAGCGAGTTAAAGGACAGGGACCAGGCCCGCTAGCCGCCCGCTCACGCTGCACGCGGGGACCGCTGGCAGTTGCTGAGATTTGTCTTCGGCCATTTCCCAGGGAACTGCTGAGTGGATCTCAACATTTACTTACAGTACTCAAAAAATGATTACTGTAGCCGGGCACCACAGGCTCGCATCTATCAACCCGGCTACTCCGGAGGCTGAAATCTGAGGATCAAGGTTCAAAGCCAGCCCAGACAGGAAAGTCTATGAGACTCTTATCTCCAATTAACCACCAGAAAACAGGAAGTGGCACTCTGGCTCAAGTGCTAGAGCACTAGCCGTGAGCTGGAGAGCTCAGGAACAGTGCCCGGGCCCAGAGTTCAAGCTCCACCACCACCAAAAAAAGAAAGAAAGATTATTGTTTTATCGGGCTGGGATATGGCCTAGTGGCGAGAGAGCTTGCCTCGTATACATGAGGCCCTAGGTTCGATTCCCCAGCACCACATATACAGAAAACGGCCAGAAGTGGCGCTGTGGCTCAAGTGGCAGAGTGCTAGCCTTGAGCAAAAAGAAGCCAGGGACAGTGCTCAGGCCCTGAATCCAAGGCCCAGGACTGGCCAAAAAAAAAAAATTAAAAAAAAAGATTATTGTTTTATCTTCCACTATGAAGCTCCATGAAATGATGGGTTCATGGTTTAACAAATGGCTTTGTGCCTGATGCTGGTGGCTCATGACTTTCATCCCAGCTACTCTGGAGGCTGAATCCGAGGATCAAGGTTTGAAGCCAGCCTGGGCAGGAAAGTCCTTGAGACTGCTGTTTCCACTAACCTACTCAGAAAAGGCTGTGGTGCTGTGGCTCAAGCGATCGAGCGCCAGCCTTGAGCAAATGAAATGCAGGAGCCTTGGGCCCAGGGGCATCATTTGAGGGACCCCAGCCCTCCATGCCCCTGTCCACACTGAGTGACCCCACAGGACCCCCCCCCCCCCTGCCCAGGCCTGCTGGGCAGCTGTGTCCCCAGGATCTTCTGTTTCCAGGTGTAGTGAAGGAGTTTATGGATGTGTTCCCCATTTCCTGTCTTCACCAGTGGGGGACACCCCATCCAGCACCTGCCTCTTTTTTGACTTCTACACAGCAATGAATCATGAATGAATGAATGAATGAACTGGGGAAAGGACTGCACTGATGGATAAGTAGCACCAAGGTCATTTCATGCAAGGTCATAGTAAGGAGCTTCAGGTGTTCGGGTTTTTTGCCAGCACCAGGGCTTGAACTCATGGCCTTCTGTTTGCTTCGTTCACTGTTGTGTGCTGCTGGTGCTCTACCATGTGAGCCATGCCTCCACCCTTGCTTCTTCCTGCTTACTTAGAATAGGGAGCCTCAGGGCCTCTTTGCGTAAAGAAGAGCGATGGTGGTGTTGGCGGTGGGGTTCTTCCACTCTCCACCAGATGGGGAAACAGAGTCAGACCGGCAGCAGCGCAGGCCCAGTGGCCGGGAGGCTGGCTGGGGCTGGCCTGGGCGGGGCAGGGAGTGCTCACCGCCCACTCCCTGACAGGTCCCCCAGCACCACAGTCACAGCACTGCAGGTTGGGTGGGGTGCAGCGGAAGCCTCAGGGTAAACTGAGGCAGGGGTTCTTCAGGAAGAAGGCCAGCTTGCTGGCCACACAGTCCAGCTCCACAGGGCTGGCGGACTGCAGGAGGTTGCTCTGGGGCATGAAGTAGTGTCTGAGGAGGCGCTGGCTCGCACACTTGTGCAGCTTCCTCACCAGGCGTAGGAGGGCGGGGCCCGGCGCCCGCCAGGCCTTCCGCTGAGGGTGCTTCTCACACGTCCAGAAGAGCACTGTCTGCAGGAAGGGAGGAGGGGGAGGAGGGAGAGAGAAGGGGGAGCAGGGGGAGGAGTGGCATCACCGGGTCTCATCCCCCGCCAGTCCCCGCCCCACCTCCAGCCACCACATGGGCAGAGGCTCCATGAGGAAACTCTACCTCCTAAGTTCCTCCCCTCCCTGTCTGCTTCTGCCACTTGGCCTAGTTGGGGCTGGCTCTCCACAAGCCTGGGCCCTGCCTCCCAGAAGCTCTAGGCCTGAGGAAGCTCTTTTATTTTTTTTTTTGTGCCGGTCCTGGGGCTTGAACTCAGGGCCTGGGCGCTATTCCTAAGCATTTTTGCTCAAGGCTAACTCTGCCACTCGAGCCACAGCACCACTTCCAGTTTTCTGGTGGTTCATTGGAAATCAGAGTCCCATGGGCTTTTCTGCCGGGGCTGGCTTTGAACCATGACCCTCAGATCTCAACCTCCGGCATAGCTGGATGCCAGGCGTGAGCCCCATTTTCTCTCTGCCCATTCTCTTCTTTTGAGCCCGGGTTTGGAAGTGGGTCCGCCCCCCGCCCCCACTTGGGGCTTTCTCCCAGTGCTGCACACAGCCCTTATCCTGCCTCTTGCTCTCTGGAGCTTTCTGGATGGTTCTTTCTCTGTGGCCACCCCTAGTGCTGGCCCAGACTTCTGACCTGCCCTACACCGTTTGTTGGCCTCAGCTTGTCTAGGCTGAACTCTGCCTCTCACCACAAACCGCCCAGCTGGCCCACCGGCCCTCAGGGAAGCCGTCTGTCATCTCCCCACTGCCGTCATCTCCTCCACCGCAGCCTGTCCCACCTGTCCCGCCAGGTCCTGCCCCTGCCGGTGGCTTGCCCTTAGCCCGACCCTCCCCCAAGTACCACTCTCCTTTCCTTCCCCAAGCACGTCAGCGTTCATTAACTAACACTCCACTGGTGAGCACGCAGCGGGGTGTGAGCGTTGCTCCCTGCGTCCCTTTCCAGCTGTGGAAAGCTCTGGAATTCGCTACACGCCACCAGCAGTGGGCTGGATAGAGAAGAGGCGGCGCAGGTCCATGGGGCACTACCCAGCCATCAAGAAGAATGAAGTCCTGTCACAGGCACAGACATGGACGGTACTAGAGGCCTTTGTGTTAACAGATCAGCCAGGCATGGAGACAGGGCCTCCCTCCTCTGTGCAAACTGAAAACAAGTTTTCTTAGCTTTGTGGGAGCTAAAGCCAAGCGCGGGCGCCGCAGGGTGAAGGGCAGAGGGGGGGTCGCAGAGCGGGTAGCAGTTACCGGCTGAGATCTCAAAGCACACATAACAAGTGCTCGGCTAAGCACTGGGCATTTCCGCCACCCAGGAACCTTGTGGCCACTCGGGACGCCATGCACAGGGCCAGGCGCACAGCCCCGGGGCTCTGTGTGGCCGAGTCCACCCCCCCAGCCACCCCCGCCCAGCCTCTCCCTGCGGTCACCTCCAGGTGCTGGGCAGTGATGACCGGCCTGGGCCCGGGACACCACACGTCCTCCGTCAGCTGCTTCAGGAGCCGCAGGCACAGGCGGCGACAGCCCCCGTCCTCATCCATCTGCGCCAGCAGCGCCCGCTCCGCCTGCGGGAAGCTCAGCTGCCAGTGGTAGCTGCCGAGGGCCACCAAGCTGAACCCGAATGACTGCGGGGAGACGGGGGTGGGGGGCGGGGGGATAAGACAGCGCGCTGGGGCAGCTTGCGGAACATGGGGGACAGAGGACGCCTGGGGGCAGGGGACGGAGGGGCTGGGGCAGCTTGTGGGACACGGGGGCTGGAGGAGGCCTGGGGTCAGGGCAGAAGCTCCCTTCCCTGGGCCTCGGCCTGCAGGTCTTTGAGTATGGGGGACCAGGCTGTTGTTCTGATGGCCTCTGGGCTGTGCCCTCTCTTTGAGTGACCCCAGTTTTCCCTGGGAGGCCGCGTGGGCTGGCTGGCACCCCTCTTAACAGGTACCTTGACACACTGCACTGTCTCCAGGGGCGGCCAGCGCCGCAGACACCGAGGCCACCGCGACTTCTCCGGCCAGGCTCTGGGGACCTCCACGGCGGGGGCCAGCTCCACGGCCACCGGGCCGGAGCCTGTCTCCACTGCCACCCAGACGGCTGGGGCGCAGTCTCCCAGGAAGCTGGCCGTGCCTGAGGGTCACAGCACAGTGAGGGGAGCCAGGGACGGGGGGGGGTGCCCTCCCACAGCACCACTCCCCCTCCCTGCTTACCAGCCAGGCGGCAGGCCCCAAGGGCATTCTCCACCAGCTTCCGGAACACCTGCAGCACCTTGGCGGGCACCACGTCGCCCTCGGTGTTCACGTCCGCCTCGTGCCACTGCCACAGGGGCTTGGAGAACTGCTCTACCTCCAGCCACTGCGCCAGCCCCTCGGGTGCCCGCAGCGGGCATGGCAGCCGGGCGCCCTGCAGCGAGTAGTAGCGCCAGCGCTGCGCCCGGGCCTCCCGGTAGCCAGCCAGGCCTTTCACCGGCACAGTGACCAGCAGCTGCCGGGGCGCTAAGACCTGGGTCGGGAGAGGAGAGGAGAGGGAAGCGGATGCGCCCCGGGTGGCAGCCACACAGGCCTGGGTGAGGCCGACCATCCTGGGCCGGGCGGTTGAGCTGACCACGCACCTCTGCCTGGCTGAGTGGACAGAAAAGCAGCCCGGGCAGACCCCCCCACCAGGTGTCAGGGCGCAGCCGGCTGACCTTGATGTTTTCGTTATACCCATCAGAGCATGGCACGGCTTGGAACCGGACATCCTGGCGGCTGATTTCCGTGGTGAGGCAGTGGACGACCTTCTGCACCTCCTGCACCATCTGGGAGATCTGCTGGCACCTCAGGCCCGCCTGGGGGAGGGGGTATGCCACGCGGTTATTGTTGTGTGACAGGAGACAACAGCGGGGTGACAGCAGGGTGCTGGACCCGGACTGGGGGACCCGGGGAGGCCAGGCTGCGTCTCACTGTGACCGGATGGTTTTTGTGTTATGTTTTGTGCTAGTCCTGGGCTTGAACTCAGAGCCTCAAGTTCGCACCGTTTGTTTTTTTTTGTTATTGTTGTTGTTGCTCAAGGCTGGCACTCTACCACTTGAGCCATGCCCCCACTTCTGGCTTTTTGCTGGTTAATGGAGGGATAAGAATCTCAGAGTTTCTTCCTAGGCTGGCTTTGTCCCACAGTCCCCAGATCTCAGCCTCTGGAACAGCTAGAATTGCAGATGTGCGCCACCGCGCTCAGCTCTGTGATTCAATACTGGGGTCACAGCAAGACCAGGACCACAGTAAACAGGCTGAGATTCTTGTCCTTCCCTGGGAAATACAGGGTGTGGGTGTGTGCGCGTGTGTCTTAGCAGCTTTGATGAAGGATAGTGAATTAGAACAAGGAGCCAGCAGACTCAGACTAGAGACTACTATAATGGCCAGCGGAGTGCGGGGTACCCTGTGGGATGTTTGGTGCTGACCAAAGCCCCTGGGGTGGGAGCCTGAGGGAGAGAAAGGAAGGGTTGGCAGAAGAATCTGGAAAGGAAGGAGAGCATCCCATCAGCATGTCCTGCTGCTCATGACACCAGGAGGAGGAAACAGCGTGGGATCCTGCTGGATAGGAACTGAACAGTGAGCATCGAACCCTTCACCAGGGAGGGCAGAGCCCCAGCCTCATCCCACTGAAGGGATCCCCAAGACACTGCACCCCAAACCCCCACCACTGAGGGGCTCCCCCCCCATACCCTAGCCCCATACTGCTGAAAGGTCCCCTCACCCTGGCCCCTACCCCATAACCCCACTGCTGAGGGGTCCCCTTCACCCTGGCCCCCCAAGATACAGCACCCCAAATCTCTACTGTTGAGGGGTCCCCCCACCATGGCCCCACCCAAACCCCCACTACTGAGGGGTCCCCCCACCTTGGCCCCCCCCCACTGAGGGGAGCCCCACCCCAGCCCCCCACCGCTGAGAAGTGTCCTCCTTTGCTCCTAGACCTTCCCCATAGTATGGGTCTGAGTGTCTCTGACTGTGGATGAGGACACAGAAACTAGAACATCCAGAGAGAATGGAGGTGCAAAAGAGACAACGGGCAGGACACCCCAAAGCAGCACAGAGAAAGAAAGTGGGAGGGGCTGCAATGCACAGGCCCACTTCACTTTGAGACACCCACAAACCCCTCAACATAGCCAGAACAAGTCAAAACATTTCCTGCTTCCTGTCAGCCACGGGGGCCCCAGCCAGTCATTCCAGCCATTCAGGAGGCTGAGATCTGAAGACTGTGGTTCAAAGCCAGCCTGGGCAGTAAAGTCCACGAGCCTCTTACCTCCAGTTACCCATCGGGAAGCCAGAAGTAGGGCTATGGCTAGAGTGGTAGAGCACCAGCCTTGAGTGAAGAAGCTAAGAGTTGGCTCCTGGGCCACAAGTTCAAGCCCCAACTCTGGTGCGCAATACAAAACAAGTTCGGCAAATAAGGGCAAACCACAAGGATCTAGCAGGCTCCTGAAAAATGCCCCATAGACTTGGCCTAGACCGCAAGGGCACAGCAGGACTTCCCAGGCAGGCAGAGTCATGGAAGGGCAGACGGCACGCAGGACTTCCTGGGCAGGCAGAGACATGCAAAGGCAGAAGCCAGGGGCCAGAAATTCCCAGGAGTGCCCCAGAGACAGGAAGGGAAAGGGGGTGCAGACACACGGGAAGGGAAGGGGTGTGGGGTGGCAGAGGTGCCTGCTGGTTTGGGGGACCAGCTGTGGGCTTAGATCCCCAAGGCTCTGTGACACAGTGGGAAGGCCCCGCGTGGGGGCCCATGAGGCTGGAGGACTCCACTGGGCTGGCTCCATTCTGGAACATTCTCCAGCGTCTCTCAGGGCTCTGGGTGGGAGCTGGGGTCTGAGGTGGGCTTTCAGGGGAGCTCAGGCAGTTTCCCCAGCTGGTTGTATTTTCCATCCTCACAGGAGCACTGAAGCCTGAGCAAGCCTGGACCTCTGACCAGGTGTGAGGGGGAAAGCACGAATGTAAGCACAGGTAACCTAAGATGAAGTAACACAGGACCCGGGCCTGGCGGTGCCATCCCAGCACTTGGGAGGTGGGAGGCCTGGGCTACACAGACAAGACTGTCTCAAAAACAATGTGTGTGTGGGGGGGGGGGGGGGAGGACCCATCACAGCAGTGAGTGGCGGGGAAACAGCACCTGCTGCCAGCGTGCTCTAGAGGGAGCCAGAGATCAGGGCTGGCCTCTACATCCACCAAGTCATGAACCCAGGAGAGAGGGACTCCAATGAAACAGAGCGGGACAGGGAGAAGAGACAGAAATTCTGAGAAGGGCCGAGGGAGGGGGAGGAAAGGGGAGCTGGGGAAGGCAGGGAGGGGAGGCGGCGAGCAGGTGCTATGGGTCTACCCACCGATGGCAGCTTTTCCCCAGGGGCAGGCACAGCACACCTTCCACGCAGCTGGAGTTCACCCACTGCCTGGGGTCACCTGGGGCAGCCCCAGTCCCCCTTAGCTTGCTCAGTGAAGGTCAGTCACAAACAGAATCAGCAAATGAGCCCCATCACTCCTGAGTCTGAGAATTCAGAGACCTGTGACCACCAGCCGTGTCCACAGCCGTGCCAAGGGCTGCGTCCACACGCTGAGCCACAGGTGGCCCCATCCTGCTCACTTCTGTGGCCATGGGCTGTGACCTCTGCAGACATACTATGCAGTCAGCCTCCCCAGAGTGAGCTGGCTGGCAGGGAGATGGGGAGATGGGGGGGGGTGGGGGGAAGGGGAGATGGGGGAGATGAGGAGATGGGGAGATGGGGGAGATGGGACACAAGGAGACGGGGGAGACAGGGAGATGGGGGAAATGGGAGAGATGGGGAGATGGAGACATGAGAGATGGGAAGATGAGGGAGATGGAGGAGATGGGGAGATGGCAGCTGAACCACATGTAGAAGCCCTCCACACCCAATCTCTGAGTCTCTTCATTGTCTCTCAAAGCCCAGGACACAGACTAAAGCGCTGCAGCCTGAAGGTGCCCTTGCCCTCCTTACTGAATTTCTTTCCAGGAAGGAAAAGGGTTCACATAGGTTTCAGCGGCCGGGGGATAATTTAGGAAGGCAGACCTGTCACACAGTTCTGTCCAAAGAGGACCAGGGTGGCATCCATGGGCACTTCCTGCCTGTGCTGACTGAATCAGCGAACACAGCTGCGTTCCTCTAAGAGTCCACGTGTGAATGGACAGAACCAGGGCCCATGCTGGGGGGTTGAAGCTCACCTGCTGCACTGACCCAGCTGATTCAGCCATGGAGCTACCAGTGTGCCTCCCTCAAACACACACACACACACACACACACACACACACACACACACACACACACACCCCATTCTGGAGAACCCCCCCCCCCTTCCTGACCACAGCCTCCTGTTGTCCCAGAAACCATCCTTTGCTATTAATAGTTCACGTCTGTGAACCACTTCCTGTTTCATGTATAAATGATCGGGGATTCAAGATTGATCCTTATCACCCTCACACTGTGGTGACTCATGGTGTTGCGACACACTGGCCCTGGGCGGGGACATGTAGGACCCACCGCTGGCCACACCCAGGGCAGTGGTCTGTTTATCTACCCCATGACTACCATGACCATGGGAATTTCCTTCCAGAAAACAGGAAGTGAGGTCTTGCATTCAGGAATCACCATAACCCAATAATTGGCAAAGGCCAAGGCCACAGCCACCACCTCTGGCCCCAGGGGCTGGTAATGGAGAGAGGATGAGATTCAAGTTCATCAGGGGCCAGTGCTCCCCTCCACCTCCCCCCCACCACCCCGCCAGCTCTCCACGAGCCCAAAGAGTGGACACTCATAGGTGCTGCAGTGGTGCATCATGGAGCTGGGATTTCTGTGTCCTGGCTGAGGACAGGGCTCCTCTGTCCCCACCAAGTTCTTTCCCCAGCCACAGAGGAGAAACCGAGGCTCAGAAAGTGCGGATCACTCCACTGCCCAGTGACAAGGCGAGCGAGTGAGGCCGCTTCCGTGCATGGGGCCCCTGCAGCCCTCACCACCTCGTCACTAAGAGCCCGCACCCCCACGCTTCTCCCCACAGAGCGAGCACCCCTCCTTTTTCCAGCAGCCCAGGGTTCCTTAGCTCAGTGGGAACTTGGTCAGGGAAGGAAATGGGGGTGCCACACAGCTCCGGCACCCGCTAGCTGAGGTCCTGCAAGCTACGAGCCAGCCAGCCTGACAGCACGGGACTTCATTAGGTCCTAAACACATCCCAGCCTTCGGGCAATTTCTACACTCTTCTTCCCTCCTCTTCCATAAAGATTTGGGGTTTCTTTTTCTCAGCTATATGGGGCTTAAGCTCATGGCCGCACACTCTTGACTGGCATTTTTACTCAATGATGGTGCTCTATCACTTGAGCCACAGCTCCACATCTGGCTTTTTGCTGGTTCATTGGAGGTAAGAGTCTTACAGACTTTCCTGCCCTGGCTGGCTTTGAACCTCAATCTTCAGATCTCAGCCTCTTGAGTAGCTAGGTTGACAGGCGTGATGCTGGGGGTTTTGAGGTTATTGATTCCAGTCCTCCTGAAGCACCAGTGCTTTAGGTTTTTGTTTTTCTCCTATCAGTTGTGGGGCTTGAACTCAGGGCCTGGGCACTGTACCTGAGCTTTTTTGCTCAAGGCTAGTGCTTTTCTACTTTGAGCCATAGTGCAACTTCTGGTTTTGTGGTGGTTCATTGGAGATAAGAGTCTAGTGGACTTTCCTGCCCAGGCTGGCTTTGAATCGCGATCCTCAGATCTCAGCCTCCTGAGTAGCTAGAATTACAGGCATGAGCCACCAGTGCCCAGCTCCAGTGTTTTGGGTTTTAAAAAGGTCTGCCTGGGGGTTGGGGATATGGCCTAGTGGCAAGAGCACTTGCCTTGTATACATGAAGCCCTTGGTTCGATTCCCCAGCACCACATATACAGAAAATGGCCAGAAGTGGCACTGTGGCTCAAGTGGCAGAGTGCTAGCCTTGAACAAAAAGAAGCCAGGGACAGTGCTCAGGCCCTGAGTCCAAGGCCCAGGACTGGCAAAAAAAAAAAAGGTCTGCCTGTCTTAACTTCACTTGTTCCTTTTCCTAGTGGCCCTATTAATCTCCTGCTATTCCCACCCATTTTACAGAGAAGTAAACTGAGGCTCGGGCTGGTTTGGTGGCTTGCTGGGGACACACATGGACACAGGAATGATGCCACAGCTGGGGTCTGTGTCCACACCCAACACAGCCACATCAGCCCTGCCCTAAGACCCAACTGTGGCCATCCGGGTCCTGGGCTTGCCCCGGCGTGGTCCTAGGTTTGAGGTGTGTGTGGGGGGGGGGCATTGTCCACCCTGTTCCACGCAGGGAGGAACTTTCTGGAGCAGTGGCTGTGGCCATTGGGTTGCTTACCTTGTCCAGCAGGCAACTTTCCAGGTCTTCCCCGGGGAGGGATCTCATGGTTTCCTGGAGGATCCTGAGCAGGGCAGCCCCTCGTCGGAGGATGGCACCCTGGGTGCTGGACGCAACTGGGACCTGGCAGCTCTGCTCCGGCCGTCCTGCCCACGTGGGGACGCTCGATCTGCTAACTTCTGAAGAATGAAAACAGCAATTCAAAAGGAGGGATGGCACCGTCATTGCGGCCAGCCCTACCGGATTCCATCCTGTCTCCCACTGGGAGTGGGGGCCGCCTCTGAGCCCCAGTCCCCACCTGGGTCCTCTCCAGTTCCATGGACAGCAAGCCACAGCTGGCCCCTCCTCTCCCCTTCTCTCCTCCCTCCTCGGCCTGTTGACCGTAAACAGCCTGCACCCCAAGTCTTTACAATAAACAAACAGGACATTGCAAAGTGGGCAATGGCCACAGACAGGAGCAGGGCATTGCCGATCAATCCAGTCAATGGTGGACACTGGCAAAAGCTCAGACACAGGTCCACACCGTGCACCTGTGCAGAGAGAGGGAGAGACAGACAGACAGACAGGCAGGCAGAAAAAGACAGTGGCAAGGGAAAGACAGAGAAATACACACACACACACACACACACACACACACACACACATACACACACAGAGAGAGAGAGAGAGAGAGAGAGAGAGAGAGAGAGAGAGAGAGAGAGAGAAGAATGGCCAGGCAGGGATCCCCTGGCTCACCTCCTGACCTGTGGATGTAATTTCCCTCTTCCCATTGAAAGCTGGCACTCAGAACAAAGCGGCATAAACAGGCTCTGAGAGTGAGGAGACACTTGGGCTGGTTTTGCCAGTAACTCTCACCTGGGCTGGCCAACAATTCAGCCAGTCAGGACCCCGCCTGGCTGGCTGGGGCTACTTTTACTATAGAAAAAAAAAATCATGGCAACCAGATCCCCTGGGGCTGGCGAGGGTCCCGGCTGCTGTGGGAATGCCCAGTAGGGCAGCCTGCCCTCAGCTCCACCCAACCCTTGTCTGCGTAGCAGCCAGGCTGGGATTTGCATACCGTCCCAGACAGTGCCAGGAGGAAGCAAAACGGAGCTCAGACCACACCCCACCTGCCAGAGCCCAGCCCCCAATCCTGTCCAGGATGCTCCAGCACCCCTCAAAACCTCTATGGTTTTTCCTATCCCCCCCTTTCTGACTTACAGGAGCGAATTTTTTTTGCTTCTCTGTAAAGGTTAAATTGTCTTTAAATAGTTGCCTGAAGGGATTTCCACTGAGCTATCAGTTCAGGCCACCCTTTCCCTCATCCTCCCCAGCTCCTCCAGCCCCTCAAGTGGCCTGTTCCATTTTCACTTACTGAAATGAGGACTGCCCCCGCTTCCTCTCTTTACTCCCCTCCCCTAGCCCCTCTCTGTCCTCCCCTCAGGCTCGAGCTTCCTGGTATGGATTTGGTTAAACTCAGCAGGCCCCCCCATGGCTCCCCCGGAGTGTACCATGCTATGGTGATCAGCATGTGCATGCATGCACACGGGCCCCATGTGTGTTTTCACGCATGTTTCTAATGTAGGCCTAGCTCCCGCACTGGTTGTCTGAGCCTGACTTACTTTCCTTAACATGGCCTTCCCCAGGCCCATCCTTTTACAGAGAATGTCATGACTTTATTCTTGCTGGCGGATGGTGAAATCCCGCGGCCTATAGGCGCCACATTTTCTCAGCCCACCATTGTGGTAGAGTGCCTGGCTGCCCCGGCCCGTGGCCTGGACTCCATGTGTGGTGTCTATCATGTCTTTACTCTGCATCCATCACCCCCTTCTTTTATATCAAATGCTTCAGAATAGGAAGATTCCAGAATCTTCTTCTCTTGGCTTCTCTTTCACCAGTCTTCCCACTAAGGCGCCATATTGGTTTTTCGTAGAAGGAGCAAGGGTCCTGGGGAGGCCTCCTTTGGGATTCACCTCTGAGCGTCACCCACGGGGTCCCCTGGGAGTGTGAACAGAGGCATCCACCACGCCACGGGGGTGTCCCCACAGGCCAGGGCTACCTAGCACCTCTGCGTGGATGCCGGACTCTCTTACCAGGCTGTCACTGGATGTCTTACAGCCGTGCGGTCCTGCCCCTTGCTCCCGGAGAACTGGAATCTTCTCTTGCCCTAATGTCTAAGACTGGCTCCAAGATGCTGGCCAGATGTGAGTGGGGAAAACGAGGAGCTGAGCAGCCTGGGTCTGGTGAAGAAGAGGCTGGAGGTGCTCAGGGCAGCTCCATGCCTGGTGCCAGCCCAGGAAGCAGTTGTTGTTCAAACACTGCACACTCCGGTTCCTTCTGGGTGAAGGATCCACCCCAGAGTGTCAGAGCAGCCAGCAGCTCCCCTCTACCAGGACAGACAAACTCCCAGCAGGGACTTGGTAAAGAACAAATGAATTCATGCTTGAACAAATGAATGAGTGAGGCTCTCTATCCCTCCTCAGGCTAACCCCTGCGTGGACCCCAGAGGCATGCAGGAATGGATGCCCACTCAGGGGCTGCAGGCCACGTGGAGAGCTGTGCCGCCTGCCTGTGGCCTACACTGGGGCTGGGGCTGACAAGGCCGTGGGCTGTCCAGGTGTCTTGGAGTCATGCGGCTCTCTCCTGGAGACCCCCATGAACCCTGCGCCACGCATCATGTCTTTACATCAGTCCCTCAGGACTGTCCTGACTGGAGGAGCTCTGCTCAGCTTCCCTTCAGTGGATCTGTCTGGTTTACTTCTCCTTCTGTGTCCGTGGCTTCCTTCTTTGAGATCACAGAGGCAGGGCCCGGTCCCCACGTGCCCTTTTCAGAGTCACTGATAAAGGAGGTCATGACCACTTGGGGACTTGGGTCTGTCCCACTGCTGTCCCAGTGTGCCTGGAGGAGCCTCTGCATGAGCCCCACACAGCAAGCCAGCGGCTCCTCAAGCCGGCGCCCTGCTTCTGTTACGCCTGTGTGCCATGAGTGGGAACATGCGGACCACTGCTGCCAGCTCCCGCTGCCCACGCTGATGTAGGAGAGGCCTAGGTCAGCTGGGGGCTGGGAGCTCATGCCTGGAACCCCAGCTACTGAAAAGGCTGAGAGCTGAGGATCACAACTTAAGGCCAGCCTGGGCACAAAAGGCCTGGAGACTTCATCTCCAAAATAATCGGCAAAAAGCAGGTCTGGAAGCCTGATTTGAGTGGTAGAGAACCAGCGGAGCAGGCTCCAGACTGGGAGGTTAAACCCTGGTATTGCCAAAAAGAAACACAAAAATCACACCACAATTTGCACAGAGGGAAGGGCGAATATTCAATTCCATTCCCATCTGCCCGCGTGTCTTCTCCTTGCTCCATAACTCAGGCCAGAAGGCATTAGAAGCTTGTTTCTACCGAAGGCCGGTAACCACGGAAGTGCCACTCCTGACATGGCTCCAGTGCCATTTCATTCCAGAGCAAGTAGGAAAAGGTATTTTCCATGTTCAGCCCTCCCTCTCTAGTTAAAAAACTTCCTCCCCTCCACCTCGCTTTTCTGCTCAAGGTTGGTGCTCTACCACTTGAACCACAGCTCCACTTCTGGCTTTTTTGGGGTGGCTAATTGGAGATAAGAGTCTCATAGATTTTCTTACTCCACATGGCTTCGAACCGTGATCCTCAGACTTCAGCCTGCTGAGTAGCTGAGATTACAGGCATGAGCCACCGGCACCCAGCCAACCTGCTTTTGACAACGCTGTTTCAGGAAACACTTGGCTTTTAATCACTGTTTCACAAGGCCAACAGGTGACCATGAAACTGTTCACCTGGGTTTTGGAGCTGTCGGAGGCAGGTGGTTACAGGAAGGAAGCAGCCGACATGGGGCACACAGGGACTACCTGCTCCCGTCTGTGCTCAAGACCATGACAAGACAAACAACGCCAAGCGGAACAAAATAAGAATTCCTGTAACAGACACATGCAAATATAGCCAGTGGGCCTCTGGCAGTGTCCACCTGAGTCACTGAAGGAAAGTTTGGCACAGACTGCAGATGGAGCCCCAGCCATGCCAGGGAAGTGAGTGGGATGTGTGTGTGTGTGTGGGGGGGGGTTGGAGCCCCAGCCTACATCAGGGAAGTGAGTACTGGGAGGAGAGGGCCCCGTGGAGGGAGGGCATAACCACTGAGGGGAGGAGGTGGGGCTGGGAGGAGGTGGGGCGTCCCAGACAGAGGTCCCTGGGTGTGTCTCCCCATCCTCTAACTCAGCAATAAGTGGTCAGATGTGTTATCAGCTGACGTGTTTCGGCCTGCGGCTGACATAACAGGCAGAGAGCCGCTTGTCTGCACTGCAGCATGGGGGGTGACTACTGCATGACTGCAAACGGTATTTATTACAGCGCCACTTGTAGCAGAGACAGTGGGGTTGTCTACCAATAGAGGAATAACAATAAAACATGACCATTTGTGTCATGCAATTATTTCTTTTTTTTTTTTTTTTTTTTTTTTTATTTTTTTTAATTTTTTTTTTTATTATCAATTGAACATAAATTTTTTTTTTTTACAAGGTGCTGTGCAAAGAGGGTGCAGTTACATAGTAGGGCATTGTGTACATTTCTTGTGGTATCTTACAACCTGTTTTCCCATCCCTTGTCTAGGTCAGGTAGACCCATATGCAGTATACAATGTATCAAGCACATATACAGTGATCACAGACTTGGTCTCTACTGTCTCTCCATCTCCCTTTGTTAACAGTCATATATCAGGGAGATCATGCCCCTTTGTTTTCTGTGTTCTAGGCTTGTCTCACTCAACATTATTTGTTCGAGTTCTGACCATTTCCCTGCAAATAACAATATTTCACCATTCCTAATCGCTATGTAGTATTCCATTGTGTATAAGTACCATATTTTTTGGATCCATTCATCTGTGGAGGGGCATCTGGGTTGTTTCCAAATTTTGGCTATTGTGAATTGTGCTCATGCAATTATTTCTAAGCAAGAGTTGGGGCGGGTGCTGGTGGCTCACACCTGTGATCCCAGCTACTCGGCTGAGATCTGGAGATCCATCCTGATCTGAAGCCAGCCTACGCAGGAAAGTCTAGGAGATTCTTGTCTCCAATTAATCAGCAAAAAGCTGAAAGTAGAGGTGTGGCTAAGGGGTAGAGCACCAGCCTTGAAAGAAAACCTACGGGAGAGTGTAAGACCCTGAATGCAAGTCCCCAGTACCAGCCAAAAAAGCTCAATAAATAGCTGTACCCACATCTAGAGATATGCAATACATAAAAATGCCATAGAATACAGCACTTATGTGCATACTTATTACACACAAATACTTCACGTAACATATTTATGTCCATATATACACATTTTTACACAGTGTTCGAGATCAAGCCCAGAAAGTCACATACTAAGCAACTGCTCTACCACACACACACACACACACACACACACACACACACACACACACACACTGGGAAAGTATAAGAAGTTACACACATAGTTATGAACTACCAAAAGCAGTGAGTATATGGAAACTATGCTGAAAGTTATTTGCCTCTGTTCTCAGGCAGCCATGTGAAGATGGCCTCCAGGCAGCTGGTGTTAACTGCCTTCTCTTCCTTCCTGCATCGGGAGCATTTCCTAGCATTTCCTAGGTGTTTCCTCTTCCTTATCCTTTAAGGAAACCTCATTTGCTTTCACTTCCCTGGTTCACTGAGGGCGTGGGTGCCTGCAGGCGCCCTCTGCTGGAAGAATGTGTCTTTGGCCTCGGTCCTCCTCAGCCTTCTGGTCAGTTGTCCCTGGCCCCCGCCACACTGCCCTCCTGTCCCCTGTCCCTGGCTCGCTCCTTCCTTCCTTCCTTCCTTCCTTCCTTCCTTCCTTCCTTCCTTCCTTCCTTCCTTTCTTCCTCCCTCCCTCCCTCCCTCCCTCCCTCCCTCCCTCCCTCCCTCCCTCCCTCCCTCCCTCCCTTCCTTCCTTCCTTTCCCTTTCTCTCTTTCTTTTTGTGGCGATCTTGGGGCTTGCACTCAGGGTCCAGGCACTGTCCAAGGCTCAAGGCTAGCACTCTACCACTTGAGCCACAGCGCCACTTCAGCTTTTTCTGTGACTAACTGGGGATAAGGGTCTCACAGAGTATCCTGCCCATGCTGGCTCTGGACTGAGATCCTCGGATCTCAGCCTCCTGGGTCTCCATCGGGGCCCGGCCTGCCCTTGGCCCTGAGAGCGTGCTTCCCGGCGTGGGGACGATGTGTGCAGCTCTCTGGTCAATGTAGAAGCGGAGATCAGTGAATTGCTGAGGAAGACATGGGCACGGGCAGGCCCTGCCTGTTAATTCTAACTGCTTGGGAGGCTGAAAATGGAGCAGCATGACTGGAGGCCAGCCTGTGCTGAAAAGTTCCCAAGACCCCATCTCCACCCACAGCTGGGAGCGATGGCACAGGCCTGTTATCTAGAGCTGCCTGGGAGGCTGAGGTCAGGAGGACAGCACTTCCAGGCTGGCCCAGGAAAGGCCGCAAGACCCCATCTCCACGGAGGGATGTGGGCTGTGGGGCGCACACCTAGAGTCCCAGAAATGATGGGAAGCTGGAAGCTGGCGGGACACAGCTCAGGAGGGTGCTGGGAAGCCAGGCCCGACATGTCTGTCCTGGATCCTGGATCTCAGACTCCTGAGTAGCGAGGAGTACAGGCGTGAGCCACCAGTGCACGGCTGTGAGGACAGCCTTATCCCATCTGTATCCGGAGTTCTGGTCCCGTGAGCTCAGAGGGCTCCCACCACTATCGCCTGGCACCCTCTCCAGGACGGCTCTTCCCTGGGGTTGGCGGGTCCTGTCTGTGCCAGGCATCACTGCGGTTCAGGTACGGGGTGAGTATGGTGTGGAGGTGGTGGTGTGGGGTCTGTAACAGCAGGGTCTACTGGGAGTGCGAGGACTCCCCTGGGAGTACTGTTCTCAGAGTCATCCTATGGCTTCCCGAGTTAGCTCTCGGAAGCAACCTCTGCTCCTGGCCACACCAGTCTTTCCGGTCTTGCCTTGTGATCTAGGTCTTCCTCCCTTCCCTGAGGCCAGCAGCCCCTGGGGGGAGACCTCTAGAACAATAAGCTAAATAAGCCTCTTTTCCCTACAAGTCATCCAGCCTCAGGTGTTTTGTTCAGGGAAGGAAAGTGGCCCACAACATCTACATTAAGAATCTGAGAACTCCCCAGGCCTTAGGGAAACCCAAGAAAGAGGGAAAAGGCAAGAGGGGAAAAATGCAGTGTGCTGCCCAAAGATAAAATCTCCCCAAGTGCATATCAGCTGCCTCCTCACCAAGGAGCCTCAGACTTCACTCCTCAGGTCAGCAGCAGAAACCACAGCCTCCTCCTGAAACAAGGCTGAGGCCGCTAACTGCCCCAGGGCAGGTACCTCCTTCCCACCTCCTCACTGTACCCTCACATACTAAAAAAAACCCTCACCGCCCCTCCCTCCCACCTCCTCACTTTACCGTCTATACTAAAACACACTACTAAAGCTGGTGCTGGTGTCATCCTAGCTACTCAGGAGGCTGAGACCTGAGGATCGAGGTTCAAAGCCAACCCAGGCAGGAAAGTCTGTGAGACTCTTATCTCCAGTGAACCATCAGAAAACCAGAAGTGGGGCTGTGGCTCAAAGTGGTAGAGCATCAGTCTTCAACAAGAAAAGGTCAGGGCTAATGCCCAAGCCACCACACTGGCACAGAGAAGCACATGCATGCATGTATGTGCGTGCGTGTGTGTGTATACACACACACAAACAATCAACAATGATAACATGAAGCCTGGTCTTTTGGGCAGGTACTCACTCCCCACTCAGTTAAAGTGATGAAGATCTGTCCTTCCAGACAGCCAAGAAAGACCAGAGGAACAGAGAGGAAGTGAGTAATGCTTGATATCTAGACATTTAATTACTCTCTCCCACTAACCATTTCCTGGTAGCGGGTGCCTATGCGTGGAAACCACTGGGAATGGCTATGTTTACATGAATCTGTATTTATATTGATACTTCCCCAAAGTCACCTCCTCAACTTACCATAAAAACACCAGGCTTTCCCTGCTTTTAGGTCTGGGCTCCGCCCTTAAGGGTCATGAACAGTGACTTTGGGAGGGTGGTGCCATTTCAGGCCCTCTTCCAAGACCTTCCTGGAGCAAAGTCCGGTTCCTGGCCCTGGGGCTGCCAGGACTCTAAGGCCTGCCCACAAAGGGCTACTGAGGTTCTGGTTTCCTCTGATGAAAGGCAAGATTACATCAACACTGGTTTCCTCCAATGAATAGCAAGATCACATCAATGTCAGGCAGGAGACACAAATGGCCTGAGACCCCAAGGCCCCACCACACTTAGGCACAGAAGGCCCCACACTGGAAATGAAGGCACCAGGTCTGCAGTGGCGGCTCAAGTGGTAGAGTACTAGCCTTGAGCAAAAGAAGCTCAGGGACAGTGCCCAGGCCCAGAGTTCAAGCCACAAGACTGGCAAAAAATGATTAAACAAACGAACAAATGAATTTTGTCTGGACTCTAATTAAGCTTGGCTGGAGGGCTGTTAGAACTGAGCTGAGCACGGAACAGGGAGAGAGGTTTGGGGAGAGAGGGCCATCCGGGACAGACGCGGTTCACAGGGGCGCAGTCAGCAACCGGAGGCCAGGGAGAGCCAGCCCTGCAGCAGCCCCCAGACCACAAAAGTCATGATGAGGGGCTGGGAATATGGCCTAGTGGTAGAGTGCTTGCCTCATATACATGAAGCCCTGGGTTTGATTCCCCAGCACCACATATATAGAAAATGGCCAGAAGTGGCTATGTGGCTTAAGAGCTAGAGTGCTAGCCTTGAGCAAAAAGAAGCCAGGGACAGTGCTCAGGACCTGAGTTCAAGGCCCAGGACTGGCCAAGAAAAAAAAAATCATGGGGAAACCAAGGAACAAAAAAGAAATAGATTGACCTTTTTCTGTCTGCCGGTGCTAGGGCTTGAACTCAGGACCTCATGTTGTGGCTTGGCTTTTTCACTCAAAGCTGGCACTCCACCACTTGAGACACGGCTCCCTTTCCAGCTTTACACTGCTTAGAGACAAAAGTCCCATGGGTTTGTCTGCTCAAGTTAGCTTCGAACCTCAATCCTCAGACCTCAGCCTCCTGAATAGCTGGGATCAGAATCACAGGTGTGAGACACCAGTGCCTGGCATCAGAATCAGTTTTGTTTTGTTTTCCCCTTTCTTTCAGAAGTCAGAAGATGGAAGAGGTTCTGCCTCTGGGGAGCACTGAGAGAAACACAGAAGGGGCTCTGGGCATTTGAACCTTCCTGTCTGGAAACCAACAGCACCCCTCATGAATAGGGGAGAACAGCAGTGCCCCAAGGCCTCCAGGCCTCAAGGCCTCCCAAGGCCTCCAACACCGGCCAGGCTGGGCCTCTGTGGGCACCTGACTCATTCCTGCCCAGAATAAACAGCTCTGCCCTCAGGGAAAACTTTCTAAGCAATTACCATTATTTGCTTGAATTATTGGCTGCAAGAACAAATGAACAATAGGGCGAATAAACATTAACCTGAGAGCTTTGAGGTGGGGAGGGAATGAGGGGGCTCCAGGGCCTTTGAAGAAGCTCTGGACTACCCATGGGGTGGAGGTCCCACAAAGCCCAGGGTCCTGCACAGGTTGTCCTCAAGCTCACCCTGTAACCCAAGCTGGCCCCGAACCCACAATCCTCCTAAGAAAATCACAGACTAATATGTTATAAATAACCATTCAAACATTTAATAAACCCTGACGGTTCAGGCTGATAAGCCTTACTACTCTGGAGGCTGAGATCCAGAGGATCGAGGTTCAAAGCCAGCCCAGGCAGAAAAGCTCACAAGCTCTGTTGTCAAAATAATCAGCGAGGGCTGGGGATATAGCCTAGTGGCAAGAGTGCCTGCCTCGGATACACGAGGCCCTAGGTTCGATTCCCCAGCACCACATATACAGAAAACGGCCAGAAGCGGTGCTGTGGCTCAAGTGGCGGAGTGCTAGCCTTGAGCGGGAAGAAGCCAGGGACAGTGCTCAGGCCCTGAGTCCAAGGCCCAGGACTGGCCAAAATAATAATAATAATAATAATAATAATAATAATAATAATAATAATCAGCGAAATACCAGATAGGAGGAGATGTGGCTCAAGTGGTAGAGCACCAGCTGAGCAATGGGAGAATACCAGACACTGAGTTCATTGTTCCACACATACCACGGGCAGGTGGGATTTACATTAGGGTGGCATGCTTGCTTTCGATATGAAACGCAATCACGGCACCATACTGCATGAGAAAAATAAGGAAGATGCCTCATGATCATCTAAGTAATTTGTAGAAAATATGGCAACACATAATGTCTTTTTATGATTAAAAAGATAAGAAGAAACCTGCTGAGTGGAGGGGCTCAGTCCTGTGACCCTAAGGGGATTGTGGCTTGAGTTCAGCCCAGGTGAAACATTCATGAGACTCCATCTCCACAGTGGCTGGGAACATTGGTGCACTCTTGACATCCCAGCTACGGGGAAAAAGAAACAGGAGACCTTCTCCAGGCCAGTGCTGGAGAAAGGCAGAGCCCGTGTCCCAAAAACATTCCCTGTGAAATTTTCTGGGGAGCAACTCAATGGGTGGAACGAGGGCCCCGCGAGTAAGGCTCCACGTTCAAACTCAGATACCTACAAAAAGAGAGAACCAAACACGACCTCGACTGGTACAGGACAAGGGTGGTCTGGTCCGCTCTGCTTAGAAGTTTTCTGTAGATGCTAGCCAGAGAGGCTGAGCATGAAAAACACTCAGAGCACCTGGGCGATCCTCGCGGCTCAGGAGGCTGAGATCTGAGGCTCACAGTTCAAAGCCAGCAGAGAACAAGGAACCAATCACAGAACATAGTGGGAAACGGAGCTGTAGCCGGCGGGCAGCGTGGGCAGGAGGGCAGGGCAGGGTCCAGTGAACCAGGGAGGCATTTCTGCCCCTGAAGGAGGAGGCCCGAGCAACAGCCCCCAGCTGTGGCCCAGATGTGCTGTGCAGCTGCTCATCCCCGCTGCCTGGGCGGGCCCATGGGGACAGCCTGGGAGCCTGGGCCGCGGCACACGTGTAGCCACAGCGCCACACCACGCAGCCGGCCCGGCTCCCCCTCCCCCCCGATCTCTAGTGTAACACATACACATGCAGACAAGTGCAGACGCACACACTTACTGCAATGAGGTGAGAGGCTCTGCCGTCGAGGGCCACAGGAAGTGTGTGTGTGTCTCTGTGTGTTGTTTTTAAATAAAATCGTCTTCCCTCCCCCCCTAGAGGCCGTCTCCTCCCCTAGCCCGGATTCCTGGGAGCTGTGGGCGGGGCGCCCAGTCCCCACCGGAGGCCAGGCACTGTCACATTCCTGCGCACAAACCCTGGGATCTGCGAGGACCTGGAGACAGTCTCCCGCCTCCCTGGCTAAGAGGGTGATCACGTGAGGGTGCGCTCTTCAAATGTTTCCTGTCTACTCCATGTCTAGGACAAAAGGACAGCAGTGCAGGAGATTTTTAGAATCTGGTTCTAAATGAAACTATTCTTTTGTGTATATGTGTGTATGTGCGTGTATATGTGTGTACGTGGATATATGTGTGTGCATGTGTAGTGTGTGCATATGTGTGTATGTGCATGCATGTGTGTGAGCGCGTTTGTCTGTGTCTAAGCACAGACCATCCCTGAGCTTCGCCCCAGCACCTTCTCGTTTTGGGGGGCAATGTCTTGCAATGCTGCCCAGCTAGGCTGCCCTCTGCCGCCTGGGCTGGAGCTGTCCTCCTGCCTCTGCCTCTCCAGCAGCTGAGACTACAGGTGACTACAGGGGGGTGCCACTGTGCTAGACCAAAATAAAGGAATAAAAGTATGTGCCTAAAAGTCTAAAAAATGTGCAAAAAATCCCAGGCTTTTGTTTTCAAAAGAATCTCTGCCAGATCCACGAATGCCCGGACTCCAAACACAGATGACAGGACTTATCCAACAGCATCCACAATGCCTTCAGCAACATACTGAGTGACCCCAAAGCAGAACAACACCAAGCATCAAGTACTGACACCTGCAGCGCCTTGCTGGCCTCACACGGTGATCCCAGCTCCTCAGGAAACTGAGATCTGAGGATCACGGTTCAAAGTCAGCCCATGCAGGAACGTCTATGAGACTCCTACCTCTAATTAACCAGCAAAAAGTTGGAAGTGGAGCTTTGGCTCAAGTAGTAGAGCACCAGCCTTGATTGTAAAAGCCAACTGAACTCATGGATTCCATTCCTCTACTAACCACTCACCCGAGACCCAAACACCGGGCTTGGCTGACTTGGCCGTCCAGACTCCAGCCGTGCCCCATGGCTAATCAAGCCCTCTCTCCCTGCAGGGAGGACCCGAGGGGTCTTAAATATCTGACCTGCCACTGTCTCTGTCTGTGCCCAGGGGCAGCTGGGTGCGGTTCTGCATTCTGTTTCTGGGCTACAGATGTTTTAGAACTGACTGCCTGTCTTCTCCCTCGGGGAGGTGTCCAGATAAAGAAGACTCCAGCGTGTCAATTGCTCCCTGAGGTTATATTCAGAATTGTTTTCAAGTAATAGCTTTCCCCTGACAAATCTGGCAGTGGAATCCACCTTGGACCGACCCAAGTCAGCAGACCTGGGAAACACATCCACCCAATAGCTAAGCACTTCTCTTCAAGGGCCTTGCAACCAGACCACAGGATTTTGAATTTACTGTGTTATTTCCATGCTGTATTGTTAATGAATTATGTGTGTGTGTGTGTGTGTGTGTGTGTGTGTGTTGTGTATATACACACACATGCACGTGTGCCAGTACTGGGGTTTGAACTCAGGGCTATGCATGCTCACACAGCTTTTTCTCTCAAGGCTGGCACTCAACCGCTTGAGCCACAGCTCCATGTCTGCTTTCTTTGCTAGTCAGGTGGAGACAATTCTCTTGGATTTGTCTGCCTGGGCTGGCTTTGAACTGTGTTCCTCAGAGCTCAGCCTCTTGAGTGGCTAGGATGATAGGTGTGAGCCGCCAGCGCCCTGATCCGGAGAAATGTTCTAAGAGTCGTGCTCACTGCACCATTAATGTGACACAAATCCTTCCAGTGCCTTGACACGGCAGAGGCCTACGCTCACTCTCACACATACTCATATTCACATGCTAACAAACCCAGTCACACACGTGCCTACCCCACACTAACCTGTACACTCACACCCCCATGTTCACTCACACCCATCACACACTCACCCCTACTCACCCAAACTCACACCCCAGACTCACAGAGATACCCTATGCTCTCACTTTCACATGCTCACACCTCACACAACCCTACCCTCACATCTCATTCACTCATACCTCCCCAGATTCCCCCCCACTCCAACCACACTCACAGGCTCCCATAGACTCACACCACCTACATTCACACACCCACTCGCACCCCATGCGCTCATACCTCACTCATACATCCACATGCTCACACTCACCCATACCCGCACACGCACACGCATGCACTCACGCACTGGGTAGATTCAGTAGATTCAGTGCGTTGGCAATCTGCAGTATTATTATTAACAACCCCCCTTCTGTTTGCTTCCTTTCTCGAGGTGGACATCGTAAACCTTGGTAGCAACAGTTCTCTTTGGGATTCTGATTGCCACGTGGCACACAAGGGTGGGTGTATGGAGGGAGGAGGTGGAGGTGGGGTGAGTGGGGGGCTTGTCGGGAAGGGCAGCTCTCTCTCCACTCCGATGCCTACCCACACCTTCCCATACTTATTTTGTGGGGATCTCTTCTTGTGGATATGTTCCCAGACCACTTAACACCAACAGCTCGTGTCTGGACACCCATTTATTCAATGCTGAACAAGCCAGGATCTGCTGGCTCAAGCTTGTAATCCCGGCTGAGAATCCTGGCTGGGAGCCAGCCCTGACAGGAAACTCCATGACACTCGTAATCTCCCATTAACCGGCAAAAAAAAACCCCCAAAACCACAAGTGGTTCAAGAGGTAGAGTACTAGCCCTGAGTGAAAAAAGCTCAAGGGTGGTGTCTAGGCCCTGAGTTTGAGTCCTGGGACTGGCATGCGTGCACACACGTGCTCACACGTGGACACACACACACCTCCAAAGCTTCTGCATCCTCCTCAAATGTGGGGCGTCCCATCTGCTGTCTCAGGAGTAAGGCAGGCACCCCACGACTGCTGGATACACCACGCCCACCCAGCTCTGGAGAGAGGTCCTGGGCGGGACATGGCCATGCTGAACTGAGCTTGAATTCTAGACAATTCCACATGGGAAACCCGCGATGTCCTGCGAAATCCTGAAGTCTCCTCGCCCGCGTCCCCCGGGCCTGGAAGGCATCCTCCATGCTGGGCATTGCCGGTCCCTGCGCAACTCTCCCAGGACGGTGATAGTGACCTTCCTCCTCTCCTGACGGGGTGAGCTTCATCTGAGCATCCGAGTCTCTTCATCGGCATCACAGAGCTCCTCCTCTTCCTCACTCGGGCTCCCTTCCTGGCTGTCCTTCCTCACAGGCTGAAAATCCAGAAGGAGAGGAGGTGGTCACCAGTGGCCCAGCACGGTCCCCCCAATGAGGACCGACCTTGCCCTCTGTGGGCCACCAGCAGATGACACCGCGCCCCAATGAGGCACCCAGAGCACTCCGAGAAACAGCCTGGGGTCCATGCTCATGCCTGTAATCCTACCTACTCAGGAGGCTGAGATGTGAGGATCACAGTTCAAAGGCAGCCTAGACACACTAATCAGAAAGATGTCCCAGGAACCAGCAAAACGCCAGAGGTAGAGGTGTGGTTCAAGTAGTAGAGTACCAGCACTGGTACAAAGGGGTGGGGGGGAGAACTCATGATGCATCAACCATATCTTTTTTGCAAAGCAAGTGCTGTTAGACGTCACCTTCTTCTATTCTATGTGACGTATTATTGCTTTCCACAATGTTCATTATCCCAGAGGAAGCTGGGCACAGCGAAGACGCCCCATACCTGAGGCTCCACGTTCTCTAAAGACACTGCTTCGTCCTCAAGGCGCCGGTAGGAGCGCAGGTCTGAGAAGGTCTCCAGCAGGGGGCTGTGGAGGGTTTCAGGCAATAGTAGGCTCAGGAGGCCCGAGGTCAGGCCCGTGGCTCCAAACACTAGAAAGGGCAGGGATGGCTGCACAGGCCTCTGTGGGGCAGGGAACGGACAGAGCACAATCAAACAAGACCTGACTTGGAGCAGCAGTCAGAGGGCGACTGTGTTCACAAACCCGTCCCCAGGAATGCAGAGGTGGGACTTGGTAAGTCAATATCAGCACACAGCCGGGCCCTGGTGGCTCCTCCTGTAATCCCACCTACTCAGGAGGCCGAGGTTTGAGGATCACAATTTGAAACCGGCTCGGGAAGGAAAGTCTGAGACTCATCTCCAAATAACCAGCAAAAAGCTAAGAGTGGCGCTGTGGCTCAAGTGGCAGAGCGCCAGCCTTGAGTAAAGAAAGTTCAGACAGAGCCCAGACCCTGAGTTCAAGCCCCAGTGTGGGCATGAGAAGAGGAAAGCAGCCTAGCCCGCCCACTCCGAGAAGTGTCTCCTTTGTGCGCAAGAGTGCTCGGTGCTTGCCTGTATGCCCTCCTCCCGCCCCAGGCGCAAGTGCGGCCACTGACCAGCGAGGGGACGAAGGGGGCCACCATCCCGCCGACCCGAGAGAACGTGGAGCATGCGCCCAGCCCGGCGTTCCTGGAAAAGGAAAGACAAGCAGCGCAAAAGGGCGATAGGGGTGCTTAAATTTGTTGAGATTCTGGGGCAGGGAGCAGTCTATCTCCCAGTGGGGAGCCCAGGGTGCACAGAGCCACGCTCCCTGCCAGAACCTTCCACAATGCTGGAAGTGGTGGCATTCCTCCGGGCCATTGGGGCGCTGCTGGGCCCGGGCCGCTGACAGGACTTGAAGGGTGGCCAGTGCGGTAAGGAACGGTGACATTTAACTCTGCAATCTCATTCATTCATTTTGGTGCCAGGAGTAAGGCTTGAAATAGGAGCTTCCAACTCTGGTTTGGCTTTTTCACTCAGGCTGGTGCTCTATTACTGGAGCCACAGTTCTACTTCTGGCTTTTCTGGTGGTTCATTGGAAATAAGAGTCTCATGGCCTTTGCTGCCTAGGCTGGCTTTGAACCGTGATCCTTAGATCTTAGCCCCCTGAGTAGCTAGGATTAAAGGTGTGAGCCCGGCCCACACCACTTTTAACAACACTTAGAATCTCATCTTTGTGGTTACAGTGTGACATGATTTTCCACAACTTCACGTTTGGTTGACACCTTTGTGCAAAGGACCCTCATCTCCAAGTTGTGGCTAATCCTGGGTCAGTAGCTGGCTTTGGTGGCACAGCCCTTAGGGTTCTGAGCAGTCTGCTTAGCGCCAGGTCTCTGCCTCCTCGGGTGGAGGGCAAGGGTAGTCCTCTGGGCTCTGACCACCGGGGCCGGGGGGGGGGGGGGACAGGCGCAGGGCAGCATGCGGCTTACCTGATGACCGTGGGGTACAGCTCTGAGGTGTAGATGTAGGCGGTGTTAAAGGCAGCACTGATGGTCAGCTTCCCTAGCAGGGCGGCAGGCCAGCTGCTGGTCACCGAGAACACACCTGTGCCTGGCAGACAGGGCCCCGAGTGAGGGCCGGCCATGCAGGCCTCCTTCCCCAGGAGGGACAGGCCTCCGCGTCCACCTGGGCAGCAGGGGAGGGGACGGGTCTCCATGTCTGCCTGGACAGCAAGATTGCACAGCAGAGCCCACTTGAGAAGGGGCAGGTGCAGAGGTGAGCCGGGGGCCTGCAGTTCCTGCTCCTGGGCAGGCTCCCAGGCCTGTCAGTGCCTGAGGTCAGTCCAAGGTGGACTTTGGAGGTTCCGTCCACCCCAGGGTAGCCCTGTTTCCTGGGCGTGGGGTGAGGCTGGGCTTCCTGGCGTGGAGGTCTGAGGGGCAAGAACCTGGTGGCCTCAGGGGGCAAGCAGCAGAAGGAGGAAGAGGGGGCCGAGGACCCCATGTGCCTTTTAGGGACCCCAGTGACCCAGCTGAGGCCTGGCTCCCAGTGAAGCCCTGGCTGGAGAGGCAGTGTGGACGCGGAACCACACGGGGGCAGTGTGGACGTGGCCCATGAACAATGCTCGTGCATCCTGCCACGGATGTGCGGGCCGCAGACACCACTGTTTCTTAAACACCCCATCTACTCCCTCAAGCACCCCGATCTATTACCTCAAACACCCCACTTGACTCCTTCAAACACCCCAACTTACTACTTTAAATCTCCGCAATGGATTCCCTTAAACACTCCAATGTACTCTCTTAAACACCCCCTCATATTTCCTTAAGCACCCTAATCTACCCCCTGAGGCACCCCAGGGAGTCCCGTCCAGCCCCCATGCAGGCTCCGCCCATGTCCCGTGTGTTCCTGTGAGTGTGGCTGCTTGAACTGTGGAACTTTGACCAGATGTGTCCTGAGCGAGCCAGAGCCAGAGCGGGAGGAGGGCGGGCAGGCCAGCGGCCTCGCTGTGTCCGGGCTGCGTCCCAGCCGTTCCCTGGCGGTCACCTCCGGTCAGGCTGCCTTCCTCCACTCAGCTGTGTGTGCAAAGGTACTGTGCAAGCACAGTCAAGTCCCTCCCTGTTCTCCCTGGGCGCCAATTTGGGGTTGTGTTTGTCAGACTGAAGGGATTTTCCTGCTCATTTGCATGTCCGCTGGTGTGTGTGGGTGTGTGCATGTGGGTGTGCTGGTCTCCTGTGGGTACTGGACCTTGCTCAGGGCCTTGCACTCATGCTTGACTTTTCCCTCAAGCTAGTGTTCTGCCACGTGAGCCACTGCGCCACCTCCAACTTTCTGCTACTTGACTGGAGATGCGAGTCTCACAGACGTTTCCTGCCTGGGCTGGCTTCACACCCAATCCTCCAATCACAGGCTCCTGAGTTGCCAGGGTGACAGGCGCGAGCAGCAGTGCCCTGCTTTAACTGTCATTCTTTGCTCTCGGTGTTGCTCTGGGGGGCTTGGGGGGCAGGGGGCTGGTGCGGGGTGCCATGCCTGGAGCCGGGGAGTCACATCCAGCGGTGCTAGGCTGCAGTTGGCAGGCATAGGGAGCACCCCCACACTGCAGCCCCAGCCCACCAATACGGGGCACACGGCAAGACTAGCCCTTGCCCCAGAATGGCTTAAGCAAGGTGGGGGACGCAGTCCCCGCTCCCGCACACACCCACAAGGGGCTCCTCTGTCTGCACAAATGTGCTTTGCCAAAGCCTGGCAGGGGTTGAAGGGCCTACCTGTGTTTTCCGGAAGAAACACCACGGTGAGACAGGCCAGACCCCCGAGGCAGAGAAACGCGGCCAACGTCCGCTTGCGACCAAACCTGAGTAACACAAGGGTCTCATATCCTCTCCCCCGCCCGAGAGCAGCCCCTGTGCTGAGAACCCCACCTGGAACCTGTTCTTGGGGGTCGGGGCGCACAGGCTGGCCCTGATGGGGCAGGACACAAGAAGTAAGCATCTCCATATACCTTTTTAAAAAAGCAGGTGTGAGTACCTGAGCTGTGGGGGAAGGCAGAATCATTCATGCCCAAGAGGGTTCCACTCATGCCTGTAATCTCAGCTACTAAAGACTCGAGGATCACGGTTCAAAGCCAGCCTAGGCAGGAGATTCTTATCTCCAATTAACCAGCAAAAAGCTGGGAGTAGAGGTGTGGCTTAAATGGCAGAGAACCAGCCTTGAGCACAAAAGCCAAGCAAGAGAGTAAGGCCCTGAGCTCAAGACCCAGTACTGGCATGCGCATGTGCAGGCACACACACACTTGCACACATACACACACACACATACACACATATAATATGTATAATATATAAGTATATGTGTTTAATTGGGTTTAAGTCCAACTAAAAAAAATATATATATATATATATATGTATATATATATATATATATATATATGATTTGTCCAAATGGTCTGGCTGGAACCACAATTCTCCAGAGCTCAGCTCTGGAATAGCTAGGATCACAGCCCTAAGCCACCAGTACTCAGCTTGAAAAATGCATTCTAACTGCATTGGCCCAACAGGAATTCTCACACACGGTGACCGGCAGATTCTGCCACAGATCGAGCCACCACCTTCAGTGTTTACCCATGAAAAAGTGTGGGCGCTGTGCATTCCCTCTGTGATGGATGCACTTTATTTTGACATGTGCTCACTGCTTTAGCTTTGTTTTTTTCCCAGGCACCTGACATTGCACTCAGGGCCTGGCTCTGCCCCAGAACCCCTGAGTCCCAGCCGCGCTCACCATTTTTGGTTCATCAAGTAGATGCAGATTGGGTAGGAGGGGATCTCCACCAGGCCAGACAGGGCCAGGTTGACGTAGATGCTTCCGCCAAGGTCTCCCGCACTCAGGGTGAGGCCGTAATATACTAGGCTGCACACAAACCTGCCGGTGGGGTCCCAGGACCCAGAGGGGCGGTGGGCAGGACACAGGAGCCATGTTAGAGAAGATCCGAGCAGCCCTGCCCCATAAGGGCCGTCTGCTGCCTGCAGCCAGCTCCACGCCCACCAAGCTTGGTGTCCTGAGGGGAATGTCTATAGCCCGTGGGCACACGCCTCTAATACCAGCCACTCAGGGGGCTGAGTAGAGGATCTCCACTAAAAGCCAGCAGGGGCAGAAAAGTCTGGAAGACTCTTATCTCCAATGAACCACCAAAAGGCCAGAGGTGGTGCTGTGGCTCAAGTGGTAGAATGCTGACCTTGAGCAAAAAGAAGCCAGGGACAGTGCTCAGGCCCTGAGTTCAAGCCCCAGGACTGGCACCAAAAAAAACCCAAAAACATAAAAATAAAAATAAAGGAGGGAGAGTCCAGATTAAGACAACTTCTCCCAGATTTCACTCCAAGCCGGTGGGTGGAGGATGTGGGCTTGCAGGTGCTGCTCATGGCCGATCTGTGTGAAGAACTAAGGCTGGCCCCAGCACCCACATGCGTGTGTGCGCCCCTCGAAGGACCCTCTGGCGCCCCACAGCTCCCTGGCTCCACGCACCCCTCGTATCCTCACGGTTGCTTAGGAACTCTTGGGGAGACTCGCCCTCCGACACAATTACCAGATGAAGGCCAGGATCAGAGTCAGGCGGAGGAGAGGCCAATGGCGGCACAGATCCAAGAGGCTCCCGGGGCCCGGGCTGGTGCGGCCGGCGGCTGGGGTGAGCACCACGCTGTGCGCCGGCCGGCCATTCCTCCTGGCCAGCAGGCGGAGCGCATCCTCTGCCTCCTGCACGCGGCCCTGGGAGTTCAGCCAGCGGGGGGACTCGGGAATCGATCTGAAAGAGACACATCGCATGGTGCGCACACGTAGACAGTCACAGGACTGGGTGGGGGGGTGCCTCACTATGGCTTAAAGCCTGGTAACCCTGTGAGGGGCACAGGGACTCGAACCCGGGGCCTATCGCTTGCCAGGCAGGCACTCCACCTCTTGAACCACATCTCAAGTCCTTTTTGCCTTGGGTGTTTTTCTCTGAGGGTCTTCTGTGTATGTCTGGGTTGGCCTGGACTGTGATCTGCTTATTTACACATCTCACGCAGCTGAGATGACAGGCACGTGCCACCCCATGTTGCTATAGATTGAGATGAGGCTTGGGGGGCCTCTAAGCTTGATCCTCCCATCTCTGCCTCTCGAGTAGCTGGGATTGTAAACGTGAGCCACCCATGCCAGCTCAAGGCAACTCCACTGTGTTAATTCTGTACTTAACCATTCTCTAGTTTTCAAAGACAGTATGAAGCCAAATTTCAGTCCAGGCCTCAGCAAATCTCCAAACCCGAATAAACAGCTACTGACTTAAACGGTGATGGCGTTAAAACCTCAGCACACTTACAGTGCCTTGGGCTGACAACTATATGTATGCTGAAGCTTTGAGTGATTAAAAAGAAGTCCAGAGCTAAGCATGGCTCATTCTTGTCATCCCAGCTACTCAGGAGGCTGGGTTTGGAGGCAGGCCCAAACCCATGAGACTCTATTCTCCAACTAACCAGCAAAAAGCCAATCTGGAGGCATGGGTCAAGTGGTAGAGCACTAGCCTTGAGCCAAAAAAGCTCAGGGACTTGGCCCACACCCTGAGTTCAGGCCCCAGGACCGGTACAAAAACAAATGAATGAAACAACAACAAGAATTCCCTCACTGAACTAAAACTGCAGGAAGAAAAAGAACTTACAGAGACAAGAGAAAGACAGCGCTCCCCTGCAGGTTAAGTGTCAAGGACAAGGTTCTCCAGGAGCGGATGAAGTACCCCAGCAGGGCACACTGGGCGATTCCCACCGCGAAGAAGAGGCCGCCCAGGGATCCTGGTGCAGGAAGGGGACAGATGTGGGAGAGGGCAGGGGCACAGGGCTGCCCTGAACCACACGACCCCCAGTCACGCCCTCCACCCCCACGTCACACGGCCCCACACCACCTCCCCCTTCCCCCATCACACAGCCAGCCCTGCGCTGCCACGGCATGACAGGAAAACACGCGGGGACGTGAGTGCAGGGCCCCGACGCTCTCACTCGTCATTTTCACAGAAGGCTGGTGCTCTATTACTTGCTCCACTTCCAGCTTTCTGGTGGGTCTATACGCGGCACACTAAGCCACCTCCAACTATATGTACAAGGAATACACAAAACGCAAGTGCAGGGTGGGGACGCTGTCTGAGTGGTACAGCGCCTGCCTAGCAGGCAGAAGGCTGCGAGTTCAAACCTCAGTGTTGCTCAAAAAGAAAAACAAACACAAATCCCACCCAGGCCTCCTTCTGGCATGGTAGCCTGAGGTCAGAGATCAGAGGTCAGCCCAGGCAGGCAGGTTGTGAGATTCCATCTCAATCAGTAAGCCAGAGGTGGTGGCACACCCCTGCAGTAGAAGCGACTGGAGGCTATGGGCAGGGGGACCGTGGTCCAGCAAGCTCCTTCCTGAAATAGCTAAAGCATTGAAGGCTGGAGACACTGTTCGAGCCAATGCTGAATTCACACACACACACTTCACCTTGTGTGTGCCAATCCTCCCAACCTGGGAGGGCAGGGGAGATGGAAACACTGAAATCCCAGCACTCTGCTCCCAAGCACTTGGGGAAGAAGCACCTGGCGGGAGGGACAGTAGTGCTCCCTTACAGCCCAGCGTGCGCAGCCTCCTGCAGTACCTGCTAATGCCCAGTAGGCGGCGCCCACGCACTCGTTGAGCAGGACAAAGGCCACCAGCGACATCCCGCCGTTCATGGCGCCCACCAGGAAGCGGGTGGCAGCGAAGAACTCGTAGGAGGGCGAAAGTGCGTTTGCAATGGCAAAAACGATGTCGAGAGAGAGACCTGGAAGAGAGGATGGGGCAGTGACCGCGAGCCCCACGCCGCGGAATGACAGGTGCAGTCAGCGCCTGCGCCAAGCGTCCCAGCCTTGGGAAACTCCAAGGGAAGCACACTAGAATCAAGTGCATGGCTCTCAATTATTCACCACCGTGTTGGAGATGGGAACACCGTGCTAACACGCAGCCCATCGGCCGTGCGAGGCCAGTTCTGCACAGTTCATCTGGAATTAATCAGCACAGGCCACCCTCCACTGCTGGCCCATAAGCTGCAGCTCGCCGGTGCAGGCAGCACAGCAGCTTCCCTGGCCACAAGTGGTAAGACAAACATCGGGCAGATTGCTGCACACAGTGGCCGGAACCAAAGCTGTTGCGGTTTGGTCTCTTTCCTGCGCGATAAAAAAGGTCTGAACCAGGTGCTTGTAGTCAGTCAGGTCTGCTAATCATGGCTACTCAGGAGGCTGAGATCCAGAGGATCAAGGTTCAACGGCAGCCCAGGCAGGAAGTCCTGGAGACTCCAACAGCAAAATGCTGACCTGGAGGCATGGTTTCTCAGGTACAGAGTGCCACTGTGAGCAAGAAAGCTGAGCAAGCATGAGGCTCTGAGTTCAAACCCTGATACAGAACCCCCCCCCCCCAAAAAAAAAAGTAGCAAATTCCCTGAGAACTGAACTATCCCCTTTTGATCCTTATTGGGTTCCCGAATCCTCTAGATTACCTGCCAGGTAGACTTTCTTCCTCCCAAAGCGATCCGACAGCTGGCCAAAAGAGAGAACGCCCACAAACACACCGCTGAAGAAGAGGGAGCTTGCCACACTGACTTTGTAAGATCTGTCAGCAATCAGAAACCACTGCAGGAAGGCAGACAGAGGATTGGAGCAACGATTTCAAAACCAAGCATGAATCGGTTCCGGGGGCATCTCCACTTCGCCCCACACAAGTGACGGGGCTCTCTGCTCCCCAGCCTCACCGTCCAAGGAGCCCAACCCTTCAGAAAGGCCAGAAACTTGGGGCTTGGCAAATCATTGTTGTTGTTATTATTATTATTGGCAATACTAGGGTTTTGGACTCAAGACTTTATACTAAGTAGGCTGGTGCTCTTACCACGTGAGCTACACTTCTAGCTCTGACTTTTTGTTGATTAATTGGAGGTAAGAGTCTCAGGGGTTCTCCTGCCTGGGCTGAGCTAGCCTCAATCCTCATTCCTGGGGCTCACAGGCAAGGCTCCAGCAATGACATGAGCAAAGCTTCACTGGCTTGTTCTGAAATACAATTGACCTGGAAATCCAAACACTTGTTTTTCTATGTTTCACATTCTTGCTGTTTGTTTTGGTGCTTCTGTGCTTATAAAAGTCTAGCCTGCAAATTTAGCCTTATTTATTGTGAACCTCAGTTTTTCTAGCCTATTGGTATAACCAAGATACAAACTGGCTGTTTAATCAATAAGAAAGGGCGACTTTGGCCGCTCACTGATCAGCTATTCCTCTGATCACTGCTGCAGAACTTCCCAAATCCACCCCCAGGCACCCAGCGACTGAGCGGAGACATGGGAAGATAAAGCCAGAAGACCCGGCTGGCGAGTGCCACATCCTCAGGCCTCCGTGACCGAGGGGCAGAGTCATTCCTGGCGCTTGTCCCTGAAGTCAGTGCCAGCGGGGCTAATGCATGGGAACACGTGCAGGAACTGCGAGGAAAATGGAAGCGTGGATATTTTAAAAAGTAAATGACAGACAATGAGGCCGTTAGCATCCCAGAGATCTTTCTCATAGCCCAGGTGCTGGGGACGGCTGAAGTCCCGATGTCCAGCCACAACCCAGCGAAGGAACTAGGGCAGTGCCTTGCCAGATGTGACTCCCATCCTCACACTTGAGATTCTGGTTTAAATGATGTGCTTTGTTTTGAGTTTTTAATGTGTTCAGACATTACTTGCATGTCGACCACAAACCTATTCTGTGAATCAAAGGAGCTACTTTTTTTTCTTGGGTGCTGATACTAGGGCTTAAACTCAAGACCTGAGTACTATCACTTAACTTTGTGCTCGAGGCTGGTGCTATACCATTAGAACCACACCTCCACTTTTGGCTTTTTGCTGGTTAATTGGAGATGAAGAGTCTTGTGGACTTTCCTGCTCAGGCTGACTTTAAACCTCAATCCTCACATCTCAGACTCCTGGATAGCCAGGATTAGAGGTGTGAGTCACAGGCCCAGGACCCTCTTATGGCTTTTTTTTTTTTTTTTTGGCCAGTCCTGGGCCTTGGACTCAGGGCCTGAGCACTGTCCCTGGCTTCTTCCCGCTCAAGGCTAGCACTCTGCCACTTGAGCCACAGCGCCGCTTCTGGCCGTTTTCTGTATATGTGGTGCTGGGGAATCGAACCTAGGGCCTCGTGTATCCGAGGCAGGCACTCTTGCCACTAGGCTATATCCCCAGCCCCTCTTATGGCTTTTTGTTAATGGTCTGCTAAATTCTGAAGCTATAGGATGTGAAAGCAAAATAAATAAATAAATGAAGAAAGAAAAAATGATTTTCTTTTCAAGTACATTAGCAGAACAGGGAGAATCTAAAAAAAGTATTTTCAGTGTTTCCAGCTGACCTATCTAAATCTATTTTTGTTTCCCACCCCCTCCCTCATGTTTTTATTTATATATTCATTATAATCACTAAATTAAGTTCATGAACTGAGCATTTATTATACTTTATTTTCCAAAAAAGATTTGAGGGGTCTTGCACGAGTAACATGGATACAATCACTCACTAGTCTAAGAAAAACAGGCCCAGAAGAAACCAGACAGCTGGGGCGGAGCCTGAGGCAGGCATAGCTGAAGGAACTGGAGCCTCCAGGCCCTTAAAGAGGAAAAAGGCGAAGCAGGCTGGGAGAGTTATCCCAGCTGGGGACCAGCGGAGCACACACCAGAGGGGTGTGGGTCTAAGCTTCAATTCTCACGGAGGAGACCGCAGCTCCAGTAGAGAGGAAGCTGCTGGGCAAGGACCATAGGTGAGCTGGGCCAGCCCTGGATGGAGGGAGTTCTGAGAAGAGAGTGAGGGCTCCACGCTGGGCATGGGTCTCCATGCTCCATCCGTGAGCAGGACTGATGTAGCCACAGGGCTCAATGAGCTCAACCACACGTGATGTGGAGATGAGTGGCAAGTGCTACAGGAAGTCACACATGTCCTTAACATCTCCCCAAATCCCTCAAGCCTTACGGGAATGTGACAAGTCAGATCAATCATTTTTTCTGACAACGCAGAAATAGGCTAATCTGGACAACTAGAGTTTCAAGATGGACTGCACACTTATGTAATCCTAAAAACAAAATTAACAGCCAAGTAAGTAAAGATATAAATATCAAGAGTAGAGCCAACAGGCAGGCTGCCCTATCCTATAGAGCAGATAATTAACCAACCAGCTTTCAGATACTAATCTCCTCCCACTCGGTGATTAACCAACCTGCTCTCACTTGTATTAGTTTCCTCCCACTAGTTAAATAACCAACCAGCTTTCAGATACTAACCTCCTCCCACCAGATAATTAACCAACCAGCTCTCACATATTAGTCTCCCACTAGGTAATGAACCAACCAGCTATCATGTACGTATTATGTATTCCTACCACAGCTACACAGAAATGAAATATAGCTGGTGAGCATGAGCTAGGCAGGGAAGTTCCATGTCAGACACAGTGGAGGGAACAGGGTTGTCTGCTTAAGAAGGCGGGAAGACAGCAGTATGTTTTAAACTTAAGTTCCACAGGGGCTTCAACATCATTTTCCAAGGTTAGTCTTGTGTTTCATGGTATATCTAGGTCCACTACATATTGAAATATAAATCCTTAAGAAGGGTTCATTTTTGTTTGTTGTTTTTCTCTTCAGACACCAGGGGCTGAACTCCGGATCTTGCACTTGCTTGCTCAGTTGGTGTTCTACCACTTGAGCCATGGACTCCTGCCTGCCCTTTTGCTGGTTATATGAGAGATAAAGTCTGTAGGACTCTTCTTCCCTTGGCTGGCTCTGAAAGTTTATCTAAGACTCAACAATTCTATTTTAAATTATGATAGACAGCAACCAACCCCAGGCTTTATTTCTCCTCTCCCTTTTCTCTCTCCCTCCCTCCCTTTCTTCCCCTCCCTTGCTCCCTTTCTTTCTCTCTCCCTCCCTCCCCCTTTCTTTTACTGGGGCTTTCCATGACAAGACATACAAGCGAGATTTGAGATCTGAGGGACTCTCCTTCATCCCAGAGACAATCTGACATCTAGAATACTTTGGTGATTTATCTTAAGCCCCTGAAAAGCATTTTAATTGGTCCACAAAGTATTTCCCCTGAGAGCAACACACACAGGATCACGGAGGTCTAAGAAACAGCCTTGTGGTCCATCAGTAAGCCCCAGGCCCCGCAGGGCCGTGGCGTGGGCAAGGCACCCAGCCTTCCCCTGGCTACCAAGCACTAAGGGGCAGACATGTTGGAGCCCTGCAGTCCACTTGCACCAGCTCAGCCTCCCAGGAGGGGGGCGGCCCCTGCCGCCAATGAGGGCGCAGCTCACCTGGTCCTAATGTGCAGGAAGACAAGCCTCTCCCCGCAAAGTCCAGGCACCCTAGACACGGCCACACCAGGTACGCACAGGCTTCCTGGCGTTCCTGCTGGCTTAAAGGAGTACTTTAGGCAAAGGAAGTGACAAGATGCTGACCTCCAAGGCCGACCTCCAAGGCCAGCCTCCCAGCACACAGGTATGGCGAGCCTTCTGGAACTATACAAACAGCTGCTTCTTCCTCGGACCACTGAAGACTGTGCCCATCACAGAGACGGTGTCGGCCCTGTTGTAGACAAACTTGAGCTACACCTCAGTCCTCCCCCGACCTGCCTTTCTCAGAAAGAAATTATTTCCCGCTTGATAAGGGAAGATCTCAGTCAAGGAGAAAATCGGGTAATCAGAGGTATCTTGTGATGAGGGAGCACTGGGCCTAGGGTATTTAGGGAGTAGTTTCATGGTGATTAACAAACTTGACTCATTTCAGTGTAGCTGTCACTCTAAATTACCAGCTAATGGGTGAGGTGTATGGACAGAACAACCAGTTGTGCAGGCAAAAGGAAGCAAGACATTTAAATAAAAATTAGCCCTAAATTAATTGCAGTGAATTTTTCAAATAGTTCTAATATGCTGTTTTTTGACCCTAGAATATGGCTGGGGGAAAACACACTGACCTCAAAATAACAGTCAATTTCAGCTCTGCTATACCTACAATGCTATTACCTATTTCAATCTCACACTTTTTTGGTTGGGAACATTAATGAAGCATGGTAATTGTGTGTTGCTGTGATATTTGGTACTGTCTGTATGAGTCAGAGCTCAGGGAATAATTTGAATATAGAAGGCAGTAATTGACTACAGAAATTCAGCTCAATCGTGATTAGCTCATTTTAGAATATCTAGATTTCTCAAGATTACAATATTTATTTTTGGCAGTAATTATCAACTTAATCATATCACTTTTCATTCATCTTTCCCCACACTCCACTAAAAACATTCCTCAAGGTCTGAAGCAAGGGCCATAGCTGCCGACAAGACCTTCAAAATGTGGGGTTTTAACACAGTGTATTAAACTGTGGGCTCTGCAGACACTATTTTCAGGGAATAAATATGATCAAAGCACGTTGTATGTATAAAAGCAGAATGAAACAATAAAATTGTAAAAAAATTTTAAAAAGCAAGGCACCAGTGGCTCATGCCTGCAATCTTAGTTATTCAGGAGGCTGAGATTTGAGGATCATGGTTCCAAGCCAGCCCAGGAAAGTCCCTAAGATTCTTATTCTCCAGTTAACCAATAAAAAGCCAGAAGTGGAGCTGTAGCTGAAATGGTAGAGTGCCCAGGCCCTGACTTCAAGTCCAGGACTGGCACACATATATACACATACACACATGTGCACACACATGCAGTGCACACATACACATGCATGCACACATGTGCACACACCATGTATCTGCAAGGCAGGCCTGGTTAACTCAGAGGTGCGCAGGCATGCAGGTACACACATAGGCATACCTGGTGCACCCACTAACCAAGCCTGCTTACCCCAGAGGTGCACACACATGCACACACCTGCATGCACACTCACACATGCACAATTGCTGCATCCGTGAACCTGGCCTGTTCACCACAGAGGTGCATACACATGCACACACCTGCATGCACACGCACACATGTACACACACATGCACATGCATACATGCACACCCAGTGCTACCAATGTCTGGGCCTGCTTACCTCGGTGCACACACATGCACACCTGCATGCATATGCACACATGCACACCCGGTGCACCGCCGCCCAGGCCTGCTTACCCCAGAGGTGCACACACACGCACACACGTGCACAGCTGCACACACGGGCACAGCTGCATGCACACATGCGCACCCGGATGCACTGCCGTCCAGTCCCGCTTACCTCAGAGGCGATGGAGGTGAAGCTGCTGCTGAAGCGCACGCGCTTGTGGAGCTCGCTGCCATTGGCCGTCAGGACCCAGTTCCTGAAGGCCTCCACCGTGGACTGGTTGCTCTGGCTCTGGTTAGGCAGGAGCCCGGCAGGGTCCCAGTGGTAGTGCGGCGTGGCCCCCACCAGCGCCATGAGGATGGCCTCGGAGGCCGCATAGAGCTGAAGGAGCAAACACACCACAGACACTGGCTGCTGGAGAGCACCCACGGGGAGTCACGCCCACCGGGAGCCCCGCCCAAGGGACACGCCCACACATGGCACGCCCACTGGGGGTGGAACCCGCCCACCGGGCTCCCACCCACAGGGCGATTCGCCCACCAGGAGCCCCGCCCAGGGGACACACCCATCGGGAGCCTCGCCCACCAGGGACACGCCCATCCAGAAGAGACCCCCCCCACAGGGAGTCCCACCCACCAGGGAGACATGCCCACGGGGAGTCCTGCCCATCCAGACTCCCACCCACCGGGAGTCCCGCCGCTGGAGAGCCGTTTCTGGCTTGTGTGTTTGTGAGCTGTAGAAGCGGGCGGGAGACAATGCACGTGGTCTTGTTTAATGCAGGTGGGCAAGCGTCCTGTGCATTTAATTCAGGTGGGCAAGTGTCCTGTGCATGTTTATGTGTTTGGGCAGATAATATTTTAAAGCATGACAGACAACTACGAAGATGCAAATAAACTAAAAATCCCAGGCAAAGGCCTCGCGGTGCCCCTCTCGGCCCCATCTCTTATGTATCTAAAGACGGAAGATGAAGGACGATTCCTGCCGCATTCCCCCAGGTCAAGCACGACGCCAGGTGCCCAGCAGGCCTGGCCACATGCATGCCTGCAGAAGAAAGCTTATCCCAGCACAGGCCTGGCCAAAGCATCTGCCCCTAGACCCCCAGTGATTACAGCCTGCTTTTCATGCCTTTGCTTCCTTGTGAAGACCCACATAAATCCAGCCCCCAAACCCAGCCCCTCATACAATCTCCAAGCCCACCAGAAGGTCTGAGCACAGGGTAGGGCCGGCTGTGGGAAATCCACAGAGCCCTAGGCAGAGTCCCTGACGGCCAGGGGAGGATGGGATTCCTGTCCAGAATGCACAGCCCAGAACCAATGTGCAGCCCACGGGGCGGGGTTTGCCTCCCCTCTCCCATCCCATTTGCTGTCAGCTGAGCCTCTCTGGGGACGCCCTGGTCGGAACAGCTGAGCGATTATAAGATACAGCAGAATGCATGTTCCCAGGTCTGCATGCTTTCTGGCCCCTATTTGCATACCACTCATGACATTTTAGAAGAGAAGGTCATCAGCTTATAAAATTAACCATCTTAGCAATGACAAGAGCAGATAGATGATACACCTAACAGTACTGTAATGACAAAGCCCTTTCATCCACTCACCAAGTGCCTGATTGCAGTCTGCTGAGATTTAATTGATGGTGTAAAGAAATGAAAATCAGGGCCAGGGGGAGCACTGAGGAGGACTCGGAGCCTGCCTGATACCTGCTGCCTGCCACCAGGCAGAGCAAACCAGCTAGGCCTTTCCAAACTGCCCAGAAAGCTGGCACCTTCCCCAGCCTCCAGCAGGTAACTTCCCAGGCTTGCTTCCTCTCCAAGGCCCCCCTCTGCTTGCCACAAAGCTCCTTCTAGAGTTTTCTAGACTTTTCTGCATAACAGTTATTTGTTAGACTAGTTGCTTGATTTCCAAAGTAAACAATCATGTTGCCCACCTACTGCAAAGTGTGGGAAGGAGGAAGGAAGAAAGGAAAGGAGGGAGGGAGAAAATTTGGTTAGCTGAAGCAGCACAGTCTACATGGCAGTCCCTCTTCACGCCTGTTAACCCATCACTCTTATCTGCTCTAGAGCAGGAAGTGAAGAGGAAATCCCAAGTGTCCTCTCCACATGGAGAGGACTAAGCTGTTCTTAGTAAACATGGCTGTTTGGGGAAAGGAGTTCTGGAATGAAGAATCAGGGCTGATGGCTTCCCGTAGCCCCGGTTCCTTGATGGGCAGGGGAACCTGGAACCTGGGAATCCATCAGCAGTGCATGCATCAACCCTAAAATCCCCACGATCACCAGGCACCTGTGGCCTGTGAGTACAATCCTAGATACTCAGGAGGGTGAGATCTGAGAATTCCAGTTCAAAGCCAGCCCAGCTGGAAAATCCACAAAACACCAAAAAAACAGAAATGGAGCTGTGGTTCAAGTGCTAGAGCACCAGCCTTGAGTAGAGAAGCCAAGTGAGGCACTGAGTTCAAGCCTGAGTACACCATAGTAAAAAAAAAAACCCACAAAACTATCATTGCTTCTCCTTCTAAGTACCACTAGGGATGTCTCCGTGGGTCATTATCTCCTCTCATCTACCTCCAGGGAGGGCCAGACCAGCTTCGCAGGAGGCTGAGGCTTTTTACCCCCCCCCCATGCAATTAAAATTAGGAAAGTGAATAATGAATGCACCAGGGAGACTAAAATTTTTAAAGTTTCAGACACAGAAGGTTTGAAAAGTAATTTTATCTGAACCCCATTATAGAGCTTTCATAATACATCTCAGGAAACCCAAGAACCTCCACAAATAACCTCATCCCATTCTTACATTGTGAAGTCATCGCCTTGAGCAATGTTTATTTTCTAAGTAGGAAAGATGAGATCGAGGGCCACTAAGTGACCCACACAATTTCAGGCAACGGTAACAGCAAGTCCCAGAGCAGACACAGCCTCGCTGTGGGGCTGGAGCTCCTCCCCCCCCGCCCACGCCTGTAGTCCTAGCTATTCAGGAGGCTGAGCTCTGAGGGTCAGGGTTCAAATCCATGAGTCTCTTATTTCCAAAGAACCAGCAAAGAGGCAGAGGTAGATGTGTGGTTCAAGTGGTAGAGCACCAGCTTTGGGCAAAAAGCAAAGCCAGATTATGATGCCTTGAGTTCAGACCCCAGTACTAGCGCGCGCGCGCACACACACACACACACACACACACCCCTATGATCCACTGTTAACCACATCCTGAAGTGCCAGACTTTGAAGTCAGGCCCCATTTTACCACGTGAACCCCATTTTACCATGAGAACCCCACTTTACCACGCGAACCTGAGATAAGCAGGCCCTGTGAGCAGACCCAGGACAAGCCCATTAGGGCCCAGTTTGTCTAGAACACTAACCGCTGGGAATGCTTAACTCTGACCACTCCTAGGATGCCTCAAACCCTGAGCCAATCAGATTTGTACCTGTGTCCTACTAATCTTGCTTGCTTGAACACCTGATTGTTGTAACTTTGTTCTTTGCCTTTATAAGCCCTGTGTAATCACAGCTCGGGGCTGCCTCCTAACCTCCGCTCTGTCGGTGGGTAGGACGAGGCCCGAGTTGCAGCATGCTTAAATAAAGCCTTGCCTTGCTTTTGCATTTCGGAATGTCTGAGTCTCGGTGGTCTTCTTGGTGGTGGTTTCACGACTTGGCACAACATTTGGGGGCTTGTCCGGGATGGCCCCAGAGACCCCTGAGACCCCAGACTCTGAAGGTAAGAAAATAGCGCTGTTCATTCTGTGTGTCTGTGTCTGTGTGACTTGTAGTTTTGTTTTCTGTTTTGGCCAGCTGCTTGAATCTGAACCTGTAGGTAGTGAAGGACCAGCCGGAGTGGACACACTCGTATGGGCAGTCCTGGAGGACTTGGGGGACACCTCAAGCCCTCCACAGGGGGCTCAGGCTTCCCACTACCACCCTGAACCTGAAGGACTGGACCGGGAGGCCCTTCTAATGGGTGCCTGTCCAGTCCACTCTATATTCGGGGTTGTCTGGTCCGCTCCTACACAGGAACGGGAGAGAGAGAACCTCAAGACTGTGTGGTCTGCCCACTCACAGGGGCAGGAAAGACACAGTGAGACTGTGTGGTCTGCCCCCTCACGGGCAGGAGAGACACAGTCAAACCTGTAAGCCGCAGCTCCCTAAGTCTGTCTGTGTTGTCTGGTCTTTGTGCCTGTGATTATTTTTGTGTGTTTCTTTCTTGCGCTGTGCCTGACTGACAAATGGATGATGGGGAACGTTCCTTCCACTCCCCTGGACTTGACTTTAGCTCACTGGAAAGATGTACAGGTGACAGCCCACAATCAGCCAATCAGTGAGAGTGTCCGCAAAAAAGAACTCTAGGGGGACCCCCACCCAGCCTTCTTAAGCAGAAAATTGTTTGGTGTGCTAAAATGTTTTACTAAGGCTAAAAATGTTTTACTAAAACTATCAAGCCCTAGAAAATGAGGCTGGAGAATGCTAAAATCATTTGTTAAAGGTTTTTGTCTTAAAATGTATGGCCAATGCTTATTCAGCGCGCTTTAAGATCTTTTGAAAATGTATGTGTGTGTGCATGTGTGAGTGTGAACATGTTCAAGACTGCAGTATGATGCAAAACTAAGTTTAAGTTTAAATTCAAATGGTCATCAAGTTTGGGCATTACCAAATGCTTTAAAGGTATTGTTGCATTGTTTTAAAGAGGAACTAGAGTTAAAAAAGGATTTCTCAGGGTTCTTTAATTAAAATTAAAAAAAGAAAGCTTGTAGACCTGAGATTGTGTCCTTATTGAGATCTGTCAAAGGCCTGCAAAGGTAACTTTTTAGGTCATCAGAGATCAGTTCCCCAGCCAGTCAGGAAAATGCTTTTACAAACTAGAATGTTAAAAGGCACAAATTTGTAAACCTGAAGTCACCCATATGGGCTTCATATTAAAAGAGAGCAAGTGTTGGCTGTCAGATGCACATAGACTGTGCTGAAAATCCCTGTGCCTAAATCAGCCAGACAAGTCAGAGTTCCTGGGAACAGACTTTAGTAGACCCAGGGCCATGAGCTTTGCTTCCTGTGCCCCACTATTCCCAAGAAGGCTTGGAGTGGATAAAGAAAATTCCCATGGCCCACAAAACCCCTGGACAGAGAAGGAAACAATGACTGGTGGAAAACTTGTGAAGGGAAAGTTATCCTGCCACAAGGGCTGGGTAAGGGGATCCTTAAGAGAATCCACTGAGCTTCTCACATGGGAACCCGAAAAATGCAGGACTTGCTCCGACACTCCAAAGTGAAAATTAGACAAGGAGATCAACTTATTGAAGATATTGTTAAAAATTGCAAGGCCTGTCAGCTTGCCATTGCCCCCAATCAACAGATTACTAAAGGAGCTTGCCTCTGTGGGAATAGGCCAGGCGTGTATTGGGAAGTAGATTTCACAGAAATTACAAATATTTGCTAGTTTTTGTAGACACCTTTTCAGGATGGGTTGAAGCCTATCCAACAAAGCATGAGACTGCGAATGTAGTGGCTAAGAAGATCCTGGAAGAAATCCTACCCGGGTATGGCTTCCTATCCACCATTGGGTTGGACAACGGACCGGCCTTCGTCTCAAAAGTAAGTCAGGGAATAGCCGCTGCACTGGGGACGGATTGGAAATTGCATTGTGCTTATAGACCCCAGAGTTCAGGACAGGTAGAGAGAATGAATCAGACTCTAAAAGAGACCTTAATTAAATTGGCCTCAGAGACTGGCACAGACTGGGTGTCACTCCTTCCTTTTGCTCTGCTTAGAGGAAGAAATTCTCCCTATCAGTTTGGCTTTAATTGCTTGCTGATTTGGATGATGCTGAATTTTTGTGTAAACTCAATTGCAGCTCGTGCACAAGAATATGTGACCCCAACTTAAGGCATTATATGATTCTGCTTCTGTCCCTACCCCCCATTTGTTCAGACCAGGGGACTAGGTGTTCGTCCGAAGGCATAACCCCAAATCCTTAGAACCACGGTGGAAGAGACCCTAGACGGCATCGCCACTTGGGTTCATTGCTTCCACGCCAGGCCAGTTGACCCCTTTGCCCTGGACGAAGACTACTGTGGTGGAACATCGGAGGTCTCTAAGCACACAATTCAGCCGCTTCACCTTTGCCTCAAGAAAAGAAAGTTAGACTGAATATTGTTATAATTTTCTTTTTGCCTTCTTTCCTTACTACCCTGGCTAGTGTTGATGTTATTTTGGCAGCTCACTCCAAAGTGAGGTGACCCCCTTATTTTAGGTAGTCTTGGGCTTGCTCAGGAATACGGGTATAGCCACCCGACCCTGAGAGCACAGCTGAGAAGTTTATGTATTATTTTGTTGCTTACATTTGGATACTAAACACTATACAGCTAATGGTAAGTCTGTATAGCTGAAAGTTAATTTTCAGTTTGCAGTAATCCTGCAGTCCCTTGGTAAAGTAGACTAAGGTTATAGGTTCCTGGCTAGGTAAGGTCAACGCCCCTGAGTCAGCCTGAAGAAGTTACAGAAGATGGATAATCTTCACCCATCAGCCCCCCCTTTAAAACCGAGGTACCAGAGTTGTTTTTGGGAAGATGAGGCAGGATAAACTAGAGGCATGCAAAACAGAGGTACAGAGACTGTACTTGTGAGAAATGGTGACAGGCCCTTTGGTTACTACATTGGGCCCTATTGGCCCATACCTTATCTCTATATCATCCCCTAGACATGCTGAGGTGCCAGACTTTGAAGTCAGGCCCCACCACGTGAACCCCATTTTAGAATCGAACCCTGAGCCAATCAGATTGGTACCTGTGTTCTAATCTTGCTTGCACAGCTGATTGTTGTAACCTTGTTCTTTGCCTTTATAAGCCCTGTGTAATCACAGCTCGGGGCTCCCTCCTAACCTCCGCTGTGTCGGTGGGTAGGACGAGGCCCGAGTTGGCAGCTCGTTCAATAAACCCTTGCCTTGCTTTTGCATTTCGGAGTGTCTGAATCTTGGTGGTCTTCTTGGGGGTGGTCTTGCAACTTGGCACAACATTTGGGGTTTTGTCCGGGATAGCCCCAGAGACCCCGAGATCCCAGACTCCGAAGGTAAGAAAACAGCGCTGTTCATTTGTCTTGTCCTGTAATGTGCCTGTTTGTTTGTCTTGCTTTTGCTTATTTCTTGAAGGGGTTGTCGAAGCAGATGTACTTACTTGACAATCCTGGTGAGACCGGGGGATGTCCCAGACTCTTCACCCTTAAAGGGGGATCTCTGGAGCCCCGCTTTCAACTTGAATTCACTCTTTCTGCATCCTTGCAGGGGGATGTGTGGGCCAACTTGGGAAATCTCCAGTTTTTCTTGTTCTTGATCTTGCCTATGTTTTTTTCCTTCTGTATTAATTGTTTTGGTTTCTTTTCTTTTGTAGCCTTTTGGACTAAACATCTGATCAGAGCTATGGGTAACGTTCTATCTTGGGGTCCTCCATCTAGCCCCCTAGATTTGACTCTAGTTCACTGGAAGGAGATCAAGGAGATAGCTCAGAACCGAGGTGTGGCCCTTAAGAAGGAAAAGTGGATTACCCTGTGCAAGTCAGAATGGCCCACCCTTGAGAGAGTTAATTGGCCACCTGAGGGAAGCTTTGACATCATTAAGATCAGTACCTTACAAAGCCTAATCGAAGCCCCTCGTTCAGGCTATATAGACCAGATTCCTTATATAGACACCTGGAAAGAACTAGTTGACAGGGACACTCCAGCTTGGGTTCGGCCTTTCTTACCAACTCCCTCCTCCACTCCTTCCCCTACCCCAATATTCACTCAAAAAACACGGGGTGCCAAGAGAGAACCTAAGAGGGGAGAAAAGAAATTATATCCACCTGTCCTCCAGGGAGGAAGCACAGAGGAGGAAATGCTTCCCCCTCCATACGCCCCACCCCAGTTAACTCTCCAAGAGGAGGACTCTGAGGAAGATGTTTCAGCTGTGCCCTACGCCCCGGAGGGCCCCGCTCAATCAACTCGCCGGCGCCAAAGAATTACATCTCTTCACAAATCTACTACCCTTCCCCTACGCCCTATAAGTCCTGTGGATGCGGACGGTCGACAACAATTCCAATAAAGTAGGATCAAGAGTGTTGTCAACCTTAGAGATGGCTGAGGACAGTGACTGAGGGAGTCGGGGTTCAGATCCCCTCCCTGAGCCCAGGATAACATTAAAAGTGGAGGGGAATCCAGTCATGTTCATGGTAGATACGGGAGCAGAAAATTCAGTATTACTAGCCCCGAGAGGGCCGATGTCCACTAAAACAACATGGGTCCAAGGTGCAACGGGCACTAAACCCTATAAATGGACTACTCAAAGAACAGTGGACTTGGGAGCGGGCCAGGTAACCCACTCGTTTTTAGTCATCCCTGACTGCCCCTATCCATTGCTTGGACGTGATCTCTTAACGAAAATGAAAGCTCAGATACAGTTCACAGACAGTGGGATTTCTGTGACGAACTCAAGAGAAAAGCCTGTTAGTATACTAATAACTAGCAAGTTAGAAGAAGAGTATAGGCTATACCAGCATCTCAAGCCCGAGTCTCCAGAAAATGAGTGGCTACGGGCGTTTCCCCAAGCATGGGCAGAAACTGGGGGAATGGGACTGGCAAAACATCGTCCTCCAATTTTTGTGGAACTTAAAGCCGGAGCTGACCCAGTAAGAGTTTGCCAGTACCCTATGTCACTAGAAGCAAAGAAAGGGATCACTCCTCACATCAGAAAATTATTAGATTTAGGAGTTCTGAAGCCCACCCAGTCAGCCTGGAATACTCCATTATTGCCTATAAAAAAGTCTAATTCCAATGATTATAGACCAGTGCAAGACTTGAGAGAAGTTAACAAGAGAGTAATGGACATTCATCCAACAGTCCCAAACCCATATACCCTGCTGAGCTCCCTGTCACCGAGCCATGTGTGGTATACTGTGTTGGATCTAAAGGATGCTTTCTTTAGCCTGCCCTTAGCCTCACAGAGCCAAAGCTACTTTGCATTTACTTGGCACGATCCTGAAATCGGGATAAGCGGTCAATTGACCTGGACCAGGCTGCCTCAAGGATTTAAGAATTCGCCTACAATCTTTGATGAGGCGTTACATGAAGACCTAAGTGAGTACCGCTCCCAAAATACTGAAATAAGTCTATTGCAATATGTAGATGATTTGTTAATAGCTGCTCCAGACAAGGATAGTTGTTTAAAGGGAACAGCTAGGCTCTTAAAGACTCTTGGCAATTTGGGCTATAGGGCCTCCACTAAAAAGGCACAAATTTGTAAACCTGAAGTCACCTATCTGGGCTTCATATTAAAAGAGGGCAAGCGTTGGCTGTCAGATGCACGTAAAGAGACTGTGCTAAAAATTCCTGTGCCTAAGTCAGCGAGACAAGTCAGAGAATTCCTGGGAACGGCGGGTTTTTGCCGGCTGTGGATACCTGGGTTCGCTGAGATGGCCAAGCCTTTATATGAAGCCACCAAAAACCTCCCAGAATTTCATTGGACTGAGCAGATGCAAAAAGCCTTTGAGGCAATCAAGAAAAGCCTTCTAGAAGCCCCAGCCTTAGGCCTACCTGACGTGAATAAACCATTCACATTGTTTGTGGCCGAAAAGAAAGGAATAGCAAAAGGGGTGCTCACCCAGCCAATTGGGCCCTGGAGACGACCGGTCGCCTATTTGTCAAAGAAATTGGATCCTGTCGCCGCTGGGTGGCCTCCGTGCTTAAGAATAATAGCTGCAGTAGCCCTCTTGGTAAAAGATGCAGATAAGTTGACTCTGGGACAGAATCTGACTGTAGCCACTCCACATGCTCTAGAGGGGGTGCTAAAACAACCACCTGACCGATGGATGAGCAATGCCCGCATGGTCCATTACCAAACGTTGTTACTTAACCCGGCACGTATCAGCTTCTGTGTACCAACAGCATTAAACCCAGCAACTCTGCTGCCGGATCCGGATCTGGAAGCGCCCCTGCATGATTGTGACCAGATCCTGGCCCAAACACATAGCCTCCGGCCAGACTTGCTGGATTTGCCGCTATCACATGCCGAGCACACCTGGTTCACCGATGGCAGCAGCTTCATTCGAGATGGAAAAAGGTATGCGGGTGCGGCGGTTACTACGGACACTGAGATATTGTGGGCAGAGGCACTCCCTCAGGGAACTTCTGCACAAAGAGCAGAACTAGTGGCACTAACAAAAGCTTTACAGATGGGAAAAGGAATGAGACTAAATATCTATACGGACAGCCGGTACGCTTTTGCCACTGTACACATCCATGGAGCCATTTACCAAGAAAGGGGGCTACTGACAGCTGAAGGAAAGGCCATTAAAAACAGACAGGAGATTTTAAGCCTCATCCGGGCCCTATGGGAACCAGCAAAGATTGCCATTATGCATTGCCCGAGTCATCAAAAGGGAGTTGATTCGGTGACTAGAGGGAATAATCTGGCTGACCAGGCAGCTAAGGAAGCAGCCCTCCATCCCAGAGCAGAAGTATTGACTGTAGTAGACCCAGGACCACGAGCTTTGCCTCCTGTACCCCAGTATTCCCAGGAAGACTTGGAGTGGATAAAAAAAATTCCCATGACCCACAAAACCCTGGACAGAGAAGGAAACGATGACTGGTGGAAAACTGGTGAAGGGAAACTTATCTTGCCACAAAGGCTAGGTAAGGGGATCCTTAAAAGAATCCACCGAGCTTCTCACATGGGAACCCGAAGAATGCAGGACTTGCTCCGACATTCCAAAGTAAAAATTAGACAAGGAGATCAACTTATTGAAAATATTGTTAAAAATTGCAAGGCCTGTCAGCTTACCAATGCCCCCAATCAACAAGTTACTAAAGGAGCTCGCTTCCGTGGGGATAGGCCAGGCGTGTATTGGGAAGTAGATTTCACAAAAATCAAACCTGGAAAATTTGGATACAAATATTTGCTAGTTTTTGTAGACACCTTTTCAGGATGGGTGGAAGCCTATCCAACAAAGCATGAAACTGCGAATATAGTGGCTAAGAAGATCCTGGAAGAAATCCTACCCAGGTATGGCTTCCCATCCACCATTGGGTCGGACAACGGACCGGCTTTCGTTTCAAAAGTAAGTCAGGGAATAGCCGCTGCACTGGGGACAGATTGGAAATTGCATTGTGCTTGTAGACCCCAGAGTTCAGGACAGGTAGAGAGAATGAATCGGACTCTAAAAGAGACCTTAACTAAATTGGCCTTAGAGACTGGCGCAGACTGGGTGTCACTCCTTCCTTTTGCTCTACTTAGGGTAAGAAATTCTCCCTATCAACTTGGCTTTACTCCTTTTGAAATAATGTACGGGTACCCTCCGCCCATTATCCCTAGCCTTCAGACTGAATTGCTCACTGATTTGGATGATATTGAATTTTTGTGTAAACTTGATTATTTGCAGCTCGTGCACAAGAAAATGTGGCCCCAACTCAAGGCATTATATGATTCTGCTTCTGTCCCTATCCCCCATTTATTCAGGCCAGGAGATTGGGTGTTCGTCCGGAGGCATAACTCCAAATCCTTAGAACCACGATGGAAGGGACCCTACGTGGTGCTACTGACTACTCCCACGGCCCTTAAAGTAGATGGCGTCACCACTTGGGTCCATTGCTCCCACGCCAGGCCAGCTGACCCCTTTGCCCTGGATGACAACTACCGTGATGGAACATGGGAGGTCTCCAAGCACCCAACTCAGCCGCTTCGCCTTCGCCTCAAGAAAAGAAAGTTAGACTGAATATTGTTATAATTTTCTTTTTGCCTTCTTTCCTTACTACCCTGGCTAGTGTTGATGTCATTTTGGCAGCTCACTCCAAAGTGAGGTGACCCCCTTATTTTAGGTAGTTTTGAGCTTGCTCAGGAATACGGGTATAGCCACCCGACCCTTAGAGCACAGTTGAGAAGTTTATGTATTATTTTGTTGCTTACATTTGGATACTAAACACTATAGAGCTAATGGTAAGTCTGTATAGCTGAAAGTTAATTTTCAGTTTGCAGCAATCCTGCAGTCCCTTGGAAAAGTAGACTAAGGTTATAGGTTCCTGGCTAGGTAAGGTCAACGCCCCTGAGTCAGCCTGAAGAAATTACAGAAGATGGATGATCTTCACCCATCAGCCCCCCTTTAAAATCAAGGGACCAGAGTTGTTTTTGGGAAGATGAGGCAGGATAAACTAGAGACATGCAGAACAGAGGTACAGAGAATATTCTTGTAAGAAATGGTGACAGGCCCTTTGGTTACTACATTGGGTCCTACTGGCCCATGCCTTACCTCTATATCATCCCCTAGACATGCAAGCCATTGAAATGGACAGAATGGAGCCATGATTGGCTCCCAAGGTACCAAAAAGAAAAAGGGGGAAATGAGGTGCCAGACTTTGAAGTCAGGCCCCACCACGTGAACCCCATTTTAGAATCGAACCCTGAGCCAATCAGATTGGTACCTGTGTTCTAATCTTGCTTGCACAGCTGATTGTTGTAACCTTGTTCTTTGCCTTTATAAGCCCTGTGTAATCACAGCTCGGGGCTCCCTCCTAACCTCCGCTGTGTCGGTGGGTAGGACGAGGCCCGAGTTGGCAGCTCGTTCAATAAACCCTTGCCTTGCTTTTGCATTTCGGAGTGTCTGAATCTTGGTGGTCTTCTTGGGGGTGGTCTTGCAACTTGGCACAACAATGCAAGCCATTAAAATGGACAGAATGGAGCCATGATTGGCTCCCAAGGTACCAGAAAGAAAAAGGGGGAAATGAAGTGCCAGACTTTGAAGTCAGGCCCCATTTTACCACGTGAACCCCATTTTACCACGAGAACCCCACTTTACCACGCGAACCTGAGATAAGCAGGCCCTGTGAGCAGACCCAGGACAAGCCCATTAGGGCCCAGTTGGTCCAGAACTCTAACTTCTGGGAATGCTTAACTCTGACCACCCCTAGAATGCCTCGAACCCTGAGCCAATCAGATTTGTACCTGTGTCCTAATCTTGCTTGCTTGAACACCTGATTGTTGTAACTTTGTTCTTTGCCTTTATAAGCCCTGTGTAATCACAGCTCGGGGTTTCCTCCTAACCTCCGCTCTGTCGGTGGGTAGGACGAGGCCCGAGTTGCTCACTTGAATAAAGCCTTGCCTTGCTTTTGCATTTCGGAATGTCTGAGTCTCGGTGGTCTTCTTGGTGGTGGTTTCGCGACTTGGCACAACAATCCAAGATGCACCTGCCCACTTAGCCCCCAAACTCGGCTTCTCCCCCATAGGGTGCAGAGGCCTATGAACCTACATTGGCGTGTGGGAATCCCAGCTCACAACTCCTTTCCCTAAGACTGACCACTACCAGTTGTCTGCCTTGTTGGCATGCAGCAAGCCGCAGGAGTGCCCATGGGCAGCTCTCCTGGCCCACAGGGAGCCCCACCCGACTAGAACTGGGACTCCTCACTTCAAGGGCAGCTTCTGACTTGCCAGGGGAAGGATGGAACCGGGGTCCGCCATTTCCATCCAGCCCACCTCTTCACTTTGCTTTCCCTCCTGAATGAGCCCAAGTTCCAAAGTTCAACTCAGACTCAGCCATTTTTTTGAAGCCCCCAAGAACTCTGGGCTGCCTTTGCTCTTGTTGGTATTCAAAGCATTATTATTTGTCATTTACTGGGGAAATACTCAGTCACAGCCCTATGTATGCAGTAAGCTCCAGTTTCCTGATGACCTGTTCTATCCTATGAGAAAGCAAGCAGGACTGGGGTTGGGGTGTGTGTGTGTGTGTGTGTGTGTGTGTGTGTGTGTGTCTTTGTGTTGGTGCCAGTACTGGGGCTTGAATTAAGGAATTTGTACTTTTGCTTGGCTCTTTGCTCAAGACCAGCAGTCTACCACTTTCTCACACCTCCACTGTGGCTTTTTGGTGGTTGACTGGAGGTAAGAATCTCATAAACCTCTCTCCAGGCTGGCTTCAACCCACTATCCTTAGATAGGATTACAGGAAGGATTAGGGTGTGAGCTCTCAGCCTGATTGGAGACACATTTATCTGTTCCCTTTGCAAAGTCCCAGCATGTTCAAGTAAATAATCACCCATCACAGGTCACCTTAAACTCATTCCTTGCAGAAAGAAAATATACAAAGGAATTTTGGAACCCAGTTTTCATTTCTATGACTAGTTATATATATAAGACTGGACAAAATTTACTATTATTTTATTTATTTTTCACTGGAGGGACTTGGATGAGCCTAGGCGCTGTCCCTGACCTCTTTTGCTTAAGACTAGCACTCTACCACTTGGAGCCAGAGCTCCACTTTCTCTCTTCTGATGGTGAATTGGAGATAACAGTCTCATGGACTTTCCTGCTTGGGCTGGCTTTGAACCTGATCCACAGATCTCTACCTCCTGAGTAGCTAGAATTATAGGTGTGAGCCACCAGTGCCTGGCTGGCCAAATTATTTTATTGGCATCTATTTCTCTCAAGTAAAATGAACTGCTTACCAGCTGAACACCCTTCCTATTATTTTAGTTTGCTTTTTTGTTTTTTTAAATTTGGCAGTACTTTGCTACCATTGTGGCATTTCCCTGGGTGACCAGGACCACGCTCACCTGTAGGACAGAGAGGACTCACAAACCACTACTCACAAGGTGGACAGTGATGAACAGTGCAGGACAGTGGACAGGAACTTCAAAACAGCACAAGGAAAAGAGATACAGCCGGGCCTAGGGGAGTCACGGAAAGCTAAGACCATGACACTTGACAAAGAAGACACAGACCAATGCAGAACCATTTAGAATAAAACCCAAGAGAAAGAGTTCACGGGCACAGGCAGCAACCTATCCAGCACCAGGAGAACAAATGTATGTTTGCAGGTCTCGGTTACTTTCTAGAACCAGTGCAGCTTTTCCCAAACCTTCCTCATTTGACAGCTCCACCAGAATCCCAGGGGACTTTTGTTGTTGATGGAGTTTGAATTCAGGGCCTCAGGGTTTCTAGGCAGGTGTTCTACCACTGGAGCCCATTTACCAGCAACAAGAGACTGATTTTCTGTTATTTACTAGTCTTAAGTAAACGTGCGCGCGCACACACACGTGTGTGTGCAAGTACTGGGGCTTGAACTCAGGGCCTTACCCTCTTGCTTGGCTTTTTCTGCTCAAAGCTGGTGCTCTACCTATTGAGCCATGCCTTCACATCTGGCTTTTTGCTGATTTACTGAAGATAAGAGTCTCCTGGACTTTTCTGCCCAGGCTAGCTTTGAATCTCAATCCTCAGATCTCAGTCTCCTGGGTAGCTGTGATTACAGGCATGAGCCCCAGTGCCAGAGACAGGTGTCATTTGGTGGTAAGATTTCTCTTAACTGTAAAACCATAAATCACTGTTCATTCGAAAGCCAACTATTTTTTCACATAAGTCAGTCCTTTTCTTTTAACGTTCCCCCTAAGTCCCATCAGAGCTTCTCCAGGCTGTCACATGAGACAAGAAAGACAAAGTGACAAACTCATCTGTTTTGCTTTTTTTTTTTTTTTTTTGCAAGTTCTGAGCTTGGACTCAGGGCCTGAGCACTGTCCCTGCTTCTTTTTGCTCAAGGCTAGCACTCTACCACTTGAACCATGGCGCCACTTCCGGCTTTTTCTGCTTATGTGGTGCTGAGGAATCAAACCCAGGTTTTCATGCTAAGCCACATTCCCAACTCCTCCTCATCTGTTCTTTACCTGACTCAAGGTTGTTTGCAAGGCACCCACCACCAGTCTCCTACCAAAGGAAGCCTGGAGAAGCAACTTTGGAGGAACTGCAGGATGTATCAAGAAGTCTAAGTGCTGGGGTGGGGGGGGGGTGGCAAAAGCGGGGTGTGTGGCTTAGGCAGAGGCGTGGCTTGCGATGGGGCGTGGTTCTGAGAGTGGGCGTGGCCTAGCCATGGGGCCTGGCACAGTGCTTCATGCATCTGCCAAGCCAGTACAAGGCCTTAAGCACCACCAAAAAGAAAAATAAATGTGGATGGTAATTTGAGAAAGCATTTAAGGCCTTCAGAATAGGCTTTGATAGGCGTTTTCCTCACTTCATTTGAGCTTGGATACATTTGAAGTAAAGGAGGTTAAAATCATTTAAAAATAATAACAATTGTCCCTAAAGACGCAGCTGTAAAAGGATCCACAAATCATTATCAAATCACAGAGGGGGGAAAAAAGGGCAAAGCCAAGCCACCCCCTCCACCCTTGCCCCTCTCCTTGAACCATGGCTGAAAAATTCCTTTTCTGTTAAAAGCAGACAAGCAACAACTTGAAGTGGAGATGCCAAATCTAACTGGCACCATCTTGGCCAAGTGATGGATGACAGGGTATTGGGTTTAACTGGCGCCATCTTGTCTTCATGGGACATCTTGTCTTCAGTGGGGAGGCAGGGAAGTCCCACCTCCCAGGTGATGGACGTGCCTGAATTCCTAGAGGCAGGGGCGGGGACTTGGGTAATAGGTTATTGGACCTGCCAGTCTTGGGTGGTGAACTCTCAAGCTCTCTGTGACCCAGCTCCCTGACCTGACCCCTTTTAGGCCCTGAACAGCTCAGGCACATAGGTATGTCGTGCCTCCTGTCTTCATGTCCTGTCTCTGTGTTTCCTCATGCTCTTCCCAGTGAACATGGCGTCCCACCTGAGCTCTCCATAGCAGCTGATCTGGCTGTTGGCATTGTTTTCTGCTCTTTCTTTCCTCTCCTGCTCTCACAGCTCATTTTTCTGACAGTCTTGAGGGTATTTGCAAGGCAGAAGGGCTCTGTGACGAGTCTGTCTGCAGTTGCTGGCCTTCTAATAAAGACTCCCAATTCGAGCTCTCCAAGTGTGGCCTGTTTTCTTGCCATACTACAAACTTTTCCATGTAAGTCAACTCTTCAGTACAGGGTTCTTTTCCTCTGTTGCGGGGAGAGACTAGGCCTGAGCCTGGGCTCCCCCAGTTCCCACCTCACCCTCCAGCTCTCCTGGCCCCAAACCTCTCCAATCACAATTCAGGAGAGGTCTATGGGGAACTAGAGACTGGGTGCCACTCCGCCTGTGTCCTCATAAGCGGCTGGCTGTGAGGGGCTCTCTGCTGCCTGGATCCCGTACAGGTGTGGGGTAGCTCCACCCATATCTGTAGGTAACCCTTCACTCAAGGCCAACAGCACTCTGCCATAGACTAAGCGAGGTTCATGGGCATGGGGCTCTGCTAGCAAAGTCTGGCAAACTGCGAGAGCCATCAATAAAAGCAAACAATGACATTCACCATAACTGAATCACCACTCTGGCCAGCTCAGTACCAAACACCACTGAGGACAGATGTATTCTGCGTGTGGGCACTAGTGGACACCTGGCCAGGCAGCCAAGAAGAGGCTAAAGGTAGAGAAGTGGATGCAGGGGGAGGGAGGCAGGCATGCAAATATTGGCACTGGTACTAGGGCTTGAACTCCGGAGCCTCACACTTTCCCTGCCTCTTTCTACTTAAGACCGGCGCTCCACACTTTGAGCCATACTTCTACCTTCGGCTGTTTGCTGGTTACTTGACAATCAGAGTCGCACAGATTTTTCAGGCTTCAAACCAGAGTAGCTAGGATTATAGGCATGAACTATAGGCTGCTGGCTTAAAAAACAAAAACAAACAAACAAAAAAACCCACCAAAAAACAAAACACATTCTTCCTGTTCATTTTTTTAAATGGTTGGTTAGTTGAAACCATTCTTAATAAAGATCAAACATCAAGAGAATAACTCTTTTCTCTAAATTCAACACTCCTCTGTGCTTTAACACCAACTGCCTGTTAGGCCCAGGCCTAGGACTAGGTTTGAGCAACTGTGAACTAGTGGCTACACAGAGGGTGCTCTGCTTCCTGTAGAGAACTGAGAGGCAGTTAACTAACACCTGTCCTGACTTCCATGCTCCCAGCTCCCCCCCCCCCCAGCCCTGATGGCTCCCGCCTCCCAGCCCAGGAATGCAGCCTCCCTACTACCTCCCACCACTCAGGGTAATGGGTTGCCTCAGAATGTTGGGCAGACAGCCATGTCAGGGAGGGGTCCGGAAAGTTGGCAAAGAAAGAGGAGTTCTTGCCTGGCAAAGTTAAGCTCTGGTGACCTTTTGCATGTGGAATTGTTTTTCTTCCTGCTGGGGGTTGGACCCAGGGCGCTGGATAGGAATGGCTGTGGCTGAGGCCTTGAGTTTTGTCTTTTTAAAAAAATTGCTCAGGCTAGCCAGGACCTTTCAGTCCTCGGCCTCAGTCTCCAGAGACTACAGGGGCCACAGCTGGGTGATGCCATACTGGTGGAAGTTGGGGTGTGCTGAGATTTGCATAGAAGCTTGGTAACCGTGCACTACTGGACACAGCACTGTTTGTTTGCTCCTGCCGTGATGGTGCACTGCAAACAGCACTGTTTGCAGAGTCCTCAATGACTCTACGGAACTTAAACTAGAGAACCAAGTCCTAGCCTGGAACAGGACAGAGGCCTTCGGACCGGGGCCAAGCCGGCCAGAGCCCCAGCGCCGACCTTTCCCGTGCGGTTACGGCAGGGCTGGGGGTGGGGGGCGAGGGCATGGTCCGCACCCTGGATTCCCCGGGGCCGCCCCACCGATGTGGGAACCGGTTCGGTTCCCGTGTGGTGTTAGGAGCGACGCTGGCAACTCGGGCATCCTCCACCGACCGGCCCGGGGACGGGGCTCCGACCCCACCGCGCCCGGGGACCCCGGAACCCGCCCCCCCTCCCCCGCGCCCAGGGATCCCGGGACCCCACCGCGCCCGGGGACGCCCCGAGAGGTTCCGGGGCTCCGGACCTTGGCCTTGGCGCACGGGGTGGAGGCGGAGCGAGCCTCCGGGCGGGCAGGGCGGGCGGGCAGGGCCGGGGCCGGGGGCCGGGTGGGGTCCTCACCTGCAGCAGCGCGGCCAGCAGGAAGCACAGGTACCTCTGGTAGCCGCCCATCTCCCCCGCCGCCTGGAACGCCCGCTCCACCTCCATGGCCGCCGGCCCTGCTTCCTGCCCGGCGCTCCGAGGGGTTCGGGGTGCGCGCGGCCCGGACCGGGAAGAGGAAGCGGGCACCGGCGGGGCGCGGCCTCGGGCGGATCCGGGAGGGGCCCCGCCAGGGCGGCGTGGAGGTCTTGGGTTTCAATCTCTGCTAGTTGCGCGTGTGCACGTCGCACACACACAAACCTAGATAACGTACATAACACGCAAGACCCCCAGCGTGCGCACGGATACACGTGCATTCTACACAATAGACACACGTGTGCATGCCATATACTGGAACATACGTATTTTTACTGGGTTTTCTTACAGCAACTCGTATAACACGAAGTTCCTTGAACCTTTAGCTCCTGTGCTTCTGGCTCTCCTTTGCAGCGTAATCCCCACGGCAGCGGGTGCTTCTTCCCAGGTACTGCTGGTTCTTCCCCTTTCTCCTCTTCTTCCTCTTCTTCTTCTTCTTCTTCTTGAGTTTGGGTCTGAGAAAAGAGATTTCATGTCTGTAAAGTATTCTTCCAAAGCATTGGAAGTACATCCTACATGTCTGCAGAGGTATACACGCTTTTGTTTTGTTTTTTAAACCTGAGGAACATCCCCCCACCCCCTGTAAGCCTTCTTTCCTGCAGAAATGACACACCCGGTGTGAGCGGGTTCCCTTAACTCAGAGGGCCAGGTGCAGAGCCCGGTGGCCACAGTGCCTCGATGGATACACTCACACTGTATGGTGGGAACAAACCGGTCACAAGAGAGTCAGGGAACTCTGGGGGACAGGCCAGGGAAGAAGGATCTAGAAGGTAGAGGGAAGATGAGAAGGAAATGGGATTAGCAACGAGATGGATATCTTTCTCATCTTCTGACATCACAATGTGATGATGTTCACTAAAACAAAACCAAAACATTATTAAGTGGGTGGAAAATGAACATTCAAGCACTGGTGGCTCATGCCTATAATCCTACCCACTTGGGAGGCTGAGATCTGAGGATGAAGGCTTGAAGTCAGAAAAATCTGAGATAGTCTTCCATCAACCAGCAAACAGCAAGAAGTGTAGCTTCAGGGGTTAGTTAGCACACTAACCTTAAGTGACAAAGCCTGGGGACACCACCCATGCCCTGAGTTCAAGCCCCATGACTGGTGTGCGCGCACACACACGCACAGTTCCTTTCATAAAGAGTGGCTAGGCTCTTCTGCATCCTGCCCTGCCTGGCCAAGCATGGTGTTAAAGCAACCACGCCCCACCTGTGGGTGGGCACTGGTGCCAATGGATGGATAGGTCAGGGTGAGGAGAGGAAGGAGTGTGCCCGCTTGCGCCCTAGGACATGGACCGGGGAGAGGCGGGCAGGTGAGGAAGGAGCTGTGTGCTATGTGGAGGCTGTGGTGTGCAGCCCCCTTCCTGTGGAAGTCCCATGGGGTGCCCCTCCCCCCCATGGAAGTCACTCTGGACAAAGTTACACAAATGCAGGAAGAGAATTTGCATGATTTTCAAAACCAAACGAATCCTTAATTTACTGGCGAACAGCTCCTGGAGCCAAAAGCTCACATTGCATTTTAAATGACATGAACTCATCTTCCTTCCCAGCCGTCATTTGCATGAGCTGAGTCTTGCTCACCGCCAAGCAGAGCACATTGCAGCCTCAGCTGCGAGTTCCCGCCTGAGCACTGGAAAGCGCCGTTTTCTAGTACTTCAGTTCAACTATCAGGGACAGCCAGCTTCTTCACTGTTTTCTTAGCGCTGGGAACTTTCTGAATCAAATAGAAATTATAGAGATTCCATCCCCCCCCCCCCGAAAATGAGTATTCAGGACAGAGTGCTTCACTACACATTCCCCACTGTAAATGGCATATTAAAGAAACCGCCAAGCCTAACTCAACATGATATTAACAATAATAAGGCTAAGGGAAGTTAAGTGATACACATAGAAAACGCTGGCTCACACCTTTAATTCTAGCTACTTGGGAGGCAGAGACAGAAGTGAGATTCTAACTCAGACAGGAGAGTCTAAAGGAAGGTTGGAGGGTGCTCTCTCTGCTATCCAGGGATGGGAAGTCTGAAATTGGTGGTTCCCAGTTCAGGGACTCACCATGGTGGGAATTAAAACCCTCTCTCAAAAATAACCATCATGCTGGGCACTGGTGGTTCACCCTGTAATCCCAGCTGCTCAGATTACGTTTTAAAGCCAGCCCAGGTAAGAAATTATTATTTTTTTCTTCTAATCAGTCATGGGGCTTGAAGTTAGGGCCTGGGCATTGCTCCTGAGCTTTTTTGCTGAAGGCCAGTGCTCTTCCCATTTGAGCCACAGCTCCACTTCTGGTTTTCTGGTGGTTAATTGGAGATAAGTCTCACAACAGATCTTAGCCCCCTGACTAACTAGGATTACAGGTGTGAGCCACCAGCTCCTGGCCTCTGTGAGATTCTTATCACCAATTAAACAGCAAAAAACTGAAAGCAGAGCTGTGGCTCAAGTGTCAGAGTGCCAGACTTGAGCAAAAAAAAAAAAAGTTCAGGGACAGAGCTCAGGCCCTAAGTTCACACCCCAGTTTTTGCACATACAATAAAATAATAACAGTTAAAAAGTAGGGCTGGAGACATGGCTCAGAGGTGTCTTGTCAACCTAGCAAGCCTAAGTCCAGGAGTTCAAACCCTAGTACCACCACCAAAAAAAAAAAAAAAATAGGCCACTACTTAAAAATAATAAAAATATGTTTTTCTTTAACAAAATTAAGGGATATATTGAATTTATACAGCAGGTCACACTCGGAGGAGCAAAGCATGAAGCTGAGTTTCAAAAGTTTTCTGACCCTCTCACCATTACCAAAGACCCTCAGGTGTTGGCCCACTGTCTGCGAATCACTCTCTCTTATCTGGAAATATAAACATGCGCCATGATAACACTGGGGGTTGAATATTTGAAGTGAGGGCTTAGTATTCTACCATTTACCCCATGCACCTAAGCCTTGCCTTTTTGTTTGCTAGTCCTGGGGTTTGAGCCCAGAGCCTCACACTCTCACTTTGCCTTTTCTGCTCAACACTGGCACTCTACTGCTTTGTGCCACAGCTCCACATCCATTTTTTGCATACCCCCCTCATCTGGTTTTGGAGTGTGCAAATTTACAAAAGCTCTCAGTTCTGTCTGCCTCCACAGAGGGGAGTCGAGAGCTGGTGAAAGCCCTTCTGTTTCTGGTGTTGGTGGCATCTGCGGCCTGCATCCCCACACCTCTCTCCCTCCTGCCTCTCCCGTCCAGTCACCAGGAAGACTGCGAGCTGAGAGGGGACAGCAGGAAGCCCCTGACACACAGGACTGGACACAGGCTGTGAGAGACACACAGCCCACAGCCCATGCTTCCGGGGAATCCAGGAAGCCAGCCACTTCCAGGCTCAGGACTGGTGCTCCCCGCATCCCTCCCTCCTCCCCTCCCTTTCCCTTTCCTCTTCGGCCCCTCCTTCCCCTTCTCCTCTATAGGCCTGCCCCCTTCCCACCCTTCCCTCTGGCTCCGCCCTCTGCTCTCACACAGGCTGTCCTGGGATGTTTTCATCAGCTCCTATGTGGACAGGCACTGTGAACGTCTGTCTTTCTCCACGGGCCTAGCACGCTGGTCCCCACGCAGGGCCTCCGGGCAGTGGTCCATGGCCGCCAGGGTCTGTCTGGGGTGTGGGCACTGGCTGGAGTGACTGCTCTGTGGGAGCAGGGAGGAGCATGCACAGGATACACGAGTGACGGGCAGCATTGGGCAGCTCAGTTGAAATGGCTTCCTCGCCTGGAGCCACAATTGAAGTCAGAGCTTCCGCACCCACGTAGCAAGTGCCCCCCCCCCACCCCCCGCAAAGCTATGCTTTTGAAGAGCCTCCTCACAGGTGGGCAACACCTTCCTCTACACTAAGAAATGGCCATGTCTCCACGAATCTTCCAGAAGGGAAGCCCCTGGGTGGATCTGAGAGAGATGCTTTTCATGTCAACTTCAGGAATGGCAGGGGAGGACTACAGAGGCGTTGTAGAGCGCCGTCTAGTGAGTTCACCTCTGAGGACAGGAGGAGATGACAGCGACAAGCAGCTCTGCAGCCAGGTGGGTGGGTCATTCACCCTATGCACACCGTGCATGAAGGATGTGCTTGATGAAAACATGGATGGCCAGGTGCCCATGGCTCACACCTGTGAGCCCAGCTACTCAGGGGATTGCACTCTGAGGATTGCAGTTCAAAGCCACCCCAGTCAGGCAAGTCCCTGAGCCTTGTATCTCCAGTGAGCCACCAAAATGCCAGAGGTGGAGCTGTGGCTCAAGTGGTACAGCACTGTCCTTGAGTGCAAAAGCTCAGGGACAGTGCCCAGGCCCTGAGCTCAGGCCCCACAACTGCATCATATTTTCGGATCCCTTCATCCACTGTGGGCATCTGGGTTGTTTCTGTACCTTGGCTACGGTGAACAGTGCAGGGTGGGATAGGTGTGGTCATTTAGGCTTTCTTGAGCACCTACTGTGTGCTTAGCCTGCATTCTGTCAGGAGTTGAAAGCCTGAGAGGCAGCTCCCCTGTAGCCCACCTAAAGCACCTGCGGCCTTTCCCTAGCCTAGCTAGCTCTCATTATCACCTATCTTGGCTATTGAACAAGTTCCCCAGGGGCTTTAAGTGCTTTTGTTCTTAGATCTCCACCTTGCCTTTTAAGGTGGCTGAGCAAACTGAAAAGACATCTGCCCTGTGGGCCTGCCCACACTTCCCAGTGAGACTTCCCTAACATCCCAGCTTCGCCATTAGACTCACCTTCCCCCACCGGTCTCTGCACCCACAGGTACTATATTTGGCTGTTAGGTGCTTAATAATTAATTGTGTACTTTGACAATTTCTTCTCCTTATTAATTCTAGCTGGTATCTAGTTCACTTACAAGATTGATTCCGGTTTTTAAATGCTCATGTATTCCTCTCCAAAAGAAAAACCCACATGGATTTAAAACTCCGTGCATACTTTAAATGCATCCACTTGACAGTGTTATAAAATAAATGGTTTAAAGCAGAAATATCAAGGATTTTCCATCATCACTGCCAATCAAATGGAATCTGGATGAGAAATGCTTGCTCTGGGAGAAAAGTCCCAGGGGTAAACTTGGGGAGGTCGGAACAGAGGTCCCACGGCTTGCCAGGGTCACACAGCACCCAGACTCTGGTGGGCCTGGGCGTGTCTCCTGAGCACGACCCTGTCAGACAACATGCTGGCCGCAGGCAGGCTAGTTAATACAGTCCACCCTGACCAGGAATCCCTTCAAGTGTTACGTTCTTGCTTTGTTCTCTGTTTGTGTGCAGGGACTTGAACCCAAGGCCTTGAACACCGGGGAGGCCTGCTCTCTATGGCTGATCCCACTCTCAGTCTTTTGTTTTTGTTTGTTGTCGGTGAGGCTTGAACTCTGGGCCTGGGTGCTATTCCTTAGCTCTTCAGCTCAAGGCTAGTGCTCTACTACTTTGAGCCACAGCGACATCCTGTGTTCTGGTGGTTCATTGGAGATAAGAGTCTCGCGGACTTTTCCTGCCTGGGCTGGCTTTGAACCACCATCCTCACATCTCAGCCTCTTGATTAGCTAGGATGACAGGTGTGAGCCAGCATGGTTAAGGGAGACAAATATTGAGATGCGATTTGTGCAACACTGGAGCTTGAGCTGATGCTTTCACTCCCTCCTTTATTATTTTTTAAAACTCAAAGCTAGTGCTCTACCAAATTTAGCCACAGCCCCACTCCTGGTTTTTGCTGGTTGATTGGAGCTAAGAGTCACTTGGATTATATCTGTCCCCACTGGATTTGAAACCTTGACCCTCAGATCTCAGCTACCTGAGTAGTGAGCTTTACAGGCGTGAGCCTGGGCTGTCCAACCGTTTTCCTCTCACCAGACATGAAGGACCCGCAAATAACTGGGCTGCAAGTGACTCAGATCAGTGAGGTGGCAGGTGGTAGAAATGGCACCAGACCTGGACGGGTCCTAAGGGACACGGAGAGGACGTGGGCCTGGGAGGACACAGTGGGTCTGTGGGCCTGCGAGGACATGGAAGGGGTGCAGAGGGTTCATGGAGGGAATGTGAGGGGACATGGAGGGGACGTGGGCCTGGGATGACATGGAGGGGAAAAGGAGGGGACGCGGAGGGGAGGTGAAGGGAACACAGAGGGGACACGGAGGGGACACGGGCCTGGGAGGACACAGTGGGTCCATGGGGCTGTGAGGACAGGGAGGGGACGTGGAGGAGACACAGAGGATGTGGAAGGGACATGGAGGGGACACAGAGGGGACACAGAGGGGACATGGAGGGGATACAGGGGACACGGAGGGGACGCGGGCCTGGGAGGACATGGAGGGGAAGAGGAGGGGATGCAGAGGGGATGCAAAGGGGATGCAGAGGGGACACAGAGGGGACACGGGGCCTGGGAGGACATGGAGGGGAAGAGGAGGGGACGCAGAGGGGAGGTGAAGGGAACCCAGAGGGGACACAGAAAGGACACTGGCCTGGGAGGACACAGTGGTTCCATGGGCCTGCGAGGACAGGGAGGGGACATGGAGGGGATGCAAAGGGGACACAGGGGATGTGGAGGGGGCATGGAGGGGACACAGGGGATGTGGAGGGGACACAGGAGATGCAGAGGGGACACAGGATGCGAAGGGGACATGGAGGGGATGTGGAGGGGACACGGAGGGGATACAGGGGACACGGAGGGACACAGGCCTGCAGGGACACAAACGGGGGAGAGGGGTTCACCTCCTGCTCACACCGCTTCCACACAGAAGACAGACCAGTGGTTTAGAAGCAAAGTCCTCAAACAGGCAGTGCAGTTTTAATTAGTTGAGTATGGAGACTAATTAATATGCAAATGAGGAGCTTACCAGTATTAATCATCTGTTTTACTAGGCTGCTTTTCACTAAAGAGTTTCTAACGAGTTTGCAAATTAAGTTTCTTTGACACTAAAAAATCAGCTAAGCGGCTGTGAGTGTGCTCCCTTCTAACTCAAGGGCAGATAAAGGGGATTTTTTTCTGTTTATTTGTGTTTTGGATGAAACACAGCCATGTTAAAAACCAATTCCCTTACTGGCAAGCACAGAGTCAGCCCCTTCCAGGCGTGACTGAAATCATTTCAGCGAGAGACCGGCGTGTGTTGTAGCAGAAACACAGAGCAACCACTGTAATTTAAAAACATGCCGCCTTGAAGGCCATAACCAACATCATCAGATGCCCGAGGGCCGGTGGCTTAGGCCTGTGTGGCTAAGACCTGGAGGATCTTGGTTTGAGGTCAGCCTTGGCAGAAAAGTCCTGGAAAGTCTTTTTTTTTTTTTTTGGCCAGTCCTGGGCCTTGGACTCAGGGCCTGAGCACTGTCCCTGGCTTCTTCCCGCTCAAGGCTAGCACTCTGCCACTTGAGCCACAGCGCCGCTTCTGGCCGTTTTCTGTATATGTGGTGCTGGGGAATCGAACCTAGGGCCTCGTGTATCCGAGGCAGGCACTCTTGCCACTAGGCTATATCCCCAGCCCCTCCTGGAAAGTCTTTTCTCCAATTAAACAGCAAAAAGCTGGACTGGAGACATGGCTCAAATAGTAGAGCACCAGCTGTGAGCAATAAGGTTGAGCAAGAGTGTGAAGCCTTGAGTTCAAGCCCCAGTACTGGATTTTAAAACTCCATCTTAGGGCCTTGAACTCATGCTTGTGATTTTGCTTCCTTGGAAACGTTGGAGATTGGTTGGGGTATGAATGATCACAGATGGAAGTATGGGGTGGGTTTTCAGGCTTTCCTCGTCTCCCCCAACAGATCTTTCCATCACAGCCTCCTGACAGGGAGGATGACAGGTGTGAGCCACCGGCACTCAGCTTGTCCTTTGTTTCTATGCTTCAGTGCTGGGACTTGTACTCCGAGCCTGTGGAGCTGTCCCTTAGCCTTTTCACTCAGTGGTGGTGCTCTACTACTTAAGCCACAGCTCCACTTCTAGCTTCCGTGCTGGTTAATTGGAAATAAGAATTTCTTGGATTTGTCTGCCCTGGTTGATTTCGAATCTCGATCCTCAGATCTCAGCCTTCTAATTAGGTAGGATTGCAGGCGTGAGCCATCAGTGGTGTCCATTCCCCAAAGCCTTATATTTTTTTGGCCACAGCCTTAGCTACATCTCACGGCTGGTTGGAAAACCCTGCTAGGTTCAGATTCATTGAAATTCATTGCCAAAAGAAAGCAAGCCTTAATCAAAAGGATGAGATAGATGTTTGCAAAGAAATGAGGGCCAGAAAACTCATTCCAAACGAGCTTGGGCCGGGCTGCAGTACAAGCTCCTCTTGGCAGGTCTGGACCAAGGTTCTGGGAGGAGCAGGAGTGGAAAATGGAAACGGCTCGTCTGCACCTGCCCGTCCTCCAGGGATCTGGCTGTCTCTTCCTGTGACGCAGGGCTGGTGCGGGCTGGTGCGGGCGGCTGCGGGCTGTGGGCTGCGGGCTGCAGCTCCCTGCCCTGCCTGCCCAAGCAGCCCTGCTCTTGAGGAGACACAGGGGGCTCTGGCTCTAGGACGGCCCATCCCAATGCCATAAGCATGTTCTCTGTGTGCATTACACCAGCCTCTAGCCACATGCGGCCTGGGCTTTTCAGTGTGGAACTGAACTTTAAATTTGAGTTCATTTTGATTAATTTTCATTGATTGATTGGTTGTGTGTGTGTGTGTGTGTGTGTGTGTGTGTGTGTGTGTGTGTGTGTGTGTGTTCTGGGGTTTGAACTCAGGGCCTGGACACACTCCCTGAGCTTTCTTTTTTTCTCAAAGCTAGGCTTCTACCACCTGAGTCATAGTTCCACTTCTGATGGTTAACTGGAGATAAGAGTCTCACAGCCTTTTCTGCCCGGATGGCTTTGAACTATGATCCTCAGATTTCAGCCTTCTGAGTAGCTAGGACATAGCCATGAGCTACCAGCACCTAGCTTCCATTCTCATAATTTTGAAACTACATAGAATGAATAAAAATCTGAAGCATTTTGTCCCCAGTATTTAAGTGGTGTCCCCATAACCAAATGGAAAGGAATCGACCCTGCAGGACAGGCAGGCCTTCTGACCCATGTCAGTAGGTCACTCCCAGCCACCATTGCTGCTTTGAGATCAGAGAACCTGAGCGTCCTGATGCAGGACAGTCAGCGGAAAGTGTCCTCCCTTCTGCTGGGGATAAAGAGGGAGGCTTTAAAGCTACGTTTCTTGATTTAATTTGTAGCTGATCAGCTGCTCACTTCCACTTCCTTTTTCTATTTGTTTTATATCTCTGTACCCCAAACTTAGACAGAGTCAAGTAAGATTAAATCTTCGATCTTCACAGTTGGTCCTCTTAGGGAACTGTCTAAAGGACGGTCTAGTAAGGACAAAGACATAAAAATAGAAATAAGCTGAATGCAAATGGTAACATATGATAACCTCTAGATAACTGCTGTTTGGAAAAGACCACAGAACCACTTAATGTCAAAATTCACTGGAGTTAATTCACCACTATTAAAAAATTATAGCATCAAGGATCATAATAACTGATGAGTTATAATGAGAAATAAAGGCAATCAGCTCTGTGTGTGTGTCTGTCTGTCTGTCTGTGTGTTGGTACTGGGACTTGAACTCAGGGCCTGAGTGCCAAGTGTTTTCACTCAAGGCTGGTGCTCTACCATTTGAGCTATGGCTCCACCTCTGGCTTTTTGGCTGGTTGCTTGGGGCTAAGAATCTCATAGACTTTCCTGCTCAGGCTGGCTTTAAAGTGTGGTCTTCCTATCTCAGCCTCCTGAGTAGCGAGGGGCACAGGCAATCTTATGGTTAATGAAGTGGCGGTAAGAAGGCCTCTTGATTTTTCAGAAACAAACATACGAAAGCAAGATGAGAACTGGAGGTGGGCTGGATTAATTGTCTGCTAATACACTCAAGCTAATAGACACACAACATTTGTTCTTTTGAAAAGTTAATATTCATTTAGGGCTATATCTGTAGTAGGCAAGCAATAAACTTTGGTGATTATTGTTAAAACATTCTTGGGGTAACACATTTTTTCCTGTGAATTCTGAGTAGGGGATGGAAGCTTCTGCCATTTTAATTCTTTTGTTAATGTCTTTATGAATGCAATTAACACTTCATTCACGCTGCTTTGTTTCTGGATCCCATTAGGATGTGGTTTATGCCAGTTTCTCTGTCCCAGGAGACAGCCCACATCACACAACATGTCACTCAGCCATGTGACTGAGCACTGACAAACTTAATTTGCAGAAGGGAGTGTGAGCTGACACCACACCGGGGGACAGTTGTCATTTCATTCCAAGGTGGCATCGGCCACCTCCCTCCCCGGCGTCTCCCCGGGAGTGCGGGTACACCAGGAAGCCCAGGGCAAGGAGGGGAGGCAAGGCCGGAGGACAGCGTCCACGTGGCACCAGACGCTGGCTGAGTTCCCAATGGTGGAGGGAGAGCTGTCCCTGGGGCGGGCGAGCCCACGCTCTGCTCTCTATAATGAAGAGTTTCCTTTACTTAAGAGGCGATTGCTAACACCTAATAAATATATAAGTCAGGTGTAAATCAGCTCTGACTACAACCCAAGAACAGAGAGAACACGGATGTTCCCATCTTGGTGTGGCTGGGGGAGTTGTTCTGCAGAGAGAGGAATGACATAAAACAGCGCCTCCGGCCTTCCCGCCTTGGAGGTCACTCTATGGGTCGGGGACATGCAGACCGCAGAGAGGCAGGCCTCCAAAGATGCGGCCATGTGAAACGAATGAAAGGGTTCCTGTCCATGATAGATTATTTTCCCTTTATATTAAAGTCTCTCCCCCAATTGATGGCATCATTTCTATTTCAAATATCAGTGTGATATTTGCTTAAGAGCCAAAGGCACTGTGGATGAATATATCTGAATCTTACTCAGAGACAGTGCGGGGAGAGAGGCAGGAGATTTCACCATGGCAGGAGAAATCACCATGGAAGAGAAGGAAAAAAGAAGGGAGGAGGGAAGGGGAGAGGGATGGATGCAAGAGAGGGAGGAAGGGAGGGAGGAAGGGAGGAAGGAAGGGAGGAAGGAAGGAAGGTAGGCAGGAAGGAGCTAGGGACAGGAGACGGAAGGAAGGAGAAAGGAAGAAAAAGAACAGAAGATGGGTGGAGGGAGGGAGGAAAGGAGGAAGGAAGGAGAAGAGAGGAGGAAGGAAGGGGGAGGAAAGAAGAGGAAAGACAGAAGGAGCATCATGTATCAGCAGGGACGGAGGCTCACCGTGGGCCTCTGCCTGACAGGAAAGCCATGTGAGTGAGTGGGGACCAGTGCGTCTTTTGCAATTCTAACTTTACTGAATGGCATGGTGATTGATTGCTTTTCTGAGTTGTTCCAAATATCTAACATTTACTCCACCTGGGATGCGCCTTCCTCCCAAGATCTTTCTCCAGTCCCTGTCCATGCAACACTATTGTAGTCTACACCCACAGGCTGGGAGTGCATCCCTACTGAACTTGTAGCCCCTGGGCACTAGGTGTGATAGCTCACTACCTGCCCAGGCACCTGTGCACGAAGGATCGATGCTTGCAATCCTAGCTACACAGAAGGCTGAGAGCTGAGAATCCCAGTTCAAAGCCAGCCCAGGTAGAAAAGTCTATGAGACTTCTCTCCATTGAACCATCCAAAGGCTAGAAGTGAAGGTATGGCTCAAGAGGTAGAGCACCAGCTTTTAACAACAACAACAACAACACCCAAACCAGACATGAGGCCCAGAGTTCAAGCCCTTGTAATGGCAGAACAAAACAAAAACAGAAACAATCAAAAATCAAAGAGAACAGGATTATTTTGGTTAATTTGGTCCTATGTAACAGCTATGGCATGCTGTATAATGTATTTTATTCCTGATTACTATGTATTATAGCACATAATAGAGCCACCAACTCACCATTACCAGTGACCCTAATCAAAGGTTATAGCGTGGGTAATTTCATGAGCAGCTGTTTTTTTTTTTTTTTTTCTGAAGCAAAAAGTTGTCAATGGTCAGTTGTAAAACTATGGTGTGATTTATGAACTACAGCTCATCAGAATGAATAAGATAAGTTAATCTCCAAAAGTAAAAAGAGAGGTGGAGGAGGAAAATAAAAACCAAAGATCTTCACTTCTGTCTTTGTACATTTTATTAATAGAACAACAATGACAACCCCCCCCCCCCCCCCGCACACACACACTGCCTTGCCTGACTTCAAACCGCGGGTCCCTTCGTGACACGCACACAGGGTCCGAGCTGTGCTGCGTGTGAGGAGGATGCAGATGTATGGATGTGTTGTGTGTTTGTGGGGCTCTCTCTCGTTCCTTTCCCCTCCCAGGAGTGGCCTGACAGCCCCAGGCTTGCAAGCGCCTCTCTCCCAGGGCTCCCGCGCCCTGGTAACCATGGAGACCACGACGATCGATTAGATGCCATCTGATCTCAACCTCATAAAAAAAAGGCAGCAGATGGCAGCCAGGCCACTAGACCTGTCTCAAGAGAGACGGTGGGGAGAGATGGAAGGGAAGGGAGCTGGGGAGGCAGGGCGGGGCGAGTGGGCAGAGGAGGAGAAGGCAGGAGCCCCAGTGGACTGGGAACATTAGGAGAGAGTAGAAGTGGGGGGTGGGAGGAGGAAGGGAGGGAAGGAGGGAGGGAGGGGGAGAGAGAGAGAGAGAGAGAGAGGAGTACAGGGACAAGGACCAGAGGTGACACTGTGAATATATGACACTAAAACCCAGCTTTGCAAGAGACCTCTATAATCTGTTGGAAAGAAAATAAAGAAATCAGGCTAGCTACTTCCTAACTTTGCTGGTGCTGGGCTCCTCCTATCTATCTATCTAATTTTTTGTTAGTCATGGGGCTTGAACTATGGGCCTGGGTACTGTCCCTGAGCTCCTCTTGAGCCACAGCACCACTTCTGGCTTTTTTTGTTTATGTGGTGCTGAGGAATGGAACCTAGGGCTCCGTGCATGCTAAGTGAGCACTCTACCGCTGAGCCACATTCCCAGCCTAAAGAGTACTTCTGTTTTTTTGGGGTGTGGGGCTTGAACTCAGGGCCTATGTATTGTCCCTGAGCTTTTTTGGTCATGGCTAGCACTCTACCACTTTGAACCACAGCTCCACTTCCCATTTGTGGCTTTTTGCTGGTTCATTGGAGATAAGAGTCTCACAGATTTTTTTCTGCTCTGGCTGGTTTTGAACTATGATCCTCAGATCTCAGCCTCCTGAGTAGCTAGGAGTACAGTAGGTATCCAGTTTAGAGGATTTTATTTTTGAAAAAATAAGCAAGCAAGGTTACTTATATAAAAATTTCATTGACTATATAGGATGAGAAAAAATAACTGTCAATTAATTACACATTTTTTAAAATGAAAAAAATTGATAGCACAAGCATTGAATCCCAAACAAAAACCCCATGAAAGTTTTTATCACTTAACTTCACCAACAATATGACAACCCTGCCTAATTTTTCTCTTCCTCTTCCTTCTTCTCAGATATCCAGGTGACAAAGATTCTGTAATCTATCCCGTCAAGAGAGAATAAAAAATAAATCAACCTTTCCTACTTTTCTAGAGCATGGACAGTCAGATTTGTTTTCTATTAATAATTTTAGAAAAATACCGTGAGCTTCTTAACTCATTGGAACCATCCAAGAGATGTTTAGCACAGCAGTTTATTTGGGGAAATGTCCACCTGCGTTTTGTCACAGATGAGCTGGGACTGTCTGATGTGTCTGTTGTTCAATGCCTGCTATTGACTGCGCTTTGCTGTGAGGGCGCTTGGGGATTCATCTGCTGTGCTGCGGGCTGCGGGCTGCGGGCTTCTTTCCCCTGGTTTTTGTGGAGGCGGTGCAGTGTGCACGGCCCCAGGGGTGCTCTGAGGAGGCCTGGGTCTCAGGGGGGCGGGAGTGGTTGGCTGAATCCTGGTGTCTAGGAAGGCCGGTTCTTCCTTAGTCCCACCCTGGAGTCCCTGCTGTGCGGGCTTTTGTTTGCTGGGGTGCCGGGGATCAAACCCAGGACCTCTGTGCCAACCTAGGACTTCTGTGTCCTAGACCAGTGCTCCAAGCTGACCCACCGGCCTGCCAGCCCTCTGCACCTGGGGTCCTGAGTGGGAGCTTTGCTGCTAATCTCCCCTGCCCTCCACCTTCAGTGTCAGCTTCTATTTGAAGTCACCCTTAGGTGCCAGCTTTCTTTCCTCCTGTTCTTTGAAAGGGAGGGGCAGAAATGCCGTGTGCACAAATCTCTAACTTCACGTGAATGTCCTTCCTTCCCTCCCTCCCTCCCTCCCCCACCCCTTCCCCTAGAGGGTTGTGAAAACTAGTGTTCTGAAAACCTTTTCCTCAGTGCTCCCTTGAGAGGCAAAGAAAAGCCCAAGGCCCTGAGCGGGTTCCCTTCAGAAGGGCAGTGAGGGAGGGGAGAGAAGGGAGGAAGGAGGAAGAGGGAGGAGGGAGGAGGGAAGGGAGGGAGGAAAGAGGAGAGAAGGGACAAAGGGGAGAAGTGAGGGGAGGAGGAGTGAGGGGAGGGGAGAAGGCAGGAGGGAGGGGGGAGAAGGGAGAGAGGAGGAGGGAGGATGGACTGCTCTATGCAGATCTCTAGCATTTTTTCCAGTGTTTTGTTGGGTTTTTTTTTTTTTAGAAATTATTTTGTTTATTCTTACTTGCTGGTTCATGCACTAGACCTGTCTCAGCTTCCTTGATTTTCACTGCTGTTCTTTTGTTTGTGTGTGTGCATGTGCACACGTGCTAGTACGAGGGTGTGAATGTGGACCTCGTGCCCCTGCTTAACTTTTTCTTGCATAGCCCACGGCTAGCACTCCACCCAGCTCTGCTTCCCCCGTTTTGGTGGTTAATTGGAGCTAAGGGTCTCGCAGACTTTCCTGCCTGGACTGGCTTTGAACTTCTGTCCTCAAATCTCAGCCTCCTGAGTAGCTGGGATTACAGGTGTGAGCACCAGTGCCCGGCTCAGCCTCCCAGTGCTGCTGGCCGCTGGCTTCCTAGACCCCTCCTCAGATGATAGTTTGTTAAAGCTGACAGAAATGATGAAGTAGGTTTTGATTTATTCGCCCATTGCTGGAGGATTCTTTTGATGTGCTAGTTGTCCTTTCTGAGAAAAACTAAAACAAATAAGCAATTCAATCAGGAGCAGCAGGCTTGCTGTGCAGATTCACTCTTCTGAGTGGACTTGGGCAGACCTGGCCTTGGGCTGCAGGGAGGGTGCCAGAGGTCCTTCTCAGAGATGGGCACAACCTCAATGACAGGTCTCTCCTGGGTCTCCCTCAGAGGTGGAGAACCCCAATCCAGCTCTGAGACCATTCATGAGGATGAACGTGAAATCTGGACCAGGCTGGGCCAGGCAGTGTGGGTGCTGGTGCCTGGTGGGCTCCCCGCTATTCTTCGCTGGGATATTCCTGGCTCTTGTCTGCAGCCCCTGTCCGCCCTGGCTCCCTGGGCCACTCTTTCCTCCGCACTTTTCTCTTGCGGTGCCTGCTGTCTTGTGGGTGATTCGGGAGTGCGGCTGTGACAGATGTGCACAGCATTCGTGTTTTTCTCTTTGGCTCTAGGCGTTGTCCCCTCTCTCCCCAGAGGAATCCTTGCTTGCTTTCGTTTTATTTTGTGTTGTGCTCCTCTCCTCTCTTCTCTGGTACTGGGGTTTTCACTCAGAGCCTTGGCCTCTACTTGCTTGCTTGCCTTGAGCTTTTGCTCAGTATTTTGGAGATGGAGTCTTGTGGATTTCTCTGCATGGGCTGGTTTTGAACTGTGGTCCTCCAGGGCAAGCCTCCCGAGGCGCGAGGTGGCAGGGCATCAGTGGCTGGAGCTAGCTCCTCAGGCATGCATGCCCCTGTGGCACACTTCCTCACAGTTCTTGAGCATGGGCAAAACCTGGCTTTCTCCTCTAGCCCCAGAACAAATGCAAGAAAACCTTGTTTCTCTTTCCATGGAGGGCAATAGTAAAACTGAGATCTCACTGGTCCAGTGGCTCACACCTGTCATCAGGAGGCTGAGATCTGATGATCCTGGTTCAAAGCCAGCCCAGGCAGGAAAGTCTGTGAAAACTCATATTTCTAATGAACCACCAAAAAACCAAAAACAAAAAAACAAAATCCAGAAGTGGAGGCATGGCTCAAATGGTAGAGCAGAGAAGCTCAGAGATAGCGCCCAGTCCCCGAGTTCAAGCCCCAGTATGATAATTTAAAAAGGAAAAGAAAAGTCCTTCTGAGGGCCTCTCCAGCATTGTGGCTGCCCAGCCTACGGGACCGTCGGTGTCAGGGCAGGGATATGTTTCACATCAGGTAAAGATGAAGAGAAGGAGGAATGAAACAAAGAGCAGCAAGTGTGCGGACAGCCGGAGCTGAGACTCTTCCTAGAGAGGAGTCCATTGACATCCAGGAAGGGCCTTCATGCTGTGCTCACCTCCACCCACTTGAGGACAGGATTGGTCAGTGAGGGTCCACGTGTCTGCATGGGTCCCTCACTGGTCTCTGCCATTGCTGTGGCTCAGGCCTCTTCTCACTCTTGACCTAGTGCTCTGAGTGGGAGCCCAGGCATTATGGGGAGAAGCAAAGCCATTTTGAACAGGAGCCAAGGCACATGGGAACAAGAAGCACCCTGCTGGGCCACTTGATAAGTGCACCAATTTCTACCCCTACTTACCTAGCAGCTCCCCTTCCTTTCCCTCAAGAGGGCTGGAAGAGGTAAAGAATGGAGAGAGAGACAGAGAGGCAGGAAGCAGAGAGGGAAGCTGTGGTTTAAGCCCCAAAGTGGGGTCAGGGTGGGAGTTCGGCTAGGAAGTTCTCCATGTGAGCCCCACGTGCCTCTCGCCTTTGCTGAACCCCAGAACTGAGACTCTACAGGGCCACAGCCACCTGGGCCCTGAGCTCCATGCAAGGTCTCCCTCGAGCTCCGAGCTCCAGGGCTCTGACATCCTGAGGCGCGGGCTCTCTGCCGCAAGGACACAGGGAGGGACAGACAGGGTGTTTTGGGGTGAACAGAGTCTTGACAAATCAGACTGGGTCCCTGGGACTGTGACCTAATCCCAGCGGGTTTCAGCTGCACAGGGGCTGAGAGAGACTAACCTCCAGGAGTCATTGACAGATGTGCAGCCCAAGTACCAGGCGCTGCCCACGTCAGTTGTTATTTTTAATGTTCTGGAAGGCCAGTCAGTACCTAGGAACTTCTCCACACAGGGGTGGCTTGCAGCATCTTCCAAGTAGGCGTCATCCCCTGAGCCCGGGGCCAGGAAGGAGAGGCACCGGAGCGTCCTGTGTGCACAGAGCACCCTGGAGGCCCCCATGGCACAGGGGGGAGAAAGCAGCACCCACACCCAGCATGATCATCTGGGGGTAGGAGGAAGGATGAGGGAGTCTGAAAAATTCATTGATCAGTCCACAGTCGGTTCTTCTCCAGAAACGGATGTGTTCACCCCACATACCTCAGTGTTTAGTGTCACGCTCACACACTCACAAAGGTCAGCGCCAGATGGCACAGTGTGTTTTGTTCCTGTCTTCCGTCCTATCTCCAGCATCCTCCCCTGCCTGTTCGTTCAGGCACAATTATGCGCCGGCTCGTCTGGCTTGGAGCGCTCGGCGTGGCGCAGGTGCTGCGGGCTCGGAGAGATCCCGTGCTATTACACACAGAACAAATGAGGATGTCAGGAAAGGCTTTCCAGTCTAACAAGGAGACGGGGGAAGAGAAGGAAAGAAGAAAGCCAGGGCAGCCTGCAATGCGCTCTGTGCCATCTCATGCCAAGGCGGTGCCCACTATGCGTGCCCACTGTGACTCAATACGCTTAAACGATAAGGGAGGAGAGAGGATAAAGGGAGAAAGGAATATATCTTCCCTGGCCGGCATGATGGAGATGGTGCGGGCGGCCCTCCTTGTGGAAAGAAGGAGCTGTGGCCTGAGTCCACCCCCTGCCTGTCTCCCCACAGTGCCTGGCGCCGGCTCATTAGGCCCAGCCTTACCTGCCTGCCTTGGCTACACCAAGACCACCATTGTTTCTTCTCTTCCTGTGGGAGGCCATAATTAAAAGAGAAAAATCTATGTGTGGCCACCATCCCCAGACCTTTGTTTAAGGCAATGATAAAAAACCCACAAACAAACAGAACACTTTAGAATTTTGGAAGATGGAAGGTGAACCAAAGATTATGCATTACTGATCCTGTGAAGCAGCTTCCTGATGGCACATGTCCCCTGCTCCTTGCTTGCTCCTCTTCTAGCCCTCATTGCAAGGGTGACTCCTGTGGCCATCTTCCCTCCCCACGGTGCCATAAAATGGAGGAGAGAGGCTGTGGGAGGAGGCGGCAGAGGGAGAGACCATTACCTGTCTATACAACCCTGACAGTGTCAAAACTGTCAGTGACGGGCCAAGGATGGGACTTCAATCCTACAGGGCAGTAGACATGGGTGGTTTAAAACATTTCTGACTAGAAAGACAGCCAACCATATGGGAAAGGATCTTCACTAGCACAGCAACAGACAAAGGCCTAATATCCGTCATCTACAGAGAACTCAAAAACTAACCCCCTCCAAACCCAGTAAACCAATTATTAAATGGGCAAAGGAGCTAAAGAGAGACTTCACAGGAGAAGAGATAAAAATGGCAAAGAAACATATGAGGAAATGTTCAACATCCCTGGTAGTAAAGGAAATGCAAATAAAAACAACCCTGAGATACCACCTCACCCCAGTTAGAATGGCCTATACTCTGAACTCAGGCAACAACAAATGCTGGAGGGGATGCGGGGAAAGAGGAACCCTTCTCCACTGTTGGTGGGAGTGCAAATTAGTACAACCACTTTGGAGAACAGTATGGAAGTTCCTTAAAAAGCTCAGCATAGACATACCCTATGACCCAGCCATACCACTCCTAGGCATCTATCCTGAACAACAGGTCTCAAGATATCATAAAGACATTTGCACATCCATGTTTATTGCTGCACAATTCACAATAGCCAAAATATGGAAACAACCCAGATGCCCCACTACAGATGAATGGATTAAAAAAATGTGTTACCTGTACACAGTGGAATACTACATAGCGATTAGAAATGATAAAATATTGGTATTCGCAGGGAAAGGGTCAGAACTGAACAAATAATGTTGAGTGAGACAAGCCGAGAACACAGAGAACAAAGGGGCATGGCTTCTTTGATATATGACTGTTAGGGAAGGAGGAGGACAGTAGAGACCAGGTCTGCAAAATAACCAACTTCTTTTCAAATGGTATTTCCACATGTTTGGGTCAGCGACTTTACATTATATATTTAAAACCAAACAACTGCTAAACATAAAAAGGTCTAGAATAGACCTATCAGTGGATCACAATAGCTCAACAGCTATGTACACATGATCATATAAGACAAGGATAAGCAAAAACAACTCCAAGAGAAGGACACAGGAGGATTCTATTGTTGATGATACCTTTAAAGTTCTAGGTGAATTTCCTGTGGCGTACCCAAGTGGTTACTGTATATGATTTTGGTACACTGAATATTATATATATGCCTACCTGATCTAGGGAAAGTAAAGAAAAATGAGGGTCTAAGATATCACATGAAATGTATTCACTGCCTTATTATATAACTGTACCCCCTTTGCACAACACCTTGTCAATAAAATTTAATTAAAAAAACATTTCTGATCATTATTATGAAGGTTACTGTTACCTAAGTCAGGTAATGAGTACCTTTCTTTGGGGGCATTGTCACCTCTTCCCTCCCTGTCTTCTGGTTTTCCCCTCCAGACATGCATGTACGTTTTGTTCTTTTGTGTATATCAGCATAAGGGCTTGAACTCAGAGCTTCAGGCTCTTCTTTTTTTTTAATTTTTGCTCAAAGCTGACACCCTGCCTCTTGAGCTACAGCTTTTCCATCTGCTTTTTTGCTTAGTTAGTTGGACATAGAGTCTCAAGGACTTTCCTGCTCAGGCTGGCTTCAAACTGGGATCCTCAGATTTCAGTCTCCTGAGTAGCTAGGATTACAGGTGGAAGCCACAGGTGCCTGCCTCTGGTGTGTTTTCTTCTTTCTTTTAATCCTTCCAGTGTGTCTGAGGCCTTGTACTCTCATCTCACTTGGCTTTTTGGCTCAAGACTAGAGCTCTGCCACTCACACCACACCTCCAATCCCCAAAGTCCAGACTTGCTGATATCCCAAAACACTTTTTTTTTTTTTTGGGCCAGTCCTGGGCCTTGGACTCAGGGCCTGAGCACTGTCCCTGGCTTCTTCCCGCTCAAGGCTAGCACTCTGCCTCTTGAGCCACAGTGCCGCTTCTGGCCGTTTTCTGTATATGTGGTGCTGGGGAATTGAACCTAGGGCCTCGTGTATCCGAGGCAGGCACTCTTGCCACTAGGCTATATCCCCAGCCCCCCCAAAACACTTTTTTGTAGCTTGCTTCATGGGCAAACTCGCCCCCCTGTCCCCAGGGAGGAATGACCCAAGCTCATTATTGGAAGATGGGCAGGGGTCCAGGGCCTCTGCTATGGTGCCGGCCAAGGTGGGTGTCAGCTCTGGAGGACAGGGCTGTCCCCCGCTTCGTGCTCTACACACCAAGCGCACAGCACACACAGGTGCATTTGAACTCAGTGCCGGCTGAAACGTCTCTAGGGTTCTCCCCAAGGGCCCTTCCAGCGTCTCCCCATCTGCTGTGCATCCCCCCCACCACTCGTTTATGTTAACTATGTGCCATCTTGTTAGATCTGGTCCACTGTTTTTGTCAAATCTATTCTGCATTGCAACGCCGGCTGTCCTTCGTTTAAGCCAGCCCTTTCCAGCTTTGTGTCACCCACAAATTTTATCACTGGGCCATCAACGTCTTCATCCAAGACATTAATAAAAATGTTTAACAAGGCGCGGCGGAAGCCAGACGCCTGTGGCGAGGAAGGGCCTTTCTGAGATCAGCATGAACCATCAGCAGGCTCTGCCTGCAGCAGCCCGGCTCGCGGCCTCCCTTGGCACGCTGGCCCCGGTTAACCCTGGCCTCCCCGCTCCACAGAGAGGGGCTGAATTGCCCCTCAAATGTGGGGTTGCTGTCCAAACACACTGTGTCCACATGGCATGGAAAAGCCAGCCTGCTGCCCCCTCATAGAAAGGGCACGAGCTTGCACAGTGCTGGCTTCCTGCCCTCTATCTAACTGCCTCACAACCCTCACACCACGTCCCCAGGCCCTGAGAATCCCATGGGCAGACCCCACACCACATCACCAGGCCCTGGGAATCCCACATGGCCCCAGACATCACATTCTGGCCATTGCTCCTGGAATACTCACGTGTGAACAGCAGACTGCGTGGATCCCAGAGGCGTGCAGGAATGGATGCCCACTCAGGGGCTGCAGGCCATGTAGAGAGCTGTGCCGCCTGCCTGTGGCCTGCACCGGAGCTGGGGCTGACAAGGCCATGGGCTGTCCAGGGGTCTTGGACTCCCATGGCTTTCTCCTGGAGACCCTCGTGAACCCTGCGCCACACACCTCAGACGGTGCTCTCCCTTAGGACTGTCCTGACTGGAGGAGCTCTGCTCAGCTTCCCTTGAGTGGATCTTTCTGGTTTACTTCTTCTGTGTCTGTGGGCCTCCTTCTTGGAGACCACAAGGACAAAGAACATGGTCTAGATGCTGTGATTTTTCAGTCTCAGAAGGAACACAGAAAGGATTTGTTTCTTTGTCTTCTCCTACTGTGCCAATAACAATACTGGTGTCTATAAATAAATGTTGTTTTTGTCCTGCGCCAAACATAACTAGAAACTCAGTTTTTGTTGTGGCTTCTGTGAGTCCTGGGGGCCTTGTCCCCAGTGGGCTCCAGGGTGTGATGTGGCCCGTGTGCACAGCATGCTGGGAGAGAAGGGGTGGGAGGCCCTCAGCCTGTGGGTGGGCAGACCTCATGTTGACCTGCTCTGCAGCCCTCCTGGCTGGATCGGTGCTGACCGAAAGCTGACTGGGTTGTGATAGGGGAGCCATCTGAGTCTGCCTTCGCCTCTGGCACCTAAGCCCTAGGGTCCGGGAGACCCTCAAATGTGGAAGCAGGAGGTGTGGGCCACTTAGCTGTGCTGAGTGCTTCTAAGTGTAACCACGTCCTCACACATGCTTTGCAGCCCATCAGCCGGGCTTGGGGACAAGTTCTCCACTAGAAAATCTTCTCGTTGCTGTTCTTTCCTTTAAAAAAGGAAGGAAGGAAGCAAGCAAGAGTCAACTTTAGCATCAAGATTCAGTCAAAGCCAAAGGCTAGCGGCTCTGGCCTGCACTCCTAGCTGTTCAGAAAACTGAAATCTGAGGATCTGGGTTCAAAGATAACCTGAGCAGAGAAATCCAGAAGACTCTGACTCCAGTTCACCAATAAAAATCTGGAAGCAGCATCGTGGCTTGAGTGGCAGAACGCCAGCCTAGTAAGCTTGAGTCCCTGAGTTCATATCCTGGTCCTGCCCCAAAAATAAACCAAAAAGTATCCATTGTTGAAAAACAAATGCAAAGACCTTAAAGACAGCCAGCTTGTGTTGACTTAGGTTACAAAACTGGATAAGCTCGGATTTCACTATACAATAAAACAAAATACACCTGTGTACCTATCAGCAAATGTTGGAAGAAAATGTGTATCCTGATTGAAGCCTGCCTGAGGAGAAAGCAAGAATTCCTGGCGAGGCCCGGTTATCAAGCAGACAGTGGGGACTGGCCTCCATGTGTGTATCTTCTATCAACGCTAATCTAAGCCTCAGGGAGAGTCCATGCGTGTGAAGAGACCCCACTTGGGAAAGCAGCCAGGGCAGAAAAATGGCCACAGGGTTGGTGTGTTGGTTTCGCTGTGTTCAAGGCACAGAGAGCAACACTGGGTCTTGCTCTGGGCAGTGCGAGGGGCTGGGGGCTGAGGGAAGTCCCCGCCCAGCTGTGTAATCGCGGACTCCATCTCCCACATGTGGTGCCTACCTTCTCCTGCCAGATAAGAGAGGAAGCACAGGCAAGAGTTCAGCACCATGGCCAACTCATGTGGGCGCAGTACATGAACAGTGAAACCCTCAGTAAGTACTTTCTACCAGAGTCATTATGTTCTGTATTCTTAATCTAGTAGCGATTGCACACACACACCCCATCAGGTACTTAGTGAGAGAATGAACAAAACATCTTCATAAATTTGTATCTATCATCTGTCTGTCTATCGATACAGCTATATTGAGATCATGACAAACAGCTCCATCTACACAGACACACCGGGCTCCAGGTTGACAGCCTTGATGATAGTGTTATGTTTTCTTAGAAACTTCACCTCCAGCAATTCTCCAGTAAGAATCCCAACACATGCCATGGGAGTTGGGGGGGTGGGGAGACCTGAGCGGTGACATGGGAAGCGGAGGGGCAGAGGGGAGCCAGGAGGTCAGAAGAGCGCCACCAGGGTAGGGGCTGCTGGGCCCAGAGAGCAGGGCCTGTGGCCTGCTTAGGAGAGGCAGCTTCACAGTGAGAGGACCCCAGCTCCCCAGGACCACAGCCTACAGTGGCATAAGACAGCAAGTGGTCATGTGGAGGGAGGGCTCAGTCCTTCCGAGGGGAGGGGGGAGGACTCAGCCCTCCCACCGGGAGAGGAGAACTCAGTCCTCCCACAGGGAGGAGAGAGGACCCAGTCCTTCCAAACGGAGGAGCAAGAGCTCAGTTCTTCAGTTCACTCTACATACGAAGCAAACTCCAGATAAATCTATAACAAGAACAACACTTCTATTTATTTTTAAATTAGAATTGTTTTTTGTTCTAGTACCGGGTCCCTGAGCTATTTTGGCCCAGGATAACAACTTATCACTTGAGCCACATCTCCACTTGTGGTGTTTTGCTGGTTAATTGGAGATGAGTGTCTTATGGGCTTTTCTTCCTGGGCTGGCTTGGGACCACCATCCTCACATCTCAGCCTCCTGAGTAGTTAGGGTTACAGGCGTGAGCCACCTATACTTGGCTATTTTTAATACATGAATTGATGGGTTTATAATGATGCACATATTAATAACTCCTTTATACATCCCAAAAGAATTTTAATAAATGACATTAAGTTTTTTTGGAAAAAGAAATAAATATGACATTTAGCCTGAGGCAAACACCTATCAAATTCACAATGAAATATATTTTATAGCATTTAATTAGGAAAAATTAAGAATCCCCAGGATGCTGTGTGAATGTGTACCAACTCTTCAAAGCAGTCATTGCATTCCTAGACATGTTCAAAACACATCAGTATGTGTGGGGATGTTTGCAATAGTATTTCTCACAATGGCAAAATCTGAAAGTAATGGGTGGTCAATTATATGAGTATGCCACATGGCATTTAATATATTATCCTTACATAAAGTATTATATGATGATATGAATTATATATAACATATCACATATGGTTTGTATATTCTATTGTATATGTTCTAATATATTGTTTTAGTATATTCATAGAGTTGGATAGTATACAGTCGTCAAAAGGATGGTTTCAGTGGTAAGCACCAGGTCCTCTGGGAACACGATGCCAAGGTGGCTTACCTGCAGGGAGGTTTTCTTCAGCGTGCTCATGGGCTAAGCGTGCTGGTGAGCAGCTGTGCTCTGCAGACAGCCCCAGCCTTGACGTCATCTGTTCAAGCAGGCCGAAACTGTGCTGTGTAAAAACATAGCCTTGGAGAACTGACTGGTCTGGTTTTCAATCCCAGACTGCCTTGCATTCTGGTCAACTTTGTGTCTGCTCTGACTTCCAATGCCTGGCTGGAAGTGAGAGGCTAAGGGGGACAAGGAGTATGGGGTTTGATCAGAAAATGTGAAGGCTGCTCCTTCATTCATGGTGGTGCTGATCACTGAGCGGAGTGGCTGGGACCACCCCAAGCCCTGGAGGCAGCAGTTGGGGAGCACCACACCCTTAGAACACCACCCTCTTGCACTCCAGCTAGGGGGAGGATGGGAATGGTGGACACAGAAATGTCTATCCAGCTACGTTAAGTAAAAAAGAAATGGTGCTGGCAACAGGACAAGGTACCTCATACCTGTAATTCGGCTAATCAGGAGACTGAGATCTAAGGATCATGGTTCAAAGCCAGCCCAGGCAGGGAAGTCCATGAGATTCATCTCCAATTATTAGCAAAAAGCCAAAAGTGGAGGTGTGGCTCAAGTGGTAGAGTGTTATGTTAGTCTTGAGCAAAAGACTGCACAAGGCTCTGAGTTCAATACCCAGTACCAGCACACACGCACGCACACACACACACACGCACGCAAACACACACATACACATAATGGTGAAGGCTAAAATGAGAAAAGGTGTGTTAGGAAAGGCAATGCTGTCAAGGAGCTGAGTAGGGACATCATTATCCAACTTGATTTCCATGTTCACACTGGACCTGGGCTCTGACTTTGGGGCGGAGCTCCTGGAGGAAATGGAGTTTACCATGTTGGAAATCCAGGGTGGGATGGGCAGTCGCTTAGAAGGAGACCAGCTCTTTCACTAAGAATACAAGTGTGCTCCCCAAACTCACCTCCAGCGTCCCTGCTGTAATGATGCCAGCCAAGTCCCTGTGGGCAGGAGATTAACACCGCTGTGATTATTCTCATTTCAAAAAGGGTCTTCTGAACACGTTTTCCCTGGTGTTTCCTTCAAGTGTGGATGCCTCTAGAACACCCGCCCTCTCCCTTAAATTATTAACTGCCAAGGTCTTGGGTGAGGAGGAGGGCATCAGGGTCTCTGCCAAGGGGAGCATCATCAACACCAAGGTGACGGTCTCCCAGAGGATGCTGGGAGCCAGTGGGAGAGGCCTGACTGTGACTGACATTCTGGGCTTCCGGGAAGAAGAGTGTGATTGGTTTCTCCTGCAGTGTGGGAGTGGGACACTGCTCTTCCCAAGGGGATTGCTGATGTCTCAGAGAGCAGGCAGTGTGACTTGGCATCTCTACTGGTTGTCCCTCTGCCACTCACAGGGCCTGAGACCAGAAGTGACCGGGACTAGTGGCCTTGGCCTGGCCAGCCTCCTAGGCCTCCACATGGTCATTATGGAAGGCCAACTGTGCTATGAATCCCCGCCCTGAGATCACCCTGGAGCCAGCTCAGGACAGATAAATGGTCATTCATCAGAGCCAACCTGAAATCTCCGCGGCTGAGACCCAGTCTGTAATTTTGCAGATTCCTGTGATGAGATTGAAAATACAGATGTGGATATAAAAAGCTAAGTCATTCCAAGGAAACCAGGGGATTTTCCCATGAAACCCTTTGGTACAAGAATCCTGCCCTGGCCTCCCAGCCTCTAGCCTGCCACGGGCTTTCTGCTCCCTTCACCCGCCCCCCCCCCTTGCCCCCACCTACGCTAACATGAGCCTCACTGTGTTTGTGGATAAAATCTTGCACCAAGCTTTTATCCACAAACACCAACTGCACAGACTGTTGGCCTGGAGTCCCTAGTGCCAGAGCCCTCACACGAACACTCTGACTCACATGCAAAGAAATGGGGTTAGACACAGTGCTGATCATTACCCTGAGTTAACAGCTAGGTTTGAATCCGGGGTAGACAGCACATGTATCAGTTTCCTGAGGCTGCTGTAATAAATAACTACACATAGGTGGCTTAAAAAATAGTTCTAGAGGTCTGAAATTAGGTGTGGGCTGGTAGCACGCTCTGCCTTCCAGGTTCTCAAGAGGGATCTGTTCTTCATCTTTACTAGCTCCTGGGGGTCGGGTACTGGAGGTCCTTGGCTTGTTGCCATATTTTTTTGTCTCCGTTTTCATGTTATTTCTGTGTGTGTGTGTGTGTGTGTGTGTGTCTGTGTCTGTGTGTGTGTCTGTGTGTCTGTGTGTCTGTTGTAAGGATGCATTCAGTTGCAGTTAGGACCTACCTATGTAGATAGCCCAAGACTGACGTCCGTGCTCAGATCCTTGCCTATACTTCATCTTTTATGAAGTCAGCATCCCCAAGCTCTGGGTGTGTGGTATGGGAATTGTTTTCTGCCATAACAACCAGCAAAGGTGTTACAGTCCTGAGCGGAAGTCCCCACCACCACTCATGCAGAGACATCCTTGAATCCTGGAGCCCTGGGTCACACTGGAGGACACTGGGTCACGTTGGAGGGCACAGGGCCATGTTGGGTGGCTTCAGGTCATGTTGGAGGGCACTGGGTTAGGATGTAGGACACAGAGTCACATTAGAGGGCACTGGACCGTGTTAGAGGGCACTGGGCCATGTTGGAGGGCACTGGGCCACATTAGAGGGCACTGGACCATGTTGGAAGGCACTGGTCACGTTGGAGGGCACTGGACCATGTTGGAGGGCACTGGGTCACATTGGAGAGCACTGGACCATGTTGGAGGGCACTGGGACACGTTGGAGGGCACTGGGCCATGTTGGAGGGCACTGGGTCATGTTGGAGGGCACTGGGACACATTAGGGGGCACTGGGTCATGTTGGAGGGCACTGGGCCATGTTGGAGGGCACTGGGTTACGTTGAAGGGCACTGGGACAGGATGGAGGGCACTGGGCCATGTTGGAGGGCACTGGACCATGGTGGAGGGTGCTGGACCATGTTGGAGGGCACTGGGTCATGTTGGAGGGCACTGGGCCATGTTGGAGGGCACTGGGTCATGTTAGAGGGCACTGGGTCATGTTGGAGGGCACTGGGACACGTTAGAGGGCACTGGGTCATGTTAGAGGGCACTGCGTCATGTTGGAGGGCACTGGGCCATGTGGAAAGCCATTTGTGGTCTCGGTCCTCATACGGCATCACAGTGACAGCAACAACAGCCCTGAGATGCAACCTTGAGCCAATTAGTTCTGGAGGCTTTATCTACTGGACCTTGGGACATTCGCATGAAAAAAAAAATGGAATGCTTCATTAATTATGTGTACATTTTTTCTACATAATAACTTGGATATGCTTGATTATCCACAGGCGGTGGCTGTCTTGCAGTGTTTTATATGCTGGAATTGTCATGCTGGCATGGCCGGAGCCATTTCTTTCTGTCCCTTCCCCCACGTCTCGGAAGGCTCACAAACATTGTGTTTTCCTTACTGGAAATGACCTTTTTATAACCTTTTAAAACATGCTTATTTTTTTCTTCCAGGAGTTTTATGTCAACATTAAAGAGCATTTTTGAAAAGATTAAAAACCAACATCCGGAATCCCACCCACCCAGCGGCGGTGGGCCTCCTGCAGGCGGGACCTTGAGTCCAGGCCTGGCCTGAGCTGTAGGTGGTACAGGGACACACAGAAAACACTTGCTTCTCTGTTGTGAGGCTCTCCTCTGCGCAGCATTTGATGAGAACACACGAACACCCAGGCCAGAGCACCAGGCTGTATTAGCAGGTGTGGCAAGGGCGGTGAGCAAAGTCTAGAAAATTCCAAGTTGGAGAACCTGGGTTAGAGCTCAGTGGGAGATGAGCACTGGGCCTTCACAGTGGTTTGGTGTTTCCCAGGGCAACATTTTCTCTCCTGGGTTCAGGGCAGCTCTCAAGGTGTCCCTTCCTCAACTGTGGGCTCCAAGATGAGGGTGAAGAAAGCATGGGGGCTGGGGGGAGGGAACACCCCCACTGAGGAAGAACTTGCACGTGGAGCAAAGATCGGAACCCACAATTTCTGTAGTACCTTGCTGAGAATTAGCAGGACGTAAGTGAGGAGAATGTGAGTTAACCTCAGGGAGAACGTGGGAGGCTGGAGATCACCTCTTCTGAGTGTTCACCCCTGAAACGCAGCCCAATGGGCACTCTGGCTGCTCCTCACAACCCAGTGCCCAGCAGTGCACCTTCCAACTCCAGGGGAGCCCCTGGCGGGCAGCCAGGCACCATTCTGGAATTCTGGCTGCGGATCCTGAGACACACTAAAGTAGCTGAGGAGTCAGAGGGCAGATTCCCGAAGCACTTCTATCCTCACATCACTACGATGGCTGGCTTCTTCCTGGGCTCCGAAAGCTGCCTCTGCTGTTGGAACGTGTGTGCATGTATGTGCACAGGCATGCACGCATCTATATAGGTGCATGTATGTGTATTATATGCATAAGCATGCACGCAAAAACACATGGACACACAGGCTATAAATAATTGCTCTGAAGGAAATCACCATCAAATGAGTCTTCTGGTAAATACAATTAAAAGACACTTGTTATATTTTTATTTTTCTGTTTTATGAGGCTGGGCAACACATCCAGCATTTAGTGGGAAATGGCCCAGGCTGGAGCCAGCAGAAATGTCCCTGGGCCCAGCACCAAGCCATGTCATGGGTGGGGCTGGGAGCCCTCCTCACAATGCTGCCCCATCTAGAAAACAAGTACTTTAGAGCCTCCAGCTCTAAAATTGAATTAGCTGTTTGTAAGACCAGAGTTCCTTCCTTCCTTCCTTCCTTCCTTCCTTCCTTCCTTCCTTCCTTCCTTCCTTCCTTCCTCCCTCCCTCCCTCCCTTCTTTCCTTCCTCCCTCCCTCCCTCCCTCCCTCCCTCCCTTCCTTCCTTCCTTCCTTCCTTCCTTCCTCCCTCCCTTCCTTCCCTCTTTCCCTCCCTCCCTCTCTCCTTTCTTTTTTTTTTTTTTGGCCAGTCCTGGGGCTTAGACTCAGGGCCTGAGCACTGTCCCTGGCTTTGTTTTGCTCAAGGCTAGCACTCTGCCACTTGAGCCACAGCGCCACTTCTGGCCATTTTCCGTATATGTGGTGCTGGGGAATCGAACCCAGGGCCTCATGTATATGAGGCAGGCACTCTTGCCACTAGGCCATATCCCCAGCCCCCTCTCCTTTCTTCATATATACATATGTGGATGTATGTATATAAGTTTGAACTCAGGACCTCGCATTTGTCAGGCAGACACTCTATCACTTAGACCATGACTCCAGCCCTTTTTACTTTAGTTATTTTTCAGATAGGGCTTTGCATTTGCTCTGGCAAGCTTGGACCACAGGTCTCCTATTTAGGATTCCAATATAGCTGTGTTGACAGGCATGTACCACCATGCCCAGCTTTTTTCTTTATTCAGCTGTTTAACATAGGGTCTTATGAATTTTCTGCTCAGGCTGGCCTAGAACTGCTAGAACCTCATCTCAGCCACCTGAGAACCTAAGATTACAGGCATGAGCCATCACCCTAGCAGGATGGTACTCTGTAAAATACATATCCCTGAATGCTTAGGAGAGGCTCTCCTGGGCCCCGCTATGACTTTGGCTGGCAGGGCTGGGCCCATTTGAACTGGGTTTTTTTTTCTTTTAATTTTTTTTCCACCTAGTTAGTGTTCAGACTTTTTCCAGCCAACATTGCACTATCCACGATCATTTGAAGTCCATTTTCCTTGATAGAGAAGATGAAGGGAAATTGTGAAATGAGTTGTTTTCCAGGCTGCTGTTGACACGGCCATATGCTTCCAGCCCGGAGCATTCCTAGAAAGCTCCTGGGGGAGGGAGGGAAGGGTCTGCATGGTTCTGTGCCTCCCTTCACTCTGGCCCCCTGCACCTGTGCAAGTGTACATTTCCATCCTGCTATGGCAGCCCCCAGCACATGGTCTTCCTGTGTCTGGTACAGATCTTTTATTTCTGTGTTAGTACTGGGTTTTGAACTCAGGGCCTCCTGCTCTTGCATAGCTTTCTCGCTCAAGCCTGGTGCTCTACCATTTGAGCCACAGCTCCACTTCCAGCCTTTCACTGGTTAACTGGAGATAAGAATCTCACAGACTTTCCTGCCCAAGCTGGTTTTGAACTGTGATCCTCAGATCTCAGACTCCTGAGTAACCAGGATTACAAGTGTGAGCCAGAGGTGCATCGCATCTGCCTTTTTTTTTTTTTTTTTTGTCAGTGTGGGGCTTGAACTCTGGGCTCCAGCTCAAGGCTAGCACTCTACCACTTGAGCCACAGCATCAATTCTGGTTTTCTGGTGATTAATTGGAGATACGAGTCTCACTGACTTTCCTGCTAGAATTACAGGCCTGAGCCACCAGCACGGGTTTGCCATTGTTATAAAACAAACAAACAAACAACTACAAAAAAAAAAAACCCAATATAAATGAAGCCTCTGGTGTCTTTTTTTTTTCCAGTCCTGGTGCTCGAACTCAGGGACTGAGCACTGTCCTTGGCTTATTTTTGCTCAAGGCACTCTGCCACTTGAGCCACAGCACCACTTCTGGCCTTTTCTGTTTATGTGATGCTGAGGAATTGAACCCAGGGCTTCATGCATGCAAGGCAAGCACTCTACCACTGAGACACATTCCTAGTGCCATTGGTGTCTTTGGTCAAAGTGTTCTTACATTATGAATGTCCTAGGTTCCTTTGCATACTTACCATACATGAACGGAGTACTTATAATGGATTGAGTACCCACTATAAGTCATCTGAGTACTTACCACATATGAACTGAGTATTTACTAGCAGTGTTCTGAGTACTGACAGTGGGTTGCGTTTGGATGTCGAAGCTAAGGACTGGAGCTGCAGACCTTACCTGGTAGCGACACAGCCTAGTGAGGTGGACGGTCCTAGCGCTAGGTGTGGCCTGAAGTGTGAGGTAAGAGGAGCACGTGAGGAGACACATGGAGGGGCATCTGTGCCTGGGAGGGCAGGCTTCGAGGCAAATGTGGGGGAGGGGTGGGAGACAGTGTGTCAGCACACATGTACGAGTACATGCATGTGCATACACATATGCACGTGCACAAATGTGTGCATGTGTGTGCATATGTGTGTGCACTGTGTGCACGTGCACATGTGTGTGCACAGACTCTGTGTGTGTGAATCTGCACCTGTGTCCCTGGCGTGTGGCTAGGCATGGCTGTGTGGGATCTGTGTGTTCACTGCGGGAGTGTGGATTGATGGGCTGATGGGTCATTATGGGGAGTGCATCAGCCTGACTGTAAAGGCTGGTGTGTCTAGATTCTCGCAGATGGCAGCAGGATCGGGTTGGCCCTGGGTTGGGTGTGCACACCCCCAGGGGGACCACCACACTGAGGTGCCTGCCCCCCACTGGTCCCCTGCAGACACACCAGGGCTTCTAACCCCCGGGTTTAGTGCTCCCACCCAGCAGGTACGCGCAGGGAGGGGTGGCACCTGGGGGGCATCTGCCTGTGGGTATTCCTGCAGTGTGGGGGTGCAGGGTCAGCTGTTAGCAACATCCCTTCCATTCCCACCCCCTGAAAGAGCTCACTACTCACCTGCTTCCACTGCCTGTCCTTCTGGTTGGGTGGGTGGGCATGTGTGTGCCCCTCTCTCTCCTACCCCTGCCCTCTTCTGGTCCAGGGGCCTCTCAGGAAGAAAGCAATATTTGTGACAACCTCGAGGAACTCACGGGGGGGCAGGGGTGGAAAGTGGGTGGCCCCATGCCCCTCTCCTAATGATGAAATCTAGTTTGGTGTCAAAACTGATAAGGGAGGAAAATTAGACTCTGCTCTCCACAGTGACCCCCTTGGGGACAGGAGGGGGGACATAAGGCTATCACAACACTCATTTTTTTAAGCTTGATCAATAAAAAAATTAAATAATCACAAATAGTAATCGGCAATATTCAACCGACAGCAAAGCATGCACGGAGTGGTGACTACTGGTCCCTGCATAAAGCAACAAACGAATTCATCTGTGCATCACCTCCATGAGGGAGCATGGACACCGGGGGTCAGGGGTCACGGGTGTGCAGCATGGCAGTGGGACGCTGTGGTGGGAGTGTTCTGCACCCAGCCCCCCAGGCTCCCACTGGACATGCCCGAAGGCACAAGTGCTCAAGAGTTGGGGGCAGTCAGAAACATGAGTGTGTCCTCCTGTTTTCCGTTGAATGGCAGAGTAGCCAAAGAGAAAAGACACAGAGGTGTACACATACACACACACACACACACACACACACACACACACACACACACTGGTTCTGTTCTCAGTGCCACCGATGACTTAATGGGTAGGGTCTTCTTTCAGTGGAGAATCATTAAAAAAAAAAAAAAGCAATATGCACCATCAAGCCGTTAAATGTAAACGATTGCTAATAAACATTAGCTGGGGTCTCTATGAATGTGTTGTATGAATTGTAGCTTCTTATTTATTGTGCAGTGTATATGTCCATTTCCCCAAACATGAACGAAAGATGCTGGGTTGTTTGTTTTTTTACACACCAGAGGAATTCTCCCATGGAGGATGCTTTACTTATTTGCATTTAAACAGAGCATCAATAATCTGAAAACAAGAACCCGCCTGAGCTTGATCGCAGCTCCAGCCTCTGCTTGGCGGCTGCACTTTCTGTCGTGGACTGCTTTCAACTGTTCTATTTCATGGCACAGATTCACCCGGAATCTGCTCTGTCTGCTAAAATATTTGGGCTGTGAAAACTCCCACACTGTGACAGATGTCAAGTCCAATTAAGTGACTCGTGTCCAGGTTCCTGTCCAATAGGATTTCCCATTAAATATCAATTTAGGGGGAAAAATTTCCATCCCCCCCCCCTTCTCCAGCTTTTATCTTTTCCACCATCTCCAGGCTGAATCAATTGGCACCAAGAGAGTCCAGCAGCCACAGGCACGCGGCTCCTCCGTCCTCCTCCTCTGTCACCGGAGACTGGCCACGGCCCCCAGCCCTTCTGCAGGCATTTCCCAGCCACTCGCCACAGATATTGGGTTACCAGGTAAGGAGTAGGGGTGGGGGCTGGAGTGAGGGGTGGGGGGAGAGCCCGGAGGGGAAGACTTCGGAACTGGGGAAGAGGCGCCTGTTTACCCAACATCCAAGTAAAGAAGGGAGGAGAAAGCCCCTAGGTAGTATTGTGTTCCCGGACACCGGGCAGACATCAGCTGAACAAAGCTTTATCTCAGAAAGCAGCCGCCGAAAACACCCGTTGAGAGCAGGACCCCCGTCCCTGCGCAGCGCTGTCCTGTTCCAGCCCGGTGAAGGTCCGGGAGGGAGGGCGCGAGTCCTCCGAGGTTGGGTTTTAGCCATCTTCTCATCGATGACCGGCTATTAGAAAGTAGGGGATCAGCCCTCGGAGGTCGCGCTCATCTCTGCCATCTCTTTTGTTATTTACAGCGCCTAGAAGAACGGGCAAACCCTGGCACTTCCACTCCACCTGTGTTTTGTTTTGTTTTGTTTTGAAGAAAAAAAAAAAGATCAACAACGATTTTTTCCCGAAACGTTTAAGGACAATTAAAGAGGAGAGGTCATCTTGGACCTCTCCACGCCCTGAGCCGTGTCTCCACCGCCGGCTTTGAATCTCTGTCCCGCGGTCCCGGCCGCGGCCCTGCGCCCGGGCGGCTGCGTCCTCATCTCCGAATGTAAGAAACCTCCGCTGCTTTCTGTCCTCTGCGGGAATTTCCCCTTCACTCGCTTCCCGGGAATCCCAACTCCAAGCGATCGGAGGAACGGTCGTCCCAGGGGCTCGCGCCAGGTGAGACGCCGGTGAATCGCGGTGATTTTCCCCTTCCAGCGGGGGCTCCGCGGCGGCTCCGGCGCGGGCGGCGCGCGTTCGTTCTGTAGGTGGGTTTAGGTCCAGTGCACACGGTCGCTCTGCTCCGGGGAGAACGGGAGGCGCCCTGAGGACCGGCGGCAACTTTCCACGCCGACGGCCACTCCGCAGAGGCCGTCCCGCCCTTCCTCATTCCCTCCCTGGATGCGCGCGTGGGTCCGGGACGCGCGGGGGCCGCCGCGGGTCCCCGCTGACCGCGCTCGCCCGGGCGCTTCCTGGCGGGTCGCCGGGAGGATCCGCCTTCGCGGCGGGGACCCCAGCTGCGGGGTCCCGTGGGCTCCCGAGTCGCCGAACGCGGCGAGGGGAACAGAGGCCGCGCTCTGGGGCGGCCCGCGGCGGCTCACTGGGCCTGGGCCGAGGGTTCGAAGCCGGTGCGCGCAGTCAGGGAACTCCGATCCCGGGGCTCCGACCAGGGCCTGGCAGGAGGGGCCGGCGCGGGCGCGGGGCTCGGCGGCCTCTCCTGGAGGTCCGGGTAAGAAGGAAGCCGGGCGCACGCAGGGCCTCGCCAGGCCTCCTCGCGCCGCCGGTCGCCGGGACCCCGACCTCCGCGGGCTGAGCAGCAGCCCCCGCCAGGGCCCTCGGGAGCCCCGACCTCAGCCCCGGGCTCGCCCCGCGGGGGCGCCGGGCTCCCAGGCTTCTCCGGGCGGCCGCGCGGTGGTCTCCACGCAGCGGCATTGTTTCATTCCCGCAGCGGCGTCCCCGGGCCGGGGCTCGGAGGCCGGCGCGGCAGATGGTGCTCGCACCGCCCGCGGGGCGCAGGGCGGGTCCCCCCGCAGGCGAGGGCGTCTGTACGGCGGCCGGCCGTTTCTTTATTATTTCCGAGGAGCTCGGGGAGCCTTCCTGCGCCCGCCGCTGCGTCCGGGGGTAGGGACCCCCTGCTTTGCCCGTGTCGCGTCGCCGGGAGGACCCCCTTCCCCCGCGCACCCCAGACCCTCGGGCGCAGCGGCTCCGAGCTGCTCGGCCTCAGGCGCTCGGGCGGGCCGCGAATGTTGTCTCCCGAGGTGGTGTTCCTCACACATCGGGAAGGAGACAGGGTGCGGGGCAGGAATGACACGGCTGGGGGCTGGCCTGGGCGCGCGCTGCAGGCGGGCGCTGCAGGCCTCGGGCTCCCGGGGCCAGGGCACCAGGACGGCTCCAGGCCCAGGGCGGCGCGGGCCGGGCGGCTCCGGTCCCTTCCGGCGTCCCCGCGCGACGCCGAGCCCCGGGGGACCAGGGGTGAGCCTCGCAGGGCGGGCCCGGGCCTGGGGACGCGATCCCGTCCGTTCACGCCCTGATTCATTCGCTCCTTTCACCCCATCTCTCCCAGCCTCCAAAATGATGCTGAGCCCGGACCAAGCGGCCGACTCCGACCGTCCCAGCTCGGCGCCCTCGGACCCCGAATCCCTGGGTGGAGCGGACGCCAAGGCGCTGGGCAGCGTGTCGGACCTGGAGCCGGTGGAGGAAGCCGAGGGCGCGGGGGGCCGGGACGGCAGCCGGGCCGCGCTGTACCCACACCCGCAGCCGCTGAGCCGCGAGGAGAAGCGGCGCCGCCGCCGCGCCACTGCCAAGTACCGCTCGGCGCACGCCACGCGCGAGCGCATCCGCGTGGAAGCCTTCAACCTGGCCTTCGCCGAGCTGCGCAAGCTGCTGCCCACGCTGCCGCCGGACAAGAAGCTTTCCAAGATCGAGATCCTGCGCCTGGCCATCTGCTACATCTCCTATCTCAACCATGTGCTCGACGTGTAGGTCGCGCCGCTGGGCGCCGGGCCATGGACCCGGCGGGACCCAGAGGGACCCGGGGCGCAGAGACGCCCTCGGGCCGGGTCCCCGGGGCGAGAGGGCGGGGTTCCCCATGCCGGCAGGTGGGGGGAGGGTGGCCGGGGTCGGGTCCTTCCCTTGCCAAAGAGCCTTGTGGGGAGCCCAGGATGGATAGGGAGTCCCTTAAGGGCTGTGGCTTTAACGCACAGGAGACCCGGCTCTCTGTCTCCCACCGCGGCCCCGGCCTTCCAGACGAGCCCAGGGTCGTCCTGGCTCACTTTAGACTCCGTGGATTTCGTTTCCGATCGACAAATCACCGAACGCTGGGGAGGGAGGATGAGGAGGGAGAGCAGCCTGTCCACCGGGAGATGAAGATGTAGCAGGGCGCAGCGGGAGAGGTTTTTGTTCCGTTGTCAGCCGAAGGTAATATTAGAATCCAAATGAAACAGAACGTGACTAGCTGGTAGGGTTACAGACGCACTGAGAGCAATTAGACACACTGTGTGAGGAGTGGTGCTTGGTGAGGTTGGAATCCCACGGCAGGATTTAAGATGGACCGCAAAGTTCATATTTAAACGGAATCTTGAACGTTTGCTTTGGCAGGCAAAGTGCTCCTTTATATATCCAAAAGAAAAAAGAAAAAAGAAAAAAAAGACCCATCTATTTGTGACCTTAAACATGTAAAACCTATAGGAACAGTTAGAAAAAGACAACCTATTTTTATTTATGTTAGAAGGAGTAGAGTATTTTTTTCAAGACATTTATTTTTCAGAGTGGTGATAATTTTACTTTGAAGACTGTGCCAATTTATTTATAGCCAAGTGTTTACACTTTTTCCTGTGGAACAATTCTGTCGAACTTTCTATGTGTTTGTTGAGACGATGCTGTGTGGTCTTTCCTTTTGCTCTAATTATATTGCACTTGTATAAGAAGTCCTCCCACTTCTCCTGTTTCTAAACATATTTTCTATATTAAGATGTTTGTTCTTGAAAGCTTCTTTCCTCGTGAGATCAGCAACACTAGCAATTCACTATTATAGTTTTTTAAAAAAGTGTTGTTCTTATCTGTAGTTATGTCTTAAAAAGTACTTTACAGACTTGTTTATATGGAGACTAGCTTTTCTCTGTGTGTGTGCGTGTGTGAATTTGTGTGCAGGATGCTTTTAGGAAATTAAGTTATTTTCCTAAAAAAATAATAAATTCTGAACCACTTTCCTATGTGACCACCAAAAAGAAGTCTAGAGCCTGAAAACGTTTCATATTCTCAGCTGTGAAACTCTTAAAGCAAGAGTTGTATTTTAGAGACGAGGGGGAGGAAACACATCTGCTATCCAAAGATTTTAGTCTTTTTCAGGGTTTTTTTGTGTCTCGGTTGCTTTATATAATGCAATATTTTGTAGTGCAAATAGATATAACCTGGTTTCTATCTGACAAGTTTTTCATATCTCATGAATGGTGCGCTGTTTTGCATATCAATAAATGTATCCAATAAAATCCTCTACTTTCAATATCTGTCTAAAAGGAAGATCATGTGGACTGATGAGGAAATGTACTAGACGTGTACTGGTAAAATGAGATCAAAACCTTCATGTAGGCATATTTCTGTGTTGAGATGTTAGGGTGTTTTTCTAAATTTGGGTCTGGAAGCACCTCCCCCAGCGGCGATGACACAGATCATGCCACCCCAGGAACATCAGCGTCCTGCCTGTGTTACAGGAAGTCCCAGATGCCTAGGAGGAGCCACCTGACCCAACCTCTTCAAGTCAGAGCTGGGAAGCGGAAGCCCCAGAGGTGCTCTGAGTGAAATGTCACGTCCATGTCCATGCTTGGTTCCACAGCGCTGTCTGCTGCCCCAGCCTTCATCAGGGCACAGAGGCAGATGTGTGCCCACTAACATGGAAAATATAGAGCATAAAGGTCTAGAAGAAAGTCATCTATAAAGAGGTATAAAATGAAAAATATCCCCTTTAAACGGCAGAACACAGGTATAGCTGGTGTCTGTCTGTCTATTGACTGATCTATCTATTGATCTGTTTTCTATCTATCTGCACCTATGTGTGTGCCTCGCTATATTGTGAGCTGTGTCTTGGTATCACACCAAATCTCTGGTTTCGGTGCAAAAATGGCATGTGTGGTCTCGTGGCTTGCGTGTCTCCTCTATGGACGGCCTCATTGTCACTTCTCTCCTGCTTCCTGCTGGAGAAGTTTACGGCACGGAAGGTCTGCACACGCCTGGGCACAGGGGAGCCATTGCCTTCTGTATCCTCCTCACCAAGTAACAGGAAACATAGCTCTTCTCTCATCCTGAGGAAACAAGTCCACTTCTAACCCCTGGAGGGCATCAGGACCCCCTTTCCCTTGGGGAAGCCCAAATTCTGACTGACCAGCACAGCCCAGAGGGGTCTGTTCACTCCCTGCCCTGTCCGAATCAAAAGGCACTTGCTTGCCTTCACAGCTCTACAGTCTGGGGACCCCAAGAGAGGAAGATAGTTGTGTGTCTTTGCCTTTGCAGAGTGTGACTGACTCCTACCTGGAGGCCAGTGCGGGCCCAGAGCTGCGCAGACACAGCAGAGAGTAAAGATGGCTACGCCGTTCGTTCTTACCACCAGCGCTGATCCATCGGCCTCTAAACCAGGCAGTGGTTTAGATCCTCCCTACAGGAGACAGGGAGAGATGCCAGCAAATACTTAAGACATGCTTACTTTTGCATGATGCTAAATGCTCAGCAGAGAGGTAAAGCCCAGAAAAGAGGAGCAGCAGAGGACAGCCCGGGCGGTGGGTGGGGTGCTTGAGCCCGGGGAGCTAGGAAGGCTGCCTTAAGGGGCAGCATCCTCTGAGAGCCTCAGATCAGCCCCACCAATGTTCATACTGCTCTCTTTCCTTCTTCCAGGCTGCTCAGTTCTAGGGGCTCCAAATGCACCTACCAGGGCCTCCCAGCCTGGCCTTCCCCGCCCTGACCTTTTCCTGACTGACCAAACCCCTGATACCCAGTGCCTTGCCCAGCCTGTGCTGCTCCCCTGCAGGCCAGCCCCACCTGGACCCATGGACAAGGCCACCTTCCCGCCCACATGGCTCCCCTCACCCTTGCAAAGAACACAGGGCAAAAATGCTGGGCAGAGAGAAGGCAAGGGGGCGTCAGTGTGGGAGGTGGGCTGGGGTGGGGGAGAGCCTGGCCGGGTAGAGGCTGGGTGGGGGGGTGGTGCAGGTGCCGGGCCAGCCCCCACTGGCCTGTGGCACGGAGGGCCATGCAGAGACAACATGTTCATCTCTAGATGTGTTTTCCTCTTTTAGAAGCTAGGCTGAGAGCCTGAGAGCAGGCACCATCCTGGGCTGGGCCGTCCCAGGAGCAAGCAAGCTCTCTGGGTGTCAGCAGCAGCAGCAAGGTGCCTACTGTGTGCTCTGAGCACTGTGCCTGCCTGTCTCCTTGGTCCTCCCAGTGGGAACTTCCCTGGCTCCCTTTTCTGTATGGGGAAGTTGAGGTTTAGAGGGGTTAGGTAACTTGGGTGACATTCTTCTGCATCAACGGGCCATAGTCCAGGGTTTCCCGTGATTGGAAGCCAGAGAGGAGCCTCGGCCCTCTCTTTGCTCTGCCCTGCTGGGAGGCTAGACTCTGAGAGGAAGAGATTTGTTTCCACTTTGCAAGGTGACACTGCAGGCTGGGCAGTGTGTGGGAAGAGGCCCAGGGTGGCCCCACCTAGGGGAGCCTGCGTCAGCTGACACTGAGCGCCATGGGTATGGGGCTGGCCCTCATGCCTACCTCATGGCCTGGAAAGCACACTCACTTTGGAGCTAGTTTTTTCTTTTGTGCCAGGCCTAGGGCTTGAACTCAGGGCCTAGATGCTGTCCTTGAGCCTTTTCACCCAAGCCTAGTTCTCTACCACTTGAGCCACAGCTCAAAAAAAAAAAAAAAAAAAAAAAAGCTCTTTTGGCTTTTTTTTTCTTTTTACATTAAAAAATAATTACTTAGTTATTGTCAAAGTGATGTACAGAGGGGTTACAGTTTCATACATAAGGCAGTGGGTACATTTCTTGTACAATTTGTTACATCCTCCCTCATTCCCCACCCCCACCCCACTTTTGGCTTTTCAATGGCCAATTCCAGATAAGCATCTCATTGGCTTTTCTGTCCAGGCTAGCTTCAAACCTTGAACCTCAGATCTCAGCCTCCTGGGTAGCTGGGCTTACAGATGTGAGCCACCAGTGCCTGGCTGACAAATGTTTCTCTCTCTCTCTCTCTCTCTCTCTCTCTCTCTCTCTCTCTCTGTGTGTGTGTGTGTGTGTGTGTGTGTGTGTGTGTATGTTTGAGACAGAAACTGGAAAACTAGAATATTTTCTCTCATGTAGTCTGGGCTCTGGCTCCTTCCCCCTGACTTCTCCTGTGGCAGGAGAGAGTGGATACCGCTGAGGAGGGGGCTCGGGGTGGGGTGGGGAGGGAGGCAGGACTGGGCTGTGCAGCTGGATCCTGTATGGGAGGGGGGTGGTCACACCTGCCTATGGGAAGCAGACAGGAGCGCCCTCCCTTAGCACCCTGCACTGCCCTCCCCTCCGAAGGAGAAAGGAATGAAGGTGCTCGCTTGCTTGCTCTCTCAGGAGAGGCTCTGTGGGCTCCCAAGTCTTGAAGAAAGGAAACTGGCCCATTCCGGCTTTACCTTCTCCACCAGGAGGCCCCACTCAGGCTCATGACCCTGGCACACGCTGCCGGAGAAGCTCGAGAACCCCCAGCCTCCTGGCCCTCACTCCCAGCCTCTGTCCGGGCATCTGGGCAGCTGGTGTGGCCTGGCTTCGGCCTGGTGGCCTTTGGAAGAAAATGCTGTTTATTTCAAGAGCAGCTAATTGAGGGTGTTTTTTTTTTTAATTGAAAACTTGAAAACAGAAGTTCCCTGTGGTTTAGTGGCCTGAACTTGAGGCACTGCTGGCTTCTCTGGGTCTGTGGCCGGGCCAGCAAGGGAGGCTTCCAGTGTGGACCATTTGCATGTGGGCTCGGTCTGCCCTTGGCTTCCTGTATGGTTTGGGATGAGACCCTCATGTCCCAGGGGAGGGGGGCAGGTGCTGTTTCAGTCGAGCGAATGAACCAAATTACAGGCCCGTCTGTCACCTCCTTTGGGAGCAGGCGGAGGGAGGGGGCTCGGGAGGGAGGAGGGGAAGGAGGTGGGGGTGGGGAGGCCAGGAGGGACCGGGAAGGAGAGGCTGGGGATGACAGCGCCTAGGCCAGGCACCAGCCTGGATTTCCTGAGGTACTGGCCACTCCAAGGGCTGGCCTGGATGGGACATCTGCACCCCTGGCTGGGCTCTGAGGAGACCATGGTCCCAGGCTGGCTTTAGAGATCTGGACGTCTGGTAGATCTGTTTACTTCTTCTTCTTCTCTCTGTCTCTCGATTTGCCTGAGCAGAGTCTGTGCACCACAGTGATGGCCACAGCCCCCGCCTCCGCCATGCTTTGTCCTTCCCCCGGAGAAGGTGAGGTGGGTTATTAAGGCTGGGGCTGCTAGGCGTGAGGAACTGTAAGGAGGTGAGCTCCTGTCTGGGGCTGGCTGTCTCGGGAGAGCAGCCGGCTGCCGTGGTCCCAGCAGGGTGGCACAGCTCTCCAAGAAAAACGCACGCAAAGGAGGAGGGCCCTCTTGGACAGGAATGACGAATGGCCATCATTTGCCTTTCTCCTGTAGATGGAGTGGAGGGGCTGCGGGGGAGAGACCAGATTTCAGCCACAGCTTCCAGACTCTTCGTTCAGGCCCTGCAGTCTGGTGTGTCCTGCGTGTCCAGGGAGACACACACTTCCTCACCTTTTCTTTGGCAATAAAATGATTAACAGGGCTAATTCTTCCTGAGAAAGGGGGAAAGATAAGGAGTAGATATGGTAACCCTTAGGACAAGAGTACATGTGTGTGTGTGCGCACGCGCATGCTTTGTTGGGGCTTGAACTCAGAGCCTCACACTCTCTCTTGGCTTTTCCATTCAGGGCTGGTGCTCTACCACTTGAGCCACTGCTCCACTTTTGGCTTTTGCTGGTTAATCAGAGCTAAGAGTCTCATGGACTTTCCTGCCTAGGCGGGCTTTAAATCACCATCCTGAGTAGGCTAGGATTACAGGCACGATCCATTTGATGTCAAGTGGTAAACAAGAAGTAAACACCAATTTCCCTTATCAAGCAATTACTCCTGAGAGATGCCTAACATGGGGACAGTTGACAACAACATGTTCTTACTGTGTGTCTAGGTGTTTGGTATTGTATAGACAAAGCCAAACCTAGACATGGAAAAGAAAAAAATTGGCTCTTGCCTGTCCTAGCTTCTCAGAAGGCTGAAATCTCAGGATCTCCATTCAAAACCAGCCTGGGTAGAAAAGTCCTTGAGACTCTTGTCTCCAATTAACCAGGAAATAAACCCTGCTAGAAATGGAGCAGTGGCTCAAGTATACAGCATGGGCATTGAGCAAAAGAGCTAAGGGACAGCACCCAGGTTCTGAGTTCAAGCCCTAGTAGGGGTACCTGGCACACATAAGTACATGCACACACACAGACATGCACACACACAGACATGCACACACACAGACATGCACACACACATCAAAAGAGGGACCCCAAGAGTCAGTTAAATTGCAAGCAAGAAGAAGGAGCTGACTGAGCTGAGAAGACGAGAATTTTTGAAAAGAAATGTGAAAAGAGGTAAAAAATTTTTTAAATTGCATTTTCAAAAAGAGCAGCTTTTGATTTCCTAATTCTGCACAATGTGGCCACACTCTTCCACTTGAGCCACACCTCTACTTCTGGCTTTTTGTTGGTTGGTTGGAGATATGAGTCTCACAGACTTCTCTGCTTATGCTGTCTTTGAACCGTGATCTTCAGATCTCAGTTTCCCGAGTAGCTAGGCTTACAGGTGTGAGCCACCAGTGCTGGGTCTGGCCATGTTCTCACCTAGCTCCATGGAAACCATTTCTAGCTGGTCTAAACCTGGGGGTCAGGAAAGGGTGGTACCCAGGGTGGTGTCCAGGTGCCCACAAAGTGGGACGGTGATTCAAATATTGGGAAGGGGAGTAGTGTACACACAGACACACACACAGACACACACACACACGGCAAAGTCCACAGAAAGATGTCCACATCAGCCACGCTCTGAGCACCCCAGTGGTCACCCTGGTTTTGGGGGAGCTTGGTGTGGGCCGGGGCAATGAGGAAGTAACAGCAGAAGTGTAACGCAAAGGCTTTCAGAACAGCCCAGGGAGGCTCCACAATTCCCAAGCTGTCTGTTATCTGTGAGATGCAAATCAGAAGGGGGTGATATCATGGGGACTGGCCACAGGGAGTCATTATTTAGACATTAAAGGCCATTGGGGGAGTGGCTGAGGGTGTTAATGAGGTCCAGATGGACCAGGCCGAGGCTGAAATGATGTTCTAGTCCCAAGAACAAGGGGGTTGTTACCAGGTTTATTCTCCCATGCACAGTGTGGCTCTTCCAGGCTTTCCCTCCCAGGGCTGGCTATGCCAAAACACGGGGCTGGTGAGCAAGGTGAGCTCCCCAAAACACAACCAGGACTGCAGTCACAGGGCCGGGTGAGCAAGGTGTGCTCCCCAAAACAGTGCACACGCAGTACACGGCAATGAGCACAGGAGAAACGATCTCAGGGAGATGTCAGAGTGGATGGCCCTCCCTCCCTCTCTCCTTCCCTCCCTCCCTTCCTCCTTCCCTCCCTCCCTCCCTCCCTCCCTCCCTCCCTCGCTCCCTCCCTTCCTTTCTCCTTCCCTCCTGCCTTCGCTCCCTCCCTCCCTTCTTTCTTTCTTTCCTTCCTTCCTTCCTTTCTTCCTTCCTTCCTTTCCTCCTTCCTTCCTTCCTTCCTTCCTTCCCTTCCTTCCTTCCTTCCTTTCTTCCTTCCTTCCTTTCTTCCTTCCTTCCTTTCCTTCCTTCCTTCCTTCCTTCCTTCCTTCCTTCCTTCCTTCCTTCCCTTCCTTCCTTCCTTCCTTCCTTCCTTCTTTCCTTCCTTTCTCCCTCCTTCCTCCTTCTTTTCTCCTTCCTCCCTCTCTCCCTTCCTCCCTCCCTCCTTCCTTCCTCCCTCCTTTCCTTCCTTCTGCTTTTTCTCATTCCTTCCTTCTTTCCTTCCTTTCTCCTTCCTTCCTTCCTCCCTTCCTCCCTCCCTCCTTTCCTTCCTTCCTTTTTCCCCTCCTTCCTTTCTCTTGCCCTCATTTGGCATTTTCAAGGCTGGTGCTCTACCATTTGAGCCACACCTCCACTTCCAGCCTTTTGCTAGCTAATTGATGAGTTTCTCTGATGTGTCTGCCTGGGCTGGACTTGAACATCAATTCCCAGATCTCAGCCTCTGAATAGCTAGGATTACAAGAATGGCCACAAACATCCAGCTGTTTCATACAGATGGGGGTAGTGCTCCCCAAACCTGGGGCCCGCTCTAGCCTAGGCCTAACAGGGCTTCCGCTGCTCCCTAGCAGTCTGTTTAGTTTTCTGACTCCTTCCCGAGGTGTGAGCTTGCAACGCCGGCAATCAGCCATCCCAACACCAGCACCTGCGAGGGGCCTGGCTCATCACCAGCCCTCAATTAATGTTTGAATAATGAACTGGAAGAATATCAAGGTAAACTTCGCAAACTGTTCAGAGGATTTAACAGGGAAACCTGACTGGGTGGAAGGTAAATGTTGATGAAATCATCAAATCCACGGTTCTGGTGGCTAGTAACTATGCAATAAATGGGAACAGTGGCGGTGGGTAGGTGCTTGGTCATGAAGAGGAGGAAGGAGTTGGGAGAAGAATCAGGAGCAGAAGCCTTCGTCTCATTCATACGACAATTCCGTTTGGTTATTTGAATTCAGCTCCACAGGTATTGACCAAGTGGTCACTGGCCTTGTTTACCACAGGAACAATTATAAAAGAAACCCTCGGCCAGGAGCCAGTGGCTCACACCTGTGATCCTAGCTGCTCAGGAGACTAAGATCTGAGGATCATGGTTCAAAGCTGGCCTGGGCAGCAAAGTCTGTGAGATTCTTATCTCCAATTAACCACGAGAAAATCAGAAGTGGTGCTGTGGCTCAAGTGATAGAGCGCTAGCCTTGAGCTGAAGAGCTCAGGAACAGCATCCAGGCCTAAAGTTCAAGCCCCACAACCAACAACAAAAAGAATTCATCCGGCTGGGAATGTGGCCTAGTGGTAGAGTTATCTAGCATACATGAAGCCCTGGGTTCGATTCTTCAGCACATCATACATAGAAAAAGCCAGAAGTGGTGCTGTGGCTCAAGAGGTGGATGATCTTTTTACTTGGATGTGTCTCTTGTACGTGCATTTGAGCTTTTCATACACACACACACACACACACACACACACACACACACACACACACACAATGAAGAGTTCTTACTCTTTCAACTCTATTGGTTTGGCTGTGATGTAAAAATAATGATTAAGGATTCCAGTATGCCCGGTCCTGTATGGACATGCCAGACACAAAAACATGCCACAAAAAGTTGTCAGTAGTTAGAAGTTAAATACTGAAGGGACTTTGGTCAGTTCACAAAGCCAACGGCTTTGAACTATCTTGTGAGAAAGAGGAAGATTCAGGGCCTGGGAGGATAGGGGCTCCTCTGGCAAGGGTGCTCCGGGCTCTCTTGAGTTAGAAAGTGTTCTGTCCCATTTGATTAACCGCGCTGTCCATCCATCGACACTACAGAGCCCAGAAGCTGTCTTCTCTGTTCGTGGAAAAGGGGCAGGCGGTACCATGCACCCGACACGTTGGATTGAAAGCCCTTTGCACAACTGCTTAAAGACAATACAAAACTGTAAAACAGTGAAAAAATAGAAGGAAACAAACAGACACTGAGTAAGTGAGCAGAAGGGAGGAAGGAAGACTGTGTGGGGGGCTGGGGATATGGCCTAGTGGTAAGAGTGCTTGCCTCACATACATGAAGCCCTGGGTTCAATTCCCCAGCACCACATATACAGAAAATGGCTAGAAGTGGCACTGTGGCTCAACTGGCAGAGTGCTAGCCTTGAGCAAAAAGAAGCCAGGGACAGTGCTCGGGCCCTGAGTCCAAGCCCCGGGACTGGCAAAAAAACAAACAAAAAACCCCAGAAACTAAAACAAAAACCCTCAGCTGGTATCAATGGCTCACGCCTGTAGTCCTAGCTACTCATAAAGCTGAGATCTGAGGATGGAAGTTCAAAGCCAGCCCAGGGAAGGAAAATCAGTGAGACTCTTATCTCCAATTAATTACCGGAAAACCAAAAGTGGAGCTGTGGCTCAAGTGATAGAGTGCTAGCCCTGAACCAAAGAGTTTAGGGATAGCACCCAAACCCTTAGTCCAAGGCCCCCGGCCAGCAAAACAAACAAACAAAAACCCAAAAGAAACCCTCAAGTGTAAGGACAACCAATAGATATTTTACAGAAATACTGAAATTTTGGGTTTGGAAGTATGGTGGGAGATTGTCAACAGTTCACAAAGAAAGCAGTACAGAGTCATTGAGATTAAGTGTTGACAATATTTGCCATGTGAAAATGACACAAAATTCAAATCGCAGTACACATAAAGGTTTATTGGAAAATAGCTGCACCACTTGTGTCATTAATGGTGGTCCTTGAACTACAGTGGCAGAGCCAGGCAGCCACAACAAGGCATAACATTTTCTATCTGGATAAAGTATGGCAAGGCCTGCATCAGGGCAAGAGCTCTAGAATTGAGCCTCAAACCCCAGTGTCACTACCAAAGCAGGCTATGGGGGCTGGGAATATGGTCTAGTGGCAAGAGCGCTTGCCTCGTATACATGAAGCCCTGGGTTCAATTCCCCAGCACCACATATATAGAAAATGGCCAGAAGTGGTGCTATGGCTCAAGTGGCAGAGTGCTAGCCTTGAGCAAAAAGAAGCCAGGGACACTGCTCAGGCCCTGAGTCCAAGCCCAGAGACTGGCACAAAAAAAACAAAAAAAAACTGGCTGTGAGACTGTGAATAAGCTATTTAACTTTCCCAACCTTGATTTTTATCATCAATAGAATTAAACAGTACCTTCTTAAAGGAACTTCTAGAAGAAGCAAAATGTTTGCTGTGACAGGCTCACACCTGTCATCCTAACTACTCAGGAAGCAGAGATCGGAGGACTGAAGTTCAAAGCTGGCCCAGGCAGGAAATTCTATGAGACTCTTACTTCCAGTTAAGACCAACAGTCAAAAGTGGCTTGAGTAGTAGAGTTGCCACTTGTCTCACTATTGTAAAAGCCAAGCAAGTGGGCAAAGCCTTGAGTTTGAGCTACAGAACTAGCAGAGGAAACAAAAAAAAGGGAGAAAGACATAGATGTTTACATAATGGTACTAAAGTCAGAGAAATGAAAGCAGGTCATGGTCCTACGTGGTGGGTGGGATGAGGCGAGGAAGGTGTGGAGAGTGTGCCCCCCTTAGCAGGAGCTGGAGTTCTGTCCAGTGGTCCTGCCTGGCCACCCACGGGCACAGAGGAACCCTGGAAGAACTGGTCATAGGAACAGAGAAAGCAGACAAGGGCAGAGAGGCAAGGAAGAGCCTGCAGTGTTCTGTTAGAACTGCCTCTCTGTGCCATTGGACTTCTTTTTCTTCTTTCCGTCAGATTCTGATGGACTTTTTTTATTTTCCTTTTGCTGGTCCTGAGACTTGAACTCAGGGCCTGGACTCTATCCTTGGGCTCCATTTGCTCAAGGCTTGTGCTCTTCCACTTGAGCCACAGCTCTACCTCTGGCTTTTACTAGAGGTGAGAGTCTCACAGACTTTCCTGCCCAGGCTGCCTTTGAACTTGGATCCTCAGATCTCAGTCTCCTAAGTAGCTGGGATTACAGGCGTGAGTCACTGGCGCCCATCTCCTAATGGACTTCTTTTAATTTTTCTTTATTTTTTACCAGTCCTGGGGCTTGAACTCAGGGCCTAATCACTGTCTCTGGCTTCCTTTTGCTCAAGGCTAGCACTCTGCCACTTGAGCCACAGTGCTACTTTTGGCTTTTTTCAGTTTATGTGGTACTGAGGAATCAAACCCATGGCTTCATGCATGCTAGGTAAGCACTCTACCACTAGGCCATATTCCCAGCCCCCTGATGGACTTCTTAATGGCACATTTCACTTGGTAGCACATGGGGGATGGAGGCTGTGAGAGTGTAGATTGTAGGGGTGGAGGCCATCGGGGTGGAGGCCATGGGGGGTGGAGGCCGTGGGGGGTTGGAGGTCATGGGGGGTGGAGGCCGTGGGGATGGAGGCCATTGGGGTAGAGGTCAAGGCGGGGGAGATTATGGTAGGTGGAGGCTGTTAGGTGTGGAGGCCATGGGAGATGGAGGTCATGGGGGGGCGGAGGTTATGGCAGGTGGAGGCTGTTGGGGGTGGAGGTTGGAGGGAGTGTAGGGGATGGAGGCCGTGGGAGGTGGAGGCCATGGGAGGCGGAGGCTATGGGAAGTGGTTGGGTCATTGGGAAGATGGATGATTGGAAAGGAATGAAGGCCGCTCCTGTGGGACCCCAAGTTCTTAGGGAGTAGGTTATCGCAGGAGGCTCCCTGACCTCTGGCCCCCTGCGTCTTGCCACCACGGCTCTTGCATGCACTCCTGCTATTGAGCTCACACTAATGCTGAGTCCTCAAACCCCAGCGCTGTGGGCTGAGACAACCTCTTCTCTTTAGTGTTACCTGCTGGAGTGTTTCCTTACGAGAGTGTTTCCTTACAGCGGTGGACAGCAGACCATTCAGCTTGTTGCCCTTTGTAGGAGAAACTCACTGAGCCAATAGTGATTGGGCATCAGACAAACGCCTTCAGATCCAGCCCCATTGGGAGATTTCTCTCCCTTGTCTAGGGAGTGGGTCCTCATACAGTAAGCAGTACTGGGGAAGGCTGCTGTGATTGGGGGGTGGAGGGACAGAATGGGGTCCCTTTCTACTTTCCCTGTCTTATCATGGTACCCCAAGAGACTTTTCTTTTTTTTAATTTATTTATTTATTAAACAATTTTTTTGACAAGGTGTTGTGCAAAAGGGGTACAGTTACATAGTAGGGCAGTCTGTACATTTCTTGTGTTATCTTACACCCTGTTTTTCTTTCCCTTCCCTAGGTCAGGTAGACATATATACAATACACAATGTACCAAGAACATATACAGTAGCCACGTGGCCTACGCCAAAGAAAATTCGCCTAGGGCTTTAAATGTAATGTCGACAATAGACAGTATGTCGACAATAGTCTTATATGAATGTACATACATAGCTTTTGAGCTAGTGTGATCCACTGAGAGGTCAATTTTTGACCTTTATATGTTGAGTAGTTTTTTGGTTTTAGTTACATAATGTTGGGTCGCTGACCCAAACCTGTGGAAATACCATTTGACAAGAGGTTTTTGGTTTCACAGACCTGGTCTCTACTGTCTCCTTGTCACCCCATCTTAACAGTCATATATCAGGGAGATCATGCCCCTGTGTTTTCTGTGTTCTAGGCTTGTCTCGCTCAACATTATTTGTTCAAGTTCTGACCATTTCCCTGCGAATAACAATATTTCACCATTCCTAATTGCTATGTAGTATTCCATTGCGTATAGGTACCATATGTTTTGGATCCATTCATCTGTGGTGGGGCTTCTGGGTTGTTTTCATATTTTGGCTACTGTGAATTGTGCAGCAATAAACATGGAAGTGCAAATGTCTTTTTGATATCTTGGGACCTGCTGTTCAGGATAGATGCCTAGAAGTGGAATGGCTGGGTCATAGGGTAGGTCTATATTGAGCTTTTTGAGAAACCTCCATACTGTTCTCCAAAGTGGTTGTACTAATTTGCACTCCCACCCACAATGGAGAAGGGTTCCTCTTTCCCCGCACCCCCTCCAGCATTTGTTGTTGCCTGAGTTCAGAGTATAGGCCATTCTAACTGGAGTGAGGTGGTATCTCAGGGTTGTTTTTATTTGCATTTCCTTTACTGCCAGGGATGTTGAACATTTCCTCATATGTTTCTTTGCAATTTTTATCTCTTCTCCAAGAGAGACTTTTCTTTCTCCTAAGTTCCAGGAGTGGATTGGGTTCCGGCAAAAGGAGGCTGTGAGTTCCAGTGGTAGGCTGCAGCCTGGCTGAGCTCTCTGTAAAGCTCCCCACCCTTCTCCCGATGGCACTGGCCTGGCCTGGCCTCCCAGGCCAGTGAGTGAGATGCAGTGGTGGGTAGGGGGCAGACCCAGGAACCATGTGGAAGGGGGAGTGCTGTTCTGGAAGGAGGTTCTTGGTGTGGGCACTTACAGGGGTTAAGGATGAGGTGAGCCAGGGTAGAGGGAGGGAGGAAGAGGAAGGGGAGGTGGAAAGGTTAACAAGGGAGAGAGGCTGAGGCCTGACTCATTGGCAGGTGCCTGTGTAACAAGCTCAAGGCCCTGAGTTCAAACAAACCCTAGTATGAGGGAAAGAAAAATCCAGCAGGAAGAAGGGGAGAGGAAGGGACAGCTTGGGCCCCCAAATGCTCATGGGTCGCCCTACTCGGAGAAGCTTTTCTTGGTCAGGGATCTGCTGCAGTTCTCCCTGGCTGTCCTGCCCACAGGTTTTCTCCAGTGGATTGCCAGCATCATTGTCATCCTGGCACACGTGCACTGTGGGGTGGACCCACAGAGGGAGTGAGGGAAGAGGTCTGACAAAGAGTGAAGGAACACAAACACAGATCTCAAGGAAGCGCCAGGGAAATAGAGACGAACCCCACGGGGACTCCTCCCCAAAAGGCAAAAGGCAGGGAATTTTAACAAAGGGAATCAGAAGATGGTTCATGGACATTGTGCCTGCACTGGGCCCCTTTGGGCAGGCTTCGGCAGACAATGGGAGACCCAAGTGAGACTGGGCCCGTGGCTTCTGTGACTAAGGCCCCTTTCCCCAGTGCAGGGAGGGCATGAGAACTGGAGTGAGATTCTGGAGTGCCAGGATGGGACAGCATGCCGGGGGTGGGAGGGTGGGGGGCAGGGAATCAGAGAGCATGCTGGGTGCCTGTTGGCTTTTGTGGTTAGAGGGGCTCCTGGAGGGAAGGTGTGGAGGGAGCAACCACAGAAGACCACATCTGGGGGCCTGAGCACCTCAACTCCTCACCCAATCTCAGGAGAGGGGCATCATGCTGCCAGCCATGGGAAACCCAGGAGAGCCATAGCTGGGAGCTTTGTCCAGTTAGCGGGCTGCAGATGGGGCAGGACAAAAGGTGAGTTGACTGCAAGTCACAGGCATGTCACTACAGGGGAGGCAGGAAGGGGAGGGGGGTGTCAGGGAGGGGACGGGGTGGCAGGGAAGGTGGGGAGGCAGGGAGGAGGAGAGGGGAGAGGCAGGGAAGGGAGGGGAAGGCAGGGAAGGTAGGGGGTGACAGGGAAGGGAGGGGGTAAAAGGGAGGGGAAGGGGGGTGGCTGGCATCTGGAGCCTGGGCCCCTCCCTTGAAGCCTATGTCCCTTTGAGGGGTCTCTGGGGCCCAGGACCTCAGCACAGCCTTCCTGGCAGTGCCTCTGTCCAGCACCCCTACATCTGCATGGACCAGGGTGCCCCCTACTGGGCACTGCCCCACACCCATCACCTTCACAAGCTCAGCTCCATCCCGCCGTCCACCACCCCAGAGCCTCTACTCCCTGCCATCCACCTCCTGGCCTGGCTGCACCTCTCCAGGCCCCAGCTGGACACAACACTTCCTGGGGGCAACACTCCACCAGGAGGCTTGGCGCCCCCTCCCCGCTGGAAGAGCAGTGCTCAGGGTTTGGTCAGCCACACGTGTGTGCGTCTGGACAAAGTGGCCTCAGCTCTGCTCCCAATGGGCCTCCGCCTTTCCCATCCCGACTCCTCAAGGCAGAGACCAGGGAAGCTCCTGCCTTGAGTCTAGTCCCTTCCCCTCGTCTCTCACCCACAGCGCCATGGGCTCTCCAACTCCAGCCAAGGCTTTTGGCTCTGAGACCCACGTGAGTGGAGATTTCTGAGGCGAAACAATTAAAACTCATTTGAAAATCCCTGACACCTGCATGTCAGAGGCACTGTGGTGGGCACCCACTGGTCCCAGAAGCCTCCGTACAGACTGAGTACTGAATGCCAGGCACTGGGCTAAGTGCTGAAGAGGGTGTGAGTCAGGTCTCAGAAGCTGGCAGTCCATTCCTCAGCACCCTGGGCAGAAGCACTGAGCACCAGTGATAAAGTGCTGCTTCAAAACACACACAGGACAGGCTAAACAAAGGCATGGAAAACAACAGCAACAAAAATAAATAATAGTAACGCTTAGAGGTTAAAAGAGACTTAAGAACCAAATCAATAAAAATGCGCTCTGTGGAGAAGGTTCCGATTTTGATTCAAACAAATCATCTATTAAAAAGACATTTATAGACAATTTGTTAAAATAGATCATGGGCTGAGCACTGTTGGCTCATGTCTGTAATCCCAGCTACACAGGAAGCTGAAATTTGGAGGATTATGGTTCAAAGCCAGCCTGGCCTGAAACGTCTATGAGACTCCACCTCCAAATTAACCACCAAAAAGCTTGGCTGGAGGCATGGATCAAGTCATAGAGTACCAGCCTAGCAAGCAAGCTGAGAAAGTTCAAGGTTCTGAGTTCAAATTTTAGTGTCAGAAAAAAATTGAATATGGACAGGATATTAGATGAATTATTAACTGATCTGGGGAATTAGTAGTTAGACCTTATTTTAGAGATAAAAGGTATTATTATTACTTTTTTGTGGTCATGGGTCTGGGCTCTGTTCCTGACAGAGGCTCAAGGCTATTGCTGTAACACTTTCAGCCACAGCTCCACTTCCAGTTTTCTGGTGGTTAGTTGGAGATAAGACTCTCACAGACTTTCCTTCCCCAAAGCTGGCTTTAAATAGTGATCCTCAGATCTCAGTCTCCTGAGTAGCTAGGATTACAGGCGTGAGCCACCAGTGCCCAGCTTCTAAGGACTTATTTTTCATAAACAGAAAAGAGCACACAGGAAGACTCTCATTTAATCTGGAGCTGGAGCAGAATGTGGAACCACAGAACCCAGGTTCTATGTAGATTATTACTAAAGGGAAGGCAGAAAACCAGGGAGCACGCATTCTAAAACCTTGCATCAAAAAATGGCCTCTGACTAACAGTATTAGCACTTCCTGGTTTGTTTTGTTTTGTGCTTTACTAGGGCTTGAATTCAGCTTTTTCACTCAAGATGGGTGCTCTACCACTTGAGCCACAGCTCCACTGCTGGCTCTTTGATACTTCCTTGGAGATAAGAATCTCTCAGACTTCCCTGCCTAGGCTTGTCGGGCTCAGTCGCCTCTCCCGGCGTGGGGATCAAGGCTCAGCTAAGTTTCTTGCCACCCCCTTTTCTCGTCCTCTCTCCTGGACACCCGGCCGGCAGATAGCCAGGATGGGATGGAGGGGTCAGGGCCGACCTCACGCGCGCACAGCCTAACAAGAAAGCTTGCCTACCACCTTACCGGTAAATAAAGTCAGGCATACGCGAGTCTCGGAGGAGGCTTCCAGAGCCAACTGATTTATTAAGGCGGGGGTAAAGGGAGATGATAGCGAGAGAGGGAGATTGGCCAGGACGCCGATAGGCTGAAAGCTGTTACAGGATCCCCTTGAGCTAACGTCACTCGAAAGCGCCGAGCCAGGGCAAGACTGGGAGGCGCCTGGGCTGGCTAGAGAGTTGGGGGCTGGGTGCAAAGCCAGTTCTTCTGGTTCCGGACCCAGAGAACCTTAGCCTGCTTCCGCATTCCCCAGGGCTGGGGGAAGGGCGTCAAGCCCCCCGCCAAGTCTAAAGGCTGGATCCCAACATGGGCTGGCTTTGATCCTTGATCCTCACATCTCATCCTCCTCAGTAGCTATGATTACAGCACCCAGCTGCCTAGTTTATAATAAACGCAAAACCCTAAGTTCACCGCTGGGCCCACAAAGTTGGAAAAGTGCTTTTCCATGATTCTTCTGTGATTCACATGCTCATGAAGGTTTGAGAAACTTCTAAGTGGGTGTGCCAGTCTTTTGCTGAGATGGCTTCATTTTCCACTTTTGACAGTTCCCAGTGACCAGATCTATGCGCTCACTAGAATCCTCCAGGAGCAAAGATCTATGCATTTATCAGCTGCAACACCATGCCAGCTCCCCAACTGATGATAGTGGATCCTGGCCCTGCGCCACGTGCAGCCCGCCCCACCCCGCTTCCTAATTGGTAATCTGCCGCCCATGACCTCGACCAGATGGCTTGCTGCCTTGGGACCCCTAGCCCCAGCAGCCAGCAGCCGCCCCCACCCCCAGGCAGAGCCGCTCCCAGGGAGGCAGAGATAGATGCACACACAATTAAAGGGAAAGGACTCTATTAAGTACATGGATGAGAGGCCAGAGTCCTTCCCAGATCTGGGTCACTTGTGCAGCCATTCATCTAGCTTGATTCTGTCCTCAAAATAGAACTCACTTCACATGGGAGGAGGGGGTAAGGGGACGGGGAGGGGGTGCTTCAAGGCCCATTCTGAGAGGCCAGGAAGCCGGCCTCTCCCACCTAGAGCTGGAAGGTCCTTTCCCTCCTGGGCAAAGCCCACTTTGGGAGCAGCATTTAGGTCTCTTTTCTGATGATCTCTTATCCCAAGTGTGGACTGTGATGGCTCCAAGGGATTGTCCCCTTGGTACCTGCGTGGAGGCGGGTGGATGCATCCTCGCCTTCCCCAGGGCCTGGTGCTCGTGGGCAGCGTACCTCGGAGGGACTGCCCAGGGAATTCTCCCCACAGTCAGAGTGTCTGCCATGGCTGCTGAGGGGAAGGACCAGGTGGGGGAGTCGGGGTTAGGATGTGCGCTTGAGGCCAGCTCCCACCGTTCAAATCCCAGCTTTGCTATCTGGCCCTGAAGTCGCCTCCCATGCGGCTCTGTTTCCTTCTGTGAAATGGAGAGGATGATGGCAACTAAGGATTAGATAAGGGGACGGTGTGAACCCTCGGCCTGGCATAGAGCGGGTAGCTTGTCAGTATCATTGGTTCTGTGTACTGTGTCCCAACCCCAGCTCCCCAGCCCCAAAAAGTGTCTCACAGGCCGATGCTCTCAGAGTGGAAGCAGGCCTGGGCAAGAGGGGGCAGAGGGAAGCTGTCCCCGCATCAGAGGGCCAGAGGGGGCAGAGGGGGGCTGTCCCCGAGTAAGAGGGCCAGTCCCCAAGTCTGCCCTGACTTGAAACACCGGCTAAACACAGGGACCCCGGACACCCACACTTTAGCCCTACTTGCTGATAAGGCTAGGGGGTCATGTAACCACAGCTAGCTTCTGGCATTCACCAAGATGACTCCTGTGGGGAGTCCTACACTGTCCCTTTGCCAAATCAGCTGCTGATTTCACTTTGGGGAGAAATCGGGATGCAAGACAGGAGACCTTACTCAACTCCCCTACACAGGTGAGTTTCTACAGGTGTGACTCCAAACTTCTCTCTGCCTTGATTGCCACATAAAAATGGCGACTTAGATGGCCTGGGGGAGGGAGATCTCACATGTGCTTGTAAGGTCAGTAATCCCAATACTTGGGAGGCTGAGGCAGGAGGATCTGGGGAGGGAAAGGAGGGGTGGGGAGGAAAGGGGAGGAGAAGGAGAGGGAAAGGGAGGAGAGGGGAGGGGAAGGGAGGAGCAGGTGTCCTCCTTCTCTGGCAATCTCCTGGCCGATCTAGTCTTCCTGGGCACCAGAGAGCAAGCACGGAGTTTCTCTTCCCCCTACCAGAGAGGACAGAATGCGTTCTCTATGCAGATCTGTGTGCATGGAACAGTGTCACGCTGTCTTCAAGCACAAGCTTTGTCCCACCCATTGAAGAGAGTTAGTTGTCTGGAGGTGGATTCACTTTCCCATCTGTGATAAGAGCATCCACAGCTCCAACCCACAAATAATGAAGTCACCACCGGGAGCACTTTTCTTCTCCTGCCTGGTGAGGAGTAGCATAGATCAAGACACCCACAGCCTGGTAAATGGCCCCAAGAGGGGGTCTGCTGGGGCTCAAGGAGTCATCTCCAAGAGCCAGCCAATGTCAGTGAACTGCTCTGGCAGTTATTATGACCTTCCAGAATATGCTATCTTCTCCTCCTCCTCCTTCTTTCTTCCTCTTCCTCTTCTTTTGTGCCAGTGTTGGGGTTTGAAATCAGGGCCTTGTCTTGTGTTCTCATTTGGCTTTTGTACTCAAGGCCGGTGCTCTACCATTTGGTGTTGTACCACCTCCATTTCTGGCTCTTTGGCAATGAATTGGACGTAAGAGTCCCATGGACTTTCCTTCCTGGCTGGCTTCAAACCTCTTTTGTCAGCTCTCAGCCACCTGTGTAACTAGGATGATAGGCCTGAGCAGCTAATGCCTGTGTGGCCGGTGCCTGGCTGACCTCACTTCTAAGCTGAGTCTCGGGCCTTCTGGTCCCCACTGGAGTTAGAAGCCTCTCATGGACTCACCTTGGGAAGTGAGCGAGGGGCTTTCGTGCACCGCTTTGCTCTGCTAAGAACGACTGGCATCTTGGATTTTGTGCAAAGCAAATGAAAGTAGTCCAGCTTGTCTCCACAAAGGACAGGTTACTCCGCAGATTTTATGACATTCACAGTGCCTTTATTTCTGCCCTTTCGTGTTTTGCATTTTTCAATCTAGACTTACCAATGTAGTCATTGGAAAAGAAAACAAAACAAAAACTCTAAGCCTCCAGGCCTAATGTATTAGTTTAATACTTGAAAAAAAAAAACAACCCATGAGAATGGCATTGGCCTGACTTCCTTTTGTCTGAATAAAAGCTCCCACACAGCGTAAAAGGGTTGCATGTGCTGAAATGTGGCACAAGGAGGTTTGTCATCACTCCACCCCCCTTGACCAGCAGGGTCCCCCTTCTCTTTCCCTCACAGCCTTTTGTTTGAACAGATGGGGTTGGGGAGGCCAGGGGAAGAAAGCCTTTCTGCTCTCATTAATTCTCCCCATCCGCAAACACAACCTGGGCTTCAGGGACCCCAGAGGAGGCACAGCGACACTTCATTGCCACCGGGACCCAGGTCTGAGACACAAAGAAAGCCAGGCTGAAAACCTGCATCACCATATCAATGAGAACGCTGGCTGGTGAAATTACATCCATGTGTGGCTTCAGAAGCACACACAGCCCCCGCACACGTGACATGAGCCAACGCGCGTGGACAAAATAAATCCGTCTGTCCAGTGCACTATTTAAAATGTGATGACTAGAAATGATAACGACATCCCAAGGATGCAAATACGACATTTGTGATGAAAGATGAAGGTGATTTGCTTGTGGATGATCTTTTTACTTGGATGTGTCTCTTGTACGTGCATTTGAGCTTTTCATACACACACACACACATACACACACACCAACAACGAAGAGTTCTTACTCTTTCAACTCTTTTGGTTTGGCTGTGATGTAAAAATAATGATTAAGGATTCCAGTATGCCCGGTCCTGGATGGACATGCCAGACACAAAAACATGCCACAAAAAGTTGTCAGTAGTTAGAAGTTAAATACTGAAGGGACTTTGGTCGGTTCACAAAGCCAACGGCTTTGAACTATCTTGTGAGAAAGAGGAAGATTCAGGGCCTGGGAGGATAGGGGCTCCCCTGGCAAGGGTGCTCCGGGCTCTCTTGAGTTAGAAAGTGTTCTGTCCCATTTGATTAACCGCGCTGTCCATCCATCGACACTACAGAGCCCAGAAGCTGTCTTCTCTGTTCGTAGAAAAGGGGCAGGAGGTACCATGCACCCGACACGTTGGATTGAAAGCCCTTTGCACAACTGCTTAAAGACAATACAAAACTGTAAAACAGTGAAAAAATAGAAGGAAACAAACAGACACTGAGTAAGTGAGCAGAAGGGAGGAAGGAAGACTGTGTGGGGGGCTGGGGATATGGCCTAGTGGTAAGAGTGCTTGCCTCACATACATGAAGCTCTGGGTTCAATTCCCCAGCACCACATACACAGAAAATGGCCAGAAGTGGCACTGTGGCTCAACTGGCAGAGCGCTAGCCTTGAGCAAAAAGAAGCCAGGGACAGTGCTCAGGCCCTGAGTCCAAGCCCCAGGACTGGCATAAAACAAACAAACAAAAAAAAAAAACAAGACTGTGGGGGAGCTGAAGTGCTATTTCCTGGTACACTGCACTCATTCCCAGTGTGGACCAGCACTGAAGCGCCTCTCTCCTCCCTGGGCCTCAGGACAGCATACACTCCCACCCCACAGTAGGATGGCCTGGGAGTTGACAGTGCTTTGCAATTCCAGCAGACAGGGCTTAGAGTTTGGTGTTAGACACAAAAATGGATTGCTATTTTCCTGGAAAGGAATCGGACACACACACACACACACACACACACACACACACACACACACACACCACTCCAAATTAGAGTGCATGATCCAGAAGAATGGTAAATGGTAAACTTCCTCTTTGAGAGTAATTGTGAACTCATGACCTCAGAATTCAGAGAACCTTTGAAAATAATGCATCTCAACCTTTGGGGCTCCTCTGGCCGTGCGGAAGCACCACCGGGGCCCTTCCACATTCACTCATGGTGCTTCCTGCTCAGGCACCAGGAAAAGGCGCTCTGGAGGACTTCCCCAGGAAGCCCCACCGCCCCGGCCATTTGCGCTTGCTCTCCCTTCATCGTGCTTGGCCAAGACAGAGACAGATGACTATAAATTGGTCAAACAACTAGAAGAACAAAAGACCGAGGATAAAAGACAGTGTGTCCCGGGGGGTGGGGTACGTCTAGCAGGGGGCGGTGGGGTCAGGACTGGGTTTAGTCCTGTTTAATATTTTTATTGCCTAGCCGATGGGGGGGGGGTCGCATAAAAATGAATCTGCAGATGGTGGCTCATTACAGAGGATTTGCAGAGCCCAGGAGGAGCAGCCGGATTCCAAGATGGGCCAGGAGAGGTGGACAGGGAGGAACAAAGGATGCCCGAAGCTCTGGAGTGGTGAGTCTCATGGCTGGCCCTGCGGGGCGCAGCCTCGGACAGCATCCTGACCCTGCCTATGGACACACACACGACCCTCTGTGTGTGCAGCATTGTAGGTGTGTGAGTTGTCAGTGTGAAAAGCGTCCACCTAACGCTTAGACTAGCTTTAGACCACTGAGAGAGAGAGAGAGAGAGAGAGAGAGAGAGAGAGAGAGATAAGAGACAGTCAGACAGACAGACAGAGACAGACAGAGACAGAGAGGGAGTGCCAGTGCAGGGGCTTGAACTCAGAGCCTCCGGCTTTCACTTGGCTTTTTCACTTAAGGCTTGTACTCCACCACTTGAGCCACACCTCCACGGCTGGCTCTGTTGAGATTTGCTCGAGATGAGAGACTTCTGGACCCTTCTGCCTAGGCTGAGCCCGGATCCTCAGAGCTCAGCTTCTCGGGTCGAGAGGAGTACCGGATTGAGCCACCTGCGTCTGGCTTACAAGGAGTTCAAATGTAACCTCCCTCGGCTCTACTGGTGGTTCATTTTGCCTTCTAGGAGCAAGGGCCAACCTCGCAGGCGAAGCGATACTTTCCTGGAGAGGCTCGAGAGCCCAACCTAGTGTAGCCCAGCAGGACAAGGGGCCTCACCCCTACACCACGCCCTTAACCAACCTGTCAGCTGCGACGTCCTCTCACCTCCCCGGAACCTTCTGTGGGCATCGTCATGCGTGTCTCCACCCTCACCACCCTCCCACCCCACCCTCCACTCACCCCTCACCCTCACCCCCACACTCCACCCTCCCACCCCTTACCCCCACCCTCACCCCCCACCCACACCCTCCTCACTACCACCCACACCATCCAATCTATCACCTCCCACCTCCACCTCCACCCTGACCTCCCCACCCTTCAACCTCCCCACCCTCCCAGCCCTCACACATCCACCCCATCCCCACCCCACCCTCTCACCCTTCACCCTCCCCCCACCCTCCCCAGCCCACCCCATAACCCCCCACTCCCACCCTCTCCCTCCCAGCCCTCGCCATCCACCCCCACCCTCCCACACTCATCCCCACCACCACCCTCCACCTTCCAACATCCTCACTCCCCACCTCCACCCTCCACCCTCCCACCCCCTCACCTCTCACCCCTTACCCCCCACCAAACCATCCACACTCCTACCCCTCACCCTCTACCCCCACCCTCCCACACTCATCCCCACCCCACCCTCCACCTTCCAACACCCTCACTTCCCACCTCCACCCTCCACCCTCCCATCCCTTCACCTCCCAACCCCAACCCCATACCCCTCAGCCTCCACCCCTACCCTCCAGCCTCCCACAACTCACCCCCACCCCTCCCACCTCCACCCCCATTCCCACCCCCACCCTCCCACCCCTCACCCCCCATCCCCACCTCACATCTTACTACCCCTCACCCTCCACCCCCCATCCTCCACCTTCATCCCCACGCACACCCTCCATGGCCAGCTGCAGACACTGCTCTCCATGCTTCCCCTGCACTGGGCAAATGGCAAGTCCTCGATATTCTCTCAAAGACCTCTAGAGGGAAACTCTCCCAAGCAGTACCCAGAGCCATGCCCCCTTCCAAGTAGTACCCCAGCACCATGCCCCTCCCAAGCAGTACCCAGCACTGTGCCCCATCCCAAGCAGTACTCAGAACCACTGCTCTCCCACCCCAACCAACTCCCGCGTTGTCTGATAAAACAGCTGTCCTCTCTGGGCACTTATAGGATTTGAGCTGTCTGTCTTTCTGCACACTGCAGATCTATTACAGGACTCAAGCCGTCTGTCTGTCTGCACGCTGCCTGTCTGTCTATTACAAGACTCAAGCTGTCTGTCCACACCCTGCATGTGTGGCTGGGTCCCTGTTGGGAGATCCTGGGTTGGCACTGTGGCCTTCTTCGCCCTCCGTCTCAAGCTCTTGGCACTGAAGTCTTCCTGAAGGGCTTGCCAAGGGTTTTCATTAGATCGTTGAATTTCAAGAGTAGAAGCGGCTGTTTCCAGAGAAAGATGCGAGGAGAGAAAATGCCAGGGGATCCCCAGGATTCTACAAGAGGGGTGCAGATCCCAGCTCTGGGGATACAAGGCTGGTGGCTGGGCTGTGGTGAGGTTGGATGAGGGAGGCAGCCACGGAGAGGAACTAGAGGGGAGGCTCACGCGTGGGCCCCTCGGTCTCAGCCGTCTGGAACGGGTGCAGACTGTAATTGGCCTCAGCTGGCAGCCAGGGAGCTGCCACACAGATGAGAGGCTAAATCATCTCCCCATCCCACACTAAGAGGCTTTCAAGATGAGGGTTAAAGCCAGAGTTGGAGGGAGTATGAAGGCAGATGCGGCAGCTGCTTGGGAAAGCCTGGCCAGGGGACGGACCCCCAGCTGCCCTTGTGTGGGCCCCTGACCCTGTGCTGCCCAGTGAGGAGCAAGGAAGAGGCATCAGAACCACTGCATCAGGTGCCACAGCCTTCATTAGATGAGGAATTCAACAGGGAGAGGGGCGGCACCTGTTTCCTGGCCCCAGCCCCAGTGTGTGCCCAGGGCAGCAGAGTCACCTTGGCCACAATGTGCCTCAGTCTCCCCCTTTTTTAATAGATGCATCCCCTAGTCCAAGATACAGATAGTAGGGTCTATTTCTAGTCTGACATTTGTAACCTTGCGTCTCCTGCAAAAGGGGTTGTCCCTGTGGGTACAGGGACCTCATGTGAACACTGAGAGGTTATGGGGGGGAGGCTGGCAGGGGCCCAGGGGGTCACGAAGGCCACGAGAAACAGGTGATGGGGTTGAGAGCCGGAGGGTAGGCATTGGGAACTCTGCCTATCTAAAAGGGAGCATTGGGGTCCCAAGCTATGGGGGACACGGAGCTGTGTGGTAGACAGAGCTGGGGGAGGACACGGAGCTGGAGGAGGACATGGAGCTGCATGGGGGAAATGGAGCTGGGGGGAACATAGAGCTGCAGTGGGGGCACAGAGCTGAGGAGGACATGGAGCTTTAGGAACATAGAGTTGGGGGACGTGGAGCTAGGGGGACACAGAGATAGGGGAGGACTTAGAGCTGGGGGGACATGGGCTGCGGGAGGACAGAGAGCTGGAGAAGGACATGGAACAGGGGAGGACACAGAGCTGGAGGAGGACATGGAGCTGGGGAGGACACAGATGGTGGAGGACACGGAGCTGGAGGAGGACAGGGAGCTGGGGGAGGACACAGAGCTGGGGGAGGGCATGGAGCTGGAGGAGGACTCAGAGCTGGCGGGACACAGAGCTGTGGGAGGTGGGCTTGCCCCTCACTCTGCCCATCAGCTCGTTTACACTGTGCTGTGCCTCATTTTCCCCACAGGGCACATCACAGCCCCCCACCCCACTCACTGAGGGCCGCTGTTCACTGGGGATGGGAGGGGCTTGGTTTTCTTGCTGTTTTCCTGGGCTGGATAGCAAGCTTCTCTTAGGCTGAGATGCCCCTTGTTCCCTGCCTCTGGCAACACAACCCTGGCTGAGGCCCCAGGCAGCACCCGGGCCACTGGCTCTGGGATAGGGGCAAAAGGGATCTCAAGCCTTGGAGGATTGAATCAGTCCCCAACTTGCCACACTGCCTCCACGTTTCCTGCTGACCCGGAAGGGCAGCACTCCCCCTCAGCCTGTGGCTAGCTAGCCGTGAGCCTGGCTTCACGCCGCCTTGGGTCTGTGCTGTGTGTTGGTCTGGGGCCCAGCCTGAAGGGTGGTGCGGCTGCTCCTGTTCCCCCCATCCTGAAGTTGCGTGCACTGACCTTAGAACCAGAAGCCAGAGCTATGGAAACTTGCTGTTTGTATCACTGGCTATTATTTCTTTTTCTTCTTCTTGTTCTCCCTTAGCATTTAATCAAATTCTTTATGGAAATGTCATGTTGCCCCAGCTGTGCCTAGAGGAATCAGGGAACACAATTTGGCCACTGTTGAGCCAGGATTTTAGATAGAAGCCCGTGAACCCCAGGGGAGACTTGCAGAGGAGATGGAGCTCAAGGGACCCCATCTCAGCGGTCTGGCTTAGTGCCTGCCTTAGGGCCCTGATCCTCCAGCTCTCTTCCTTGGCACCTCTGTGGGTGCTTCTGGAGCCTGATTTCATAAGAAAACAATTTCCTGGAGCCGGGGGCCTGTGATCCTAGCTACTCAGGAGGCTGAGCTCTGAGGATCACAGTTCAAAATGAGACTTATCTCCAATTAACCACCCCAAAGCCAGCAGTGAGTAGAGTTGTGGCCCAAGTGATAGAGCATCATCCTTGATCAAAGCTTAGGGACAGAGCTCAGGCCCTGAGTACCAGCCCCAGGACCAGCATACACACACACACACACACACACACACACACACACACACACACACACACACACCAAATAAAACCCAGTTTCCTCGCAGAACATGCTGCACGTGGGAGGTGCCAGATAAATTGCACAGACACAAGACTCGCCACCTGCGCGCTGCCAGGTCACGGGTGCCCTGCCACTGGCAGAAGGCTGCCACAGGAGTGGGGGTCTGGAATGTCCCTGTGGCCTCTTTCTACCCCGGGATGTCTCTGCAGAGACCATAGCTCCAGGGTCCCCATCTGCAAATGGCACGGCCAACCCAAATGACCCCAGAGGACCTTCCCTTCCAAGTCAGGTATTGCTGCATGTGTGGGGAGGCAGGGCCAGAGTGCATCAACGGCCAGCAGGACAGTGGCCACGTAGGCCCCCAGGATGGGCAGTGGCCATGCAGGTGCTGGCGTTCTCCAGGTCTGGTCATGGGAGAAGGGGAAACGGTCTCTGACACACAATGTCCAGTTAAAAATCTCCAGGGAAGGCCTGGGCTTGCTGTAGACCCAGCCCTGGGCCCCTAGGCGTGTGTGGCGGGAGGCCCAGGGCAGAAGGCTGTTGGGAGAAGATGGGGAGGGAGAGAAGGGAAGGCAGCAGCAGGAGGCCATCCTTCAGCACAGAGCTTCATCTGAGGGGCCCCATGGCATTCACAGTGCTGCTGCTCACCCTGGTCCTGGCCCACCTACACCAGATGAGGCTACATTCCTTGCAACGTGAGTTCAAGCCCAGCCTCCCCCAGGAAGTTTTCTCCATCCATCAGGTACGTTCTCTGCTCCTAACTCAGACAGAACCTTCCATGTGCTTGCAGTGACCGTGGGCAAATTCTGGCAAGGGCTCCTTTGGAAAGCACCAACTACCAATGCCTCTCATTTCTAGAATGTTCCTTCCAGGGTGAGTCTCATGTTAGTGGTGTCACGTCACCGGGGCCGTTGGTGGCCCCTGTAACAGAGCAGCGACTGCACAGGATTTCACCACACAGAAACAACAGGCTCCCATAACCCCAGCACGCACAGCAACACAGGGCCGGGAAGCAGCCAGGACACTTAGGGGGTTCCTTCTTGAACATTTATTGAGTTTACGTTCACATAATATATTTTGTTATAAGTATATGCAATTCAATTTTAATATTAGCTATGTTTCATAAGTCATAAAGTGCTCTCCCCCCCCCAACCACTTGTGGCTTAGCCTCATTGCTCGAGGCTAGTGCCCTAACACATGAGCCTCAGCTCCACTTCTGGCTTTTTGCTGGTTAATTGGAGATAAGAGCATCATGGACTTTCTTGCATGGTCTGGCTTCAAACTTCGATCCTCAGATCTCAGCCTCCTGTGTAACTACAATTACAAGTGTGAGCCTGGCTTAGATAATTTTTAATTGCTGTTATAGGGTTCACAGGTCTATTCTCTCCCCAGTCTGATATCCTTTTGATTCTATATTTCCTGTTTCTCATACTTTGAAGGTCCCTTTTGGTTTGTTAGTGGAGACCTGGCCTGGTTACTCTGACATTGACGTCGACGGGAGAACCTAGTCCTGCACTTTAAGAGGCCCAGGGATTTCTGAGAAACTGGCAGAGTTGGGTCAAACACACTTTGAATCCCAGCTGCTTGGAAGGCAGAGGCAGGAGGATCAGCGTCTGAGGCTGACCCAGCCAAAGCGTGAGACCCTATCTGAAAAAAAAAAGAAAGAAAAAGGACTGGGGCATGGCTCAGGTAGTAAGAGCACTTGCTAGCGAACACGAGACCCTGTATTCAATCCCCATAACTTTCCCCAACCCCGCCAAAAAAAATCTTAGCGATAGCCCAGCAGAAGCAAAAGGAATTGAAATGCATGCACACAATCCATCAGCGCAGGAAAGTCACCTAATGCTTGACCTTAAGGAGCCTCCATTATGAAACTGGAATGTGTGATGGGAAGATTAACTGAATAGCCAGGGGTTTGTGGGGCCAGAAAGCAGGTGGAGGAGGCATTTGGGGCCTGAGACTCCCGGCTGCCCTCCTGCGAGCTGCCCTTCTGCTGAGCTAGTTGGCTGAGAGTCAGGGGTGGCTTGTAGCAGGGGCAGATGAATCTGGACACGTCAAGCCCAGCCACAAAGGCTATTCCTGGCATGTGGCTGGGGCGAAAGCACGCGGGGCGAAAGCCCATAGGTGTGAGGGGCCCCGGGCCACACGGCAGAGGGACCGCCCACACCCCACGTTGTCCTGGCCACCTGATACGGGGGAGCTCTGTCCCCAGGACAGAACCAGGGGTGCTGAGTCCCTGGCCCGCTGCTCATCGGCTGGGGTGAGTCAGGGGATCAGAAGGCTGCCCTTACAAATCTAGCAATCAGAGGCACACATCGGTCTCTGGAGACAGGAGGCAGCATGGGAGGTGCTGGCGGCAGCCAGGAGCAAGCAGGAGAGTGGTTGGGGTCACTGCTGCTGCTCAAGGGTTCTCCAGGACGCTGGCCATGGCCACGGAGGCTCCCAGCCAGCCCCCCACGCTGGGCCCAGCCCAGCATTCCCCCACCGTGGCCCTGGGACACCCTGTCCTCTAGGGGGCAGTCTTGCCAACCGCAGAACACCCATGACGCACTGGCCTCTAACCACAGGGACCAGGAGCCCCCAACCCCTGACCTTGAGACCTCTAACTACGGGGACCAGGAAGGAGCCTTCAACCTCTGACCTGTGACCATCATGGAGAACATTCCCCAACACTGCTGGATGTCTCCTGGGAGCAATGGCACCTCTGATGGAGAGGGATGGGTCTGTCTCTGGTCTCCAGCACCTGAGAGGTGACAGAAATGTGAAATGTACCCCAACATTTCCATTCCGTGAAACCGCAAGCCACGGTGTGGATAGGGATTCCCCCCAGAACAGTTGACAGTTGTGCAGGGTGGTGGGTAATCATGCATGCTGGGGGGGGGGGGGTACTCAGTCCAGCACTATGGCATTGGGGGGGTACTCAGTCCAGCATCGTGACCCTGGACATAGCTGATATGTCAGATGAGAGATCCCATGACCCGCTCTGTAAGTGTGCGTAGGGGCGGTGACTCTCATCAGGTGTCGTGTGGTACGCAGACGTGGGAGTGTGTGGAGAATGCCACGCAGCCCCAGGCCGCGGTGAGTGGCGAATGAGGGACTTCCTCAGCATGGGGAGATGGGGAGAGTGCTGCCAGGGCTCCCACTCAGGAAGTGGCTTCCTCCTCTTCCTCCTCCTCCTCCTCTTTCTCCTCCTCCTCCTCCTCCTCCTCCTTCTCCTCCTCCTCCTCCTCCTCCTCCTCCTCCTCCTCCTCCTCCTTCTCCTCCTCCTCCTCCTCCTCCTCCTCCTCCTCTCCTCCTCCTCTTCCCCCTCCTCCTCCCATTCCTTCACCTTCACCTTCACCTCCTTCTTCCTCAAATAATAGGTTAGATGTCTCAGCCCTTGGCCTATGTGCTGACAGCTTTCAGCTCCAGGTCTCCGCATGGCTCCAGGGTGTGGGCTGGGCGCCCCGAACTCAGGAGCTTGGCCCTGAGCTGTCTCCATCGTGTGGAGGAAAAAACAACACCTACTCCACCATGTGGAGCCTTCAGTGATCTTCATTCTTCACCCTCACGTTGTCATATTGTGCCTACACCCCACTAGTGCACAAAGACAAGAAACAAGGTCGTGAAATACATGCGGAAAGGCAGTCTCTGTAGCCCTGCTGGTTTACCCGACCCCAATGCACCCTGCACTTCCAGATGTCTCAAACATCCCACCAGGGCCCCAAACCCTCTGGCGGTTAACCATGACCTTTTGTCGTTCCTTTCCCAGCACGCAGGACCAGCGGGCGCAGTGCTAGCCCCCTGCGTGCCTATGCTCACCTCAATACTCGCCCGGCTGGACATGGGACTTGCTAGTTCCCTACACTCTTCCAATTTTGTGACAGTGACCCGCGTGTGGTTTGGGCATTCCACCCTTCTGGCTCCCCAGGGCCTCGGGGCCATGGAGTCCCGCCGGGGAGGAGTGACTCCTATCCATTGTCCAGACTCTTCTTCTTTGGAAGTGGGTACGTGACTCGATCTCATTTGGTGAGACTGAAGATGAGAGTCGGGGCTGGTCTGCTGAGGGGGAAGGTCTCCACGTGGGTCTCCACGCGCTCCACAAGAGTCCAGACCACGAGGACAGCTGAGTGTTAGTCAGAGAGACCGAGTGCGGGCTAGTCCAGTGGGGACTGGGACTGGGAGTGCCCAAGGCCAGGGGCAGCACTGGCACTGGACCAGCCAGGCAGCGCCATCGCCATGTGAAGGGCCGGAGAGGCCGCCCTGGGTCGCGCTGACCTCCCTCCTTCAGCCTGCTGTACCTCTAGCTGCTCTCATTGTTTACAAATAGACAACAACGATAAACTACTGGACATAAGTGTGACCTGCAGGAGCCACGCGTGTCAGCTCATGCTATGTGTATGTTTATAACCCATAGCCGTGTGCTAACAAAGGTAAAAAAAAGTATGGAGTGTTTATACACTCTCTCCCCCACCCCAAATTCCCACGCCGAAGCCCTAACCCCCATGTGGTGGTACAGGGTGGTAGGCAGGGTGTGGGGGAGACACTGGGTTATGAGAATGTGGCCATGATGAATGAGAACTGTGCTCTTACAAGAGGGACCCCAACGAGACCCCAGATCCTCCGTCCTGTGAGGCGACAGCAGGAAGAGGAAGTAGGTTTCCATGAGACACCAAGTACTGACCTCCACAACGCTGGAAGACAAACTTCCTAAGCATATTGTGTACATTCTGTTGGACAGAATGGACCAAGACACTAAATTTCAATTTCTAGCCCAAATGGAGCAACAAGGACAAAATCTACCTCGTAACGGAAACAATCCCCCAAATACCAGACCACCGTTAGGAGGACTGCACAGTGGAGAACGGAAGAACACAGCCCCGAGGGCCTGGGACCAGGCAATCTCCTCCCCTCAGGCCCCTGCCACCCTGGAGAGAGATGCTGGGTGCGAGGGTGACCCCGGGAGACCCAGTGAGCAGGGGCTGACCATCCAAGAGACCAGGGCCTGAAGGCCGCAGGCTGGAGGACAGCTGCCCAGAGACACATCTGAAATCTGCACAGGCCCTCTATAAAGTATAAGCTGTATGAAACCTCTCCTCTTCTCCTCTTCCCCTCTCCTCTCTTCCCTTCTTTCCCTTCTCCCTCCCTCCCTCCCCCTTCCTTCCTTCCTTCCTTCCTTCCTTCCTTCCTTCCTTCCTTCCTTCTTTCCTTCCTTCCTTCCTTCCTTCCTTCCTTCCTTCCTTCCTTCCTTCTTCTTCTTCCCTCCCTCCCTCCCTCCCTTCTTCCCTCCCTCCCTCCCTCCCTTCTTCCCTCCCTCCCTCCCTCTTCTTCTTTTTTAAAAAGTTGTTTGTGTTGTTTGTTTTTTCCTCTCCAGTACTAGGGTTTGAACTCCTTGTACTTGCTCAGCTGTCTTGCTTGCCTAACACTCTACCCGTTGAGCTACACCCCCAGTCCTGCCTTTTGCTGGTTATTTTGGGCATGGACTCTCACATACCTTTTCTGCCTGGGCATGCCTCAAACTTGAATCTTGCCGTCTCAGCCTGCCGAGTGGGTGGTATTATACGTCTTCCACTTCACAGTGTTGCTAAGCGACACATATTGCTTAAATGTGTAAGAACTTTCACAAGGGCCTACACGAAGCCACACTGCATATTTATTTAACAAATATTTACCAAATACCATGACAGGCCCAGGCAGGCTGTGAGAAGGGGCAAGCTGGGACTGCTCGGTCAGGCTGGTTTGCCGTTGAGTGCAAGCACTGAGGAGGTTTTTGAGTTTCCTGGGTCGGGACCGACAGCGATTCAAGTGGGTCACCTCCTGACCCACGTGGCAGAGTGGAGGGCAAGGCTCCCCTTGCCACAGCCCCGCCTAGGAACTGCCCCTTCCTGTGGGTGTGGCATTTCCTAAGTCTGCAGGCCTTGTTTTTCTGCAATGGTGTTGACACCCCTCTGCGCCTGTGTGTCTTTGAATTATTGATCAGTGTATCCAGGTGGTGGTGGCTGACTTCCGTAAGCGTGACGGAGTGCTGTTCTGTGTGGGCTCCTGTCTGCAAAGTGCAATGGCTTGGGTCAAAACGATTGCTTGACAGAACGGAGTGGGTGGTCATATTTACACAGATGTTTCACACAGCGCAGAGTCACCAGAGTAGGGCCAGCCTGGGTCAGCTGCCCCTGGCAAGACCCGCAGAAAGGGAGGAACAGAATGGACAAAGAACGCTGCCATGAACGCTTTTGTCCACTGGGTGGAGCACGTTAGCCAGAGAAGGGCTGGAGGCCTCTCCTGGGCTTTGCCAAGACCTGCAAGCCCAGGCTAGTCCAGTCTGCCCACCAAAGCCTCATCAGGGCCCTGCAGGAGCCGCGGACGCCTCCGGACTCCGCAACCCTGGTGTGACAGCCTGGCCTGCTGACAGTACGCCTGGCCATCAACGTCCACATTCTAGAATGTGCCACGAGGACATCGGGAATCACTGTCTGACTGTCCACATCTCAGTAGTGGGGGTGCGGAGGGGCGGGACTGCTGACCGGGTGACCCAGTGGGCCGTGCCAGGCCCCCATTCTCGGCCCCAGCTGCCCAGTGGAGGCTCGTGAGCCTCCCTGTGTGGGCACAGCTGTGGCGGTGTGAGCAGGCGAGCACTAACAGCTGATGGTGACTGTAGACTGAGGAGGAAAGCCAGGAGGACTAGGAAGAGGAGGGGGAGGCCTGCAGGCCCGCCCCCAGACCAGGTGGGGACCCTGTCCCCTGGAGGCCCCTGCACCTCCCTCCCACAGCTTGCTGGCCCAGGTTCTGTCCTCTTCATCTCCGCCCCTTGTCACGACCTCCTGCCGGGCTCCCTGCTGCTGGCTCTCCTTGGCCTCTCTCTTTGTTATTCAGGGCAAAGGCTTGGCCTGACACCTGTCGCATACATGCCTGTGCATATGTTCACACGCACACTGATGCATGCAGGCATTCCCAGACACCTGCATGTACTCTCGCGTGTGCCCACACAATGCACACAAGGATGTACACACATGAGCATCCATGCACACGCGCATGCACACACATGTGCACATGTTCACATGCACACTGATGCATGCATCACTCTCATGCGTTCACAGACACCTGCCTGTACTCTCGCATATGCCCCCCATATGCACAAGGATGTACACACACTTGCATGTATGTGCACAAGCGCATGTATGTGCACACGCCCCCCCCCCCCACACCTGTGCTTTCACATTTTGGTTTTTGGTTACTGTTTGTGTAACCTAGAAGAGTATCTGGCACACACAAGATGCCCACAAAATTTTTGTTTAACTAGCAAGCAAATGGACAGACCATTGCTTCAAATCCCAATTCACTTGGAACTTGAAAAATAGCTAATAAAATAATATATGCAAATTTCTCTCTCCCCTACCAAGAATCAACAAAGACAGAGGGCTGAGGTTTGAAGATTCTAGATTCTCCCTTCGTAGAGTGAAGGCATGGAACTTGATAACGGTGTGCTGATAGCAAGCATCTGTGTTTGGTTTATGGACACATAGAAACACTGGCGTTTAACAGGTGAGGGGCAGGGGGCTGATTGCAGCAGCAAATGCTCGTGTGAAGCAGCAAATTTGTGGGATGCAAGCCTGACCCGGCAACGTTCACAAGATAGACAACATTGGTGAGCTCAAGGCAAAGGAAAGGAGCAGGTGCCTTGTGACCAGAGTAAACCGGCCCCCGGCCACCCACCAGTGGGCACGCGGGGCTGTGGCGGGGGCTGTCATCCTCAGGGCTGGGCCCCAAGCCCCATGCAGGGCCCACGCCACGACACGGTGCAGGAATGCCACAGACCGGCCTTGCAGCTGGAAGACACACCTACATCTGGGCCAAACTCAATTTTAAACATTTTCCCTTGTCTCTGGCAGTTTTGCCAGTTCTAAGTCAGCAAGAAATGAAGACTGTGACTTAAAAATACCTCCCAGTTATTTAGTAACAGGAAAAAGAAAGAGGAAGAAACCGCAGGTACACACTAAGGAAAGTGGGCCACATTCTAAATCTGGACTGCCGGGAGAGAGACAGGCCGCGGTGCAGAGTCAGGAAGCTGACCTTGGAGAGGCAGGGCACCATTACTCCACCCCACAGCCCTACACAGTGAAAGCTCCTGGGGTTTGCCTGGCCTCACCCTCCAGGGATGGGGGGGGGGGGGCTGGGCTCTCCTCAGACCCTTCTGGAAAGAGCCATGCTCTGTTGGAGCCTCTAGGATTGCTTCTCCCTTCTGGCCATGACAAAGCCACAGCTCCCAACCAAGGACAGAGAGATCAAAGCATGGTGAGCTTCCTACAGACCACGGACTCCTCTAGAGAGTGGGAGGCTCTGAGTCCCAGACCTGAAGCCATGCTGGCCGGGGATCTGGCAGGTGCGGAGAAATCGGCCAGGAGCCCAGCTGTAGGTGGAGCTGAGCCGCGTGCCCACCGTCAACTTCCCCTGGACACTGAGCGTGGCTCCTCCAGCCTCAGTTGTCTGCCTGGCTCAGGTAGAGACGGCACAGGACAGAAGACCCAGGGGCAAGCAGGATCAGGAGCACAGGCAGCACGATAGAAAGCCCCATTCCCCCACCTCCAGGGAGTGTTCCCGAGTCCCTGCTGTGTGCACTGAGCTTCGCAGCCATCACCACCCCCTTTTCGTGAGGTCATCACCCAAAACCAGCTGTGCAAGGGCAGAGGGGGGCTGAATTCTGAGCTTCCCACTTCCCAGCACTTCTACATCCTTATCTGAAACGGAGAAGAAAGTCATCGCTGATGCCTGTCATCCTAGCTGCTCAGGAGACTGAGATCTGAGGATCACAGTTCAAAGCCAGGCTGGGCAGGAAAGTTTGTGAGATTCTTATAATCAATTAACCACACACACACACACACACACACACACACACACACACACACACACTAGCTGAAAGCATGTGTGCATATGCGTGTAAGGAGGATGGTTCCTCTGTCATGCCAGGGCTCAGATACAGGCAGTGGACATAAAAAGGAACTGGGGGCCTAGCGTGGGATGGGGTCTCAGAGCCCCTCATGTGCTGGGCTGTGAGGAAGGGCATCAGAGCCCGGTGCCGTGCCCAGCACTGGCAGGGCCTCTGGGACCGGGTGTGGAACTCGGCGTGGGCCAGGTTTCCAGGAAGACTTGGAAGGCCCGCGGGAACTCAATCTCACCCCTGGGCCCTGTCCACTCCCCGCCGCCATTCAGCAGGCGAAGGACAGCGCCCTCACGTTGCTGCAGGAGTTTGGCAATGCCACATGGGTGCCGTGCCAGGCCAGCCCAACTGCTGTCTCTGTTCTCACTGCCCCTTTGCCCTGGCTGCTCTCCCCTCCTGTCTCCTTTCCCTTCTCTCGTGTTCTTCTTTGGACTTGTGGCGTCTCCAGATTTCACCATGTGTGCACGGCTCCTCTTTCTCTCCTGCCGTTGCCTCTCACCCTCGGACACACTGCCCAGAGCGTCTCTCAGCGGTCATATCGGACTTTTTCTTTAAATTCATTGCACCATTTATTTTTAGCCTGAAACAACTGCATCCTAAAAATGGAGCTCTTAATGAGCCAGGGGCCGGGACGGGCAGTGTAAGCGATCTGGCACTAGGCCTCCCAGCTTCCCCCCCCCCACCCCCATTTCTCACTGTGCGCATGTGCCTGAGCCTCCACTCCTTCCTGAGCCCAGGACTGCACAGACCCCCCAGGACCGCACGGACCCCCCGCTCCCCCGCGCTGCTCTGGGGAAAGAGAGGGAAAAGTCTTCCCAGATGGAGAGAATTCACCTCCTCATGGTGGGTGTCTATTTGCTGAGCTGCTGCAGGGCAGAAGAGGGGCTGAGGTTCCCCACGTATGATGGGAAGGACCGGGTGCTGAGCCTCTCTGAGAAGAACTTCAAGCAGATGCTGAAGAAATATGACATGCTCTGCCTTTACTACCATGAGCCTGTGTCTTCAGATAAGGTGGCACAGAAACAGTTCCAGATGAAAGAGATCGTGCTGGAGGTGAGTGTGTGTGTGTGTGTGTGTGTGTGTGTGTGTGTGTGTGTGTGTGTGTGTTCCTGCCTCAGTGGGCCCTGGGGTCAGGATGCTTTCGGCCAGGGCTTGGGGTGTGGAAATGAGGGCGCAGAGAATGTATACTGTGGTCTGCTGCCTTTGAATTTCTTGTGAATGGGCGATGGTCTTGCTCTAAGGCCATGATGTGTGAATTAAGCTCACAAAGGGGAAACTGAGGTCGATAGTTCCACGTCCATGGGGCACAGTGATGTCTCGGTTGGGATGCCACTCTGGTTCGGTGGCTGTTGCCTGAGAGAGTGTGCAAACTATCGGTAAACCACTGGGAGATGGGCAGTTTGGGGGTTCCCTGTGGTGCCGGACCCCATGCTTGCTCCCCCAGTGCCACCAGCCCTGCGGCTGGGGACAAGAGTTGTTTGACCTTGCCTCTCCTCCGGCATTTTTTCTCTGGCTTTTAGTTACAGAGCATGGATGCGTGGCATTCTCAGTGGCACACTTGTGAGTGGGGATTTTTTTTTCTCAGAAGGTTCTTGGTGTGGACACAGGAGCAAGCTGAAGTCACTTCTTATTTTATCCGTATTACGCGGCCTCTCAGCCACCTGGCACAGGGCTGCTTCTAATCCTCTCTGAGTGGCTCAGAAGCAATCTCTGTAGTGTCTGCAGACAGCTGAGGGCCACCCACAATTCCAGGGCACCATGCCAGTGCCCTCCCCAGCCCCGGGAGCCCCTGGCAGGCCCCAGGCCCGGCCCCCCGCACCTTTCTGGAGAGGCCTCCTGGGGACCTGCACCACTCAGCAACCTCCACGGCCAGCCTGGGTTCATCAAATAGTTTGATCACCAGACTTAGCCGGGGGAACCCAAGGTGAGTTGAGGTTCCCCAAGACATGACCTGTAATACAATCCCACAAAACCACCCACAATTCACCCAAGCTGCCTCGCTGACCTAGGAAGCAGTTCAGAATCCTGAGTGCCCGCCAAGTCTTGGGGAGTTGTGGAGCTCCCTCTGCTGTCTTCCCTCCATGGGGGCCAAGGGTGGGGCTCGGGCCTCCCTGTGGATGGGCAGGGCAGGGACAACAGGCAGGGATATTAGACCTTTGGGTGCAGATTGGACACGGAGGGGAGGGGAGTGTACTTAGCTCGAGAATCAGCACCCACATAGTTGTCACGCTGATGTCAAGCTGCCATCTTGTCATCGTCCAGCTAGACTGAGCTCTGGGCTCCCAGGCACAATCAGAAGAGGCCCTGCCCCTCCACACACCTTTGGTCTAGGCAGGGCAGCAGCAGAGAGAGGAAGTTAAGCCTGGAGCTGATTTGGTGACTCCAGAACTCTAAGGCCAGGAAGGGTTCTTAATCCAAGGAAAGGGAATGCAGAGTTCAGTGCTCTGGATCTTCTGTCTTTTTCTCCTCGTTCCCTCTTTTCCTTCTACCCACCTTCTCCCTCTCCGTGCCTCTTTCTATTCTTTTTAAAATTTTTTATTTATTAATTAAATTTTGTTGACAAGGTGTTGTGCAAGAGGGGTACAGTTACATAATAGGGCAGTGTGTACATTTCTTGTGATATCTTACACCCTCATTTTTTCTTTCCCTTCCCTAGCTCTTTCTATTCTTTTCTCCTTCCTTCCTTCTTTCCTTCCTTCCTTTCTCTCTTCTTGCTATACTTCCCACCCCCACCCCCACACACTCCCATCCTCTCAGGCCATGGCCTGTACATGGGTGGTCATACTCCCCCCCACACACCCCTACCCTCTCTGGCTATGGCCTATGCCTGGGTGGTCAGAGGCTCTGACTTGGGGCTGCATGGCTGAACTCAGGCCCTGTCACAAGGGCCAGGCCTCTTTGGCTGGGTTATCAAACTTGTGAAAATAAAGTGCTCCTGCCACAACACCACCTCCCTCCCATGGAAAAGTGCCCTTTTCTTTCTGCTGGTCCTGAGGCTTGAACTCAGGGCCTGGGCACTTCTTTTTCTCAGGGCTAGCATTCTACCACTCAAGCCACAGTTCCACTTCCAGCTTTTGCTGTGACTTAATACTCACATACTTTTACCCTGGTGCTGGGTAGCAAAGTGTTCCCACCACCAAGTGACCACCAAAAAGCTGGATGTGGAGGTGTGGCTCAAGTAGTAAAGCACCCCCCTTGAGGGGAAGCCTACTAGAGAGCCAAAGGTCCTGAGTTCAAGCTCTAGTACTGGCACACACATGCACACACGCATGGATGTCCATGCACACACATGTATACACGCATACACATGCATATGCACACACACACAGCTGCTCAGGCTCTGAGTGCCCAGCCGCTGGTTGGGTGGTCCTCACTCAGTTCCCTGTGCCCCCGGTGTTAGGCTCGGGGGCACACAGCACAGAACAGTGGGAGGCAGCACCCCTCAGTGGCCTTGGGGGCCAGTCGCAGGGACATCACGCCAAGCAGAGTGATCAGGTGACATTTAGGTACCTCAACTGTAGACTTTTCTTTATTTTCTGATTCCTGAACCTGCAGGTAAGAATCACTACTCACATTTTCTCACCCCCACAGGTGGAACAAATCACAACTTCTTGCCTCCCTCCTCCACTTCCGAGGAGGGGGTGGCACTGGGGGTTTTTCTTGTCCTCTCATGGGTCAAATGGCAGGCATGGCGAGATCTATCCGGCCTGGAGCGCTGGCCACGGCTGCTCCATGCTCTCTCTTCCTGTCCCGGCAAAGCCCAGCCAGCCATCCACACCGGCCGCAGCCGTCCTCGCAGCCCACTCAGTGTCCTGTGCCCACGCTGTGGTTTCTGGCCCAGCCTTCTGTTCAAGGTCATCTGTTCTGGGAGCAGAGGCGTGAAATAGGGACCGGCCCGAGCACTGCCCCTGTGACACCAGACATGAACAGCCATGGGATCCACGGGGCCTCCCCCTCCCCTTCTCTTCCCTCTGCTCTGTGCTGCATCCTGGAAGCCGACGTGTGTCTTACACTATTCTGTTTGGAAGAGTCCCTGAGGAGAGTCCGTATCTAACAAATGGTTAGGATTCTCCTCCCATTTCCATACTTTAGATTTCTTTTTTCTTTCTTTCTTTTTTTTTTTTTTTTTTGGCCAGTACTGGGCCTTGGACTCAGGGCCTGAGCACTGTCCCTGGCTTCTTTATGTTCAAGGCTAGCCCTCTGCCACTTGAGCCACAGTGCCACTTCTGGCCATTTTCTATATATGTGGTGCTGAGGAATCGAACCCAGGGCATCATGTAGATGAGGCAAGCACTCTTACTACTAGGCCATATTCCCAGCTCCTCTTTCTTTTTTTTTTTTTTTGGTCTTGGGCATAGGTTCTTTAGCTTTTTCACTCGAGGCTAGTGCTCTACCACTTGAGCCACAGCTCCACTTCTGGCCTTTTTGATGATACAAAGAGTCCCACAGACCTTCTTGCCCAGGCTGGCTTTGAACCACGATCCTCAGATCTCAGTCTCCTGTGTGGCTAGGATTACAGATGTGAGCCCCCCACCCTGACTCCCTGGCCTATTTTGATGAACTTTTGTGTAAAGTGTGTGATGGTTGGGGGCTCTTTGCCCTGTGTGTGTCAGCAGCTGGGTCTGCTTCAGCACCTGTAGTGAGAAGGCAGTTGTGAGCATGTGGGGCCTACTCCTGCTTCCCCTCTTCCGTTCCCATCACCTGGTGCTGACCCTCTGCCCACACAGCAGACTGTAGGACCCTCGTTTTTCCTTCGTTTCTCAGTGTTAGGAATTGAGCACATTTCCTGCCAGTCCTATTTCATGTTCTGCAGTCCTGCCACTGCTTTTCCCCACGTACCCTCAGGATTTGTAGCGAGCCTTGGGGACAGGGGAGCACCTCTCCCGGCTTCATTCTTTGCGGAAGTTTGTTGACTTTTCCACATACATTTGAGGATAACTTTTGTTATCTCTACAAAAAATGTTATTAGGATTTCGGTAAGGATCGTCTTAGATCTGTACATTCAATCTGTCGATTTGAGGAGAATGCTATCTTTTTGTGCCAGTATCTGATATATTTCATATATGGATGTCTGGATCACTAAGATTGGATGAATTTCCATTTCTTAGATTGTCTCTGGTTTTTTTCATTTGCATGGTATAATTTTCAGTGTTGGAAGTCTTATGCAGGTCTTGTTATATTTCTATATAAATATTTGCCTACATTCATGCAACCCTGAGCACATCCAATCTCCTCTGATTTAAATCTGATTTAAGTTATCTTAGGGATCATAAGCAGTATGATATTTTTATCTTTGGTGTCCTAGTATTGCTAGTGTATTGAAATGCCATTATCTTGGTCATATTTGCCTTGCACCTTGCACGCTTGCTAGACTCATTTATTACTTCTAAGGAGTTTGCATTTCATGTCATCTCTTTGTTTATTGAAGTACCAGCTCTCATGCTTCCACTGGTTCTGGATATGATGCCTCAATGGCTTAAAAAAAAAACCAACAACAAACCTTTCTACTGTTAGTCTAGAAAGAAAACACTATCAATAGTAACAGCTACAAACAAGAAAGAATTAAACGGAGAATTGAACGGAGCATATGAGTCAGACCTCTCCTAGCATATGCCTGGGCAGTTCCGCTCTGCCCCTGTGTGCCGTCCTACCTCCTGCACTGCCTTCTTACTATTTTATGATGACACGTGACTTTTAAGATACAGGTCTGGTCTGGGCGCTGGCTCACTCCTATAATCCTAGCGCCACAAGAGGCTGAGATCTGAGGATCAGGGTTCAAAGTCAGCAGGAAGGTCTGGGAGACTCTTAACCAACAAGAAGCTGGAAATGGAGCCACTGTGCCTATTGCTCCTCAGTTTTATACGCTCTTACTACTAGGAAAACTGGATAAAAGATAGAAGGGACCTCTGCATTATTTCTTACAATTGCATGGCAATGAGTGGTTTTAAGGTTAACCTTTAAAAAGCAGTAGCAGAGGAGGAGGCGGGGGGTGGGTCAGTTCAGTGATTAGAGCAATTGTCTGAACATGAAGACATTGGTATGATCTCTCGTGCTCTGCAAATAGTAATAATGACAACAATCAGTCTCTTTGAGATTCTTCCCTCTCCTAATTCATTCTGGAAACTTCTCCACGCTGTTCCTGCTTTCAGCTGTTTTCGGGTAGACGGTAGGAGTTAGGCCAGAGCCAGTAGGGCCTTCTTGGTGGGCGAGCTTGCATCTGTTGTGGGAGGGGCCCAGCATGTTCTCCTCTCTCTGCGGGATCTGCCGAGTTCCCAGTCCTGGGCGGCTGCTGGGTGTCTGTGGGTGTTCCAGGCCCTCTTGTGGCCTACATGGGATGGCTGGTGTCTGTGGGTGTTCTGCTCTGCTTCCCTTTGGACTCTCTCCCTCATCAAGTTCTCTCTTCCCCGGGGCAGAGCACGCTGCCCTCAGTGCGTGAGTCTTTTCATCCCCTGCTGGTTCCATGCACATCTGGTCCTAGGACCCTTTTCTAAGGGACGTGCACAGATTGCTTTGGTCCCCGAGGGTTGCATAGTGGAAAGAAGGCTTTGCCCAGCACCTCCATCTCCCTTCCCTCAGTCCACTTCTCCTCTGTCCCTCAGCTTGTGGCCCAGATCCTGGAACATAAAGACATCGGCTTCATGATGCTGGATGCCAAGAAGGAAGCCAAGCTTGCCAAGAAATTGGGTAAGAGTGATTGGCATGATATAATAGGAAGAAACAAATGGTGTCTTGCAAAAACAAAGTTGTCTTCTCACTTGATAACTGGACTAGTTTTAAGTAAATAGAAAATGACCATAGTCCTGGGTGGAGGAATAATTTTATAAAAGCAACAGGCTCCAGTGGCTCACACCTCTAATCCTGGCTGAGGTGTGAGAATCACAGTTCACAGCCAGTCCTGGCAGAAAAATTCATGAGACTTTTATCCCCAATTAACCAGGAAAAAGCCAGAAGTGGAGTTGTGGCTCAAGTAGTAGAGAGCCAGTCTTGAGTAGAAAAAAGTCAAGTGAGAATGCAAGAATGCAAGACTGAGTATGACCCCCAGTATATACACATACACATATGCACACACATGCACGCACACATTCAAAGACCAAAATCAGCCTGGTTCAGCTGTATTGTTAGAAAACTAAAAGCAGTAATGGGGTAGGGGACTAGATTTTTATTTTAAGTTAAAATTCAAGTGGACTTGTTAGTTCTTAGATATTTCAAATGGAGTGCACACTTTGAGTGTGTGTGTGTGTGTGTGTGTGTGTGTGTGTGTGTACTAGGACTTGAATTTAGGGCCTTAAGGCCCTTGCTTGACTTTTTGCTCAAGGCTGGCACTCTGCCACTTGAGCCACAGCTCTGCTTCAGCTTTTTTTTTTTTTTTGGCCAGTCCTGGGCCTTGGACTCAGGGCCTGAGCACTGTCCCTGGCTTCTTCCCGCTCAAGGCTAGCACTCCGCCACTTGAGCCACAGCGCCGCTTCTGGCCGTTTTCTGTATATGTGGTGCTGGGGAATCGAACCTAGGGCCTCGTGTATCCGAGGCAGGCACTCTTGCCACTAGGCTATATCCCCAGCCCCTGCTTCAGCTTTTTGATGATTAATTGGAGATGAGAGTCTCACACTTTACTGCAGAGGCTGGCTTTGAACCATGATCCTCAGATCTCAGTCTCCCAAGTAGCTAGGATTATGGAAGCTGTGTGGATTATGGAAGCTGTGTGTGTTTGGAGGGATCTGGGCCTTTGATTGTGCTGGCTCCACTGCTGCTGACTTCATCACCAAGTGTGAGGGCTGTCCTGGTGTCAGAATGGCCTTGACCTTGGGCCTTTGGGGTGCTTCCAGGCTTTGATGAAGAGGGGAGCCTGTATATTCTCAAGGGTGATCACACAATTGAGTTTGATGGTGAGTTTGCCGCTGACGTGCTGGTGGAGTTTCTCTTGGATGTAAGTATCTGTGTTCCGTACGCATGTGGGGAGCTGTCTGAGCTGGGGTATAGGGGGAGGAAGGGTGGGGAAGCTGGGTGTCCAGACTCGGGCTGAAACAGGGGCTGTGGCCTTCCCAGAAAACAATGGAGTGCGCACATTGCAGCCCTGTCACCATGGAAACAGGGCATTGGGGGCAGACCTGGGGGCCATGTCATAGCAAGGTACTAGCTCCTTAACTCATTTTACAATATGGACAAAACCACCAAGGGGGAAGGAGGGGGAGGGATGCAATGGAGGGGAGCCACCGAGGGGGAGAGAGGGGGAGGGATGCGATGGAGGAGAGCTCCACCAGGCAGGCAGAGTGCTTCTCTTCCTTCAGATATACTGGAATAGTGTGGTGAAATCTAGAAAATATGAATACGGGGATACATTCCAAAATCACCAAGACAGAAAAGGTCAGATGTTCTTATCACGGGAGAAAAGGACACATTTGAGGGAATGGATATACTGTTGGCTTGATTTAAGTAGCCTACATTGTATTCATAGTTCATACTATCACTCTGGTCCAGTGAGCGGCTAGAGTGGGTGGGCAGGACAGGCTCAATCACCAAGTCCATGGTCCCCACTGTGCGTCCCCTAGTTCCCCACGGGGGGGTGGTGGGGGTGGTGCGCTCACCTGGAGGGACCTGTGCACACGTGCGTGTGTGGCTGCTTTTCAGCTCATTGAAGACCCGGTGGAGATCATAAACAACAAGTTGGAAGTCCAGGCCTTTGAACGCGTGGAGGACCAGATCAAACTCCTGGGCTTCTTCAAGAGCGAGGACTCTGAGTGTAAGCGGTTGGAGGAGCCCTGCCTGTCGATCTAGAGGCTGGGCTCTGAGGGGTGCAAGCTATGAGTCTGCACATCTCTGCAGAGATGGGAATCCTGTCCTGCGTATTCAGAGGCGTACCTCAGACTCTGAGGAGAGAGAGAGAGAGAGAGAGAGAGAGAGAGAGAGAGAGATGAGCTAGCGCACGTACCCATGTACTCCTTTACCCCCTTGGCCGCTTCACAGCGTGTCTCCCTGCGTGGCTCTTACATGGCCATTTCACGGGTGACAGGACGGCTCCCCTGCTACAGGTTGTAGAAATTGCCGGGTGATCCCGGGGCTGACTGCCAGGCTGCTTGCCACACCCTCAGGGCTCTTCCCGCTTTGTGGCCAGCCCTGAGCTGATGGCATGGGCCGCTCCAGGGGGCCCAGTCATACTTTCTCCTCCTCATCTATTTCCCTGTTTTGTACGCTGATTATTAGGACTACATGTGTTCTCCTTGCTCTACATGTGGAAAAGACAGCTTCTCTGGGCCTATCAAATACCAGTCAATTCCAATCCTTCTGGGAAACGATGGAATTAAATAGTACTAAAGAATGAGCAGCCAGGGCTGGAGGCATGGCTCGGGTGGTAGAGCACCGGCCAGTGGACAAAAGTGCCAGACACTGAGTTCAAGTTTTGGTATTAGATGAGCAGCACCACTTTTGAAGACGTTCCTTTCATCGTGTGCTTTCCCTCCCAGATTACAAGGCTTTCCAGGAGGCTGCTGAGCACTTCCAGCCTTATATCAAGTTCTTTGCCACTTTTGACAAAGGGGTAAGTACCTAGGAAAGCCCACAGAAGCACTTCTGTAGGTATGAAGGAGTAAAGTCTGAATTTTCTATCATTGTGTGTGTGTGTGTGTGTGTGTGTGTGTGTGTGTGTGTATGTGCCAGTACTTGAACCCAGGCCTGGGTGGTGGTCCTTAGCTTTTTCACCCAGGGCTGGCTCTCTACCACTTGTGCCACTTTAGCTTTTTGCAGGTTCATTGGAGATAAGAGTCTCACAGACTTTCCTGCCCAGGCTGGCTTTGAACTGTGATCCTCAGATCTCTAGGATTGCAGGTGTGAGCCACCCAGTACCAGCACTATGTTAACTCTTGTTAACATGAAGGTGATCCTAGGCCCAAGGCAAGGGAAAGGCTGGAGTAGGAAGACGGAAGGGAAGGCGGGAGCCCATCCAGCTCCATCACTGGAGTCTTGACCAGAGCCAGCCAGTCATGGCTCAGGGGCTGCAGATTAAGCACTCAGCGGGAAGTGCTGGGCGGAGCACCGGAGCCTCAGCTTGTAGGGAGGGCTTGGCTCTGTTTTCACCATGTCTCCCTGCCAGTATCTTTATGGCGTGGGAGGGGAGGTTGGCGGTGGTATAAAACAATGAAAGCTGCCAGGCTGGCATCTCTGAAGGACACTGAGCCCAAGTGCCACTGCCCACAAAGCCATAAAGCATGAGGGAGACACTCTCCACACCTTGGAGTGCAGAACCTGTGGTGCTGGGGCCACTCCAGGCCATTGGGGTGGGGCACCATCCCTGCGGCCCACCAAGGAGTGGAGCCAGAAAGCTGGGCGGGCTGCAGGCTCAGCAGTGTCCAGCAGGAGGTGCTGGAACGGGGCGGGGCATGGGGGAGAAGATCAATTCCTATCACACCCCCTAGGGAACCTCAGAGGTCTCAGGCTAGGCAAGCACTGGCACAGTCTCCGAAAAGAGGGAGACGCCTGGCGGACGTGCTAGGGCAGGACCTGGTCACTGATGAAGGGAGGGTGGAAATGGCGCATCTGGGAAGAAGGCTCCGTCAAGGAACAGAAAACACAACTACAGATTCTACTGGCTACAAGTTGAGAAAACGTTACACCGCTCCTCATTCAGCCATTCACTCACTCGCCACTCCCTCTGCTGTGTGTGCTGAGTGCCCTCTCCGTGACAGGGACTCTTAGGCACCGGGAACACATACCACACAGTGAAAACCCAGAGCTCACCCTCACGGGGTTCAGAGCTAAGTGTGGGGAGAAAAGATGGAGGATGGAGAGGAACCAGCAAACCAACAGCCACATCACAGGCCAAGAACTGTAAAGAGAGGGAGGCTATGCACGCTGCTGCTCACACCTGTCACACTAGCCATCCAGGAGGCTGGGCACTGAGGACCACAGCTCAAAGCCAGCTCCAGCGGGAAAGTCCATGAGATTCTTATTTCCAATGAACCAGCAGAAATCTAGAAGTGGCGATGCGGCGGTGCAGGTGGCAGAGTGCTAGCCTTAAGTGAAAAAGTTAAGGAAGAGCAGCAGGCCCTACATTCAAGTCTCAGTACCAGCACAAGATAGATAGATAGACAGACAGACAGACAGACAGACAGATAGCTAGACAGATAGATAGTAGTTGATATATAGATGATAGATAGTTGCATGGTGATAGATAGATAGATAGTCTCCAGTTCCCAACTACTGTGAAAAACTGGTTTCTCCAAGGTGCTTTTAGAAGCACTGAGCTGTGAAATCACCCCTTAGAAATTCTTAGGATTGTGATAGGGCCTGAGAATCTGCATTTTCAAAACCTTCCAGAGAATCTTAACAGAGCAGCGCACAGGTTTGGGACCTGTCATGATCTCCCAGTCCAGAGCCTAAATCAAGCTTCGGGGAGACTTCATTCAGGCTCTCCCCTTGTGTGGCTCCCTCCTCTCTGATGGTGCAGGGAGACAGAAATTGCTGTCTCTTTTGCTATCGCTGGATCCCAAGGTAGCTGTGACAGCCAAGTGGGGTAGGGGAAGAGCGTCCATGGGCACTCTGAGTTGATTCTTCACTGGTCACTGAAGTGTCTTGCTGACGTCACCGAGGTGGCTTGCTGACATGTGTAGAAATCATCTGCTTCAAAATTTGCATACACACAAGTTAACAAACAGCCATTCCTACTTTGTAGTGCTCTTGTCTTTGCCATAATATTTCCCAGATCAAGGTTGGCACTCTGCCTGAACTGTGGTTCCACTGCTGGCCTTTTGCTACTTAATAGGAGGCCTGGGCTGGCTTTGAACAAAGCTCCTCTGATCTCAGCCTCCTGAATAGCTGGGATTACAGGCGTGAGCCACCGGCACCCGCTCAATTCCTTTCTTAATCCTGTCAAGGGGAAGGCAGTCTTCAAATAGAAATTGGAATGCAGGAGAGCAGGAGGCTTGGAAAGCTGCCCTCAGAATGGACATCTTCCTTCCCACCAGGGTCACTGGGTCGTGGCACCGCAGCTTGGTGGCTGCTGCCTGGGGCACTGGTTCCAGCCAGCTCCTCTGGGGCATCAAGGGAGCCAGTGTCCTGCCCGGGCAGTCGTGAACGACAGCTCTGAGCTAGGAAAGAAGTGCGCTGGGTTTCCTTTGTGCACACACATTCCAAGCCTCTCAGATCACATCCCAGAGAAAGGTCGTGAGGTCAGCAGTTTGCGCTCAGCAGTTTGCCCTGACTGCAGCTGGCACGTGGTTGCTTCTGGCCAGAGTGCAGGCTCCTCCTTCCCATTCTGTATCTGAGGAGTGAGTCACCCCCATCCCGCTTGTGGGGGGCCGAACAGATTCTGGGACTGAGGGTCTAATAGCCCAGGAACCCCTCTGATGGCTAGGGAGCTGGGCTGTTCCTAGAGCCAGGCAAAGCAGCAGGCAGACCTGGCACAAAGAGGCTGTGCCTTAGTGCTCACATGAGACCCATGTCACAGCTACGGCATAGAATAAATAAAGCTTTAGAACAGCTTTCAGGCTCTGAGTTCAAGTCCCAGGACCAGCATAAAAAAAAAAGAAAGAAAAGGCCCTAATTCATTAGATGCAAGGACCCTGTGATCAGCGCCCGCTATTGGCACTGACCTCTCTCTGGCCTGGGCACCCAGCGAAGGGCGATGGCGATGGCACAGCCAAATGCCTCACACTGGCTTCTCAGGGGGTGCTGCCTCTCCTTGAGCCCACTCACCAGTGGATCTCCCCCGGCCTGGTTCTGTGGTCGAAGCAGAGGATTGGTGCTGAAGTTAAAACTACACACAGCTGCCAGGTCTGCCGGAGAGCAAACACAGGCATGCCAGGCCTAAACCTTCCACAGGCAAACCTGCTGCTGCCATCTTGTTTCTGTTTCAGGTGGCCAAGAAGTTGTCTCTGAAGATGAACGAGGTAGACTTCTACGAGCCCTTCATGGAGGACCCCATTGTGATCCCCAACAAGCCCTACACGGAGGAGGAGCTGGTGGAGTTCGTGAAGGAGCACCAAAGGTGCCCTAGCCGGCGGGGGTGGGGGCAGGGGGGGCCACGCGGCAGCCTCCCCTGGCACCTCAGACACACCCGAGGGACAGCGCAGAGCATGGCCTTGTGGGACGCTGGGGACAGTGGGGACATTGCCACTTCCTAAGGGAACACTACAGGGGCCAAGAAGGGCCAGACTCCGCCTGCAGTCAGTAACCCCCTTCAAAGCCTCTGTGTGTGTATATATGCACACGTGCGTGTGTGTGTGTGTGTGTGTGCGCGCACACACTAGTACCAGGGCTTGAACTCATGGCCTCAAGCTCTTGCTTGACTTGTTCACTCATGGCTAGCACTCTACCACCCCACGTCTCACTTTTTGCCAGTTCATTGGCAATATGAGTCTCATAGACTTTTGGGCCCTGGCTGGCCTTGTACTGGGATCCTCAGATCGCGGGCTCCCGAGTAGCTAGGATGACAGGTGCAAGCCACTGGCGCCCAGTGAGCATCCTTTTTCTATGTCAGGAGCCATCCAGGGACCTTGTGAGAGCTGCCTTCTCTCAGCTCTGGCCTCACAGAGCAATCACTATTAGCCTGATATTGTTAAGCAAAGAATAAGGGCGGTGAGGTGGCAACAGAGCCTAGGGCAGACATTGCACACACACACACACACACACACATACACACACACACACACAACTTCTGGATAGGACTGTCCTCCATCACTCACAACAGCTCCCAGGGAGGTCAGCTGACATCTGCAAAGGACCCAGTGGCAGATATGTCGGGTTCTGCCGGCCCCGTGAGCTCTGCCCCTGTTGCATGCTGGGTAAGCAAGGGGGCCGAGTGGATTTACAAGCATAGGAGTCCCTGGCTGCCGCTGGGCCCCAGTTACAGTGCTCTGCCTCTGCTCTCAAGGAAGGGATGCTGGGGGGTACAAATCGTGGTTGTGGGCTCACTGCCTGGCTGTCCTTCATCCTGACCCTGGGGTTCTCTTCAGGCCTTTTTGTGTTTGCATTGCTTGTTGTTGCTGTTGTGTCAGGGGGGGGAACCCCATGAAATCTCAATAGCAGCAGAGGCAGCTGGGACACCCTGAGCCTTTCTTCATTCTCTCTCTGGGTCTGTGCTGGGTCCTTGGGAGGCCTGGGGTGTCCACGAGGAGGGGCACACATGGGAGCTGACTTCTGTGTGCCTTGGGTCAGGGGGCCTGGGGTGTCCAGGAGGAGGGCCCCTAGGGGAGCTGACCTCTGTGTGGCTTGGGTCAGGGGGTGTGTGTGGCCTTATGAGGAGATCAGGTCCGGACCCCACGCTCTATGTTCTTAGTGCCGCAGTGAGGTTGGAGCCCCAGTCTCTGCCATGGTGATTCTCATACTCTAGGAAGCTCTCCTTTTTTTCTAGACCCACTCTTCGTCGCCTGCGCCCAGAAGATATGTTTGAAACATGGGTAAGAAAATGGCAAATGCTTTCTGTGTTGTCGGGGTGTGTACACTTCCCCAGGGAGCCCCTACATTTCCCAAGGCGCTAAAGAATAAATAATTACATGAAAGGAGTTAGCGTGGGTGCAGTGGCTCATGCCTGCAATCCTAGCTACTCAGGAGGCTGCGAGCTGCAAGATGGTGGTTTGAGGTCAGCTGGGGCAGAAAAGTCTGTGAGACTCCCTCTCCAGATGCAGCAGCAAGAAAGCAGGAAAGAAGTATGGCTCAAGTGGTAGAGAGCCAGCCATGAGCCAGAAATCTGAGCAAGCTTGAGGCCCTGAGTTCAAATCTCAGTGCTGCCTGTAGTCCACTGTGCTGTACCTCAGCGAGGGAGTCTGCCAGTACAAGGTACGTTTTGTTTCTTTGTGTCTCCTTTCATGTGGAAGCATTCAATAGAGATGAAAGAAATAGAGCAAAATGCTGGGGACCAAGGACCAGGTTTCCCAAGGCCACCCCCAGCTCCTGCTCGCCGGGATGGGGGGTCTACGTCTGCTGCATCAGCAGCCCCCCCGTCACTTAGAGCTACAGATCCAAGTTCAACATGTCTCCTGCACACCCTGCAGAGGGCACACCAGCCATGGAGACTGGACGTGCCCTGGCCATAAGATTCTATCTCCCCAGATTCCTATCTTGAATCTGACACTTATGGTGGGGCCATTAGTGGTTAGATCTTGAGGGCAGCACTTTTTGCTTGGCTCAGTGCTCTTATGAAAGGAGCCCCAAGTCAGGGGTGCCGGGCCACGCCTACAACCCCGACTCCAGGGGCTGAGGCAGGAGCTTGCGAGCTCACGGCCAGCAGGGGCAACATGGTGAGACCTTGTTTTTATTTTTTTCTTTAAGAAAAAGAAAAGAAGAAAGGAAGGAAGAAAGGAGAATAGGAAGAAAGGGAGAGAAAGGAGGAAAGGTGTGAGGGAAGAAGGGAGGGGAGAAGAAGAAAGGAAAGAAGGAAGGAAGGAAGGAAGGAAGGAAGGAAGGAAGGAAGGAAGGAAGGAAGGAAGGAAGGAAGGAAGAAAGGAAGGAAGGAAGGAAGGAAGGAAGGAAAAGAAAATCCCATTAGCTGGTGGTAGGCAAGCCTTCATCAGACACTGAACCTGCCTGTTAGGTTTTTAAAGTAGGTAGCTGGTAAAGGAGAATGCCACGCGGTATTCAGGCAGGAAAGAAAGTTTATTACCGAACTGCTGGCCTGTGGCCAAGATGATCCATGGCTGGAAAGAAGGGAGAGAGAGAGAGATGGGAGAGAAGGGAGAGAGAGAGCGACCCCCACCCAGCCCTGCCTTATATCTAGGGCAGGGGCAAGGGGTGTGGCCAGGTGGATTAGGATGTGACCTCAGGGAAAGGGGAGGTAACTGCCTCCAGGTCTGCAGGTTACCCAGGTAACTGGGTGGAGACTTAATGAGGTGGGGACATCTACATGGAGCCCTCAGGGAGAGGACCTAACACTGCCAGAACTTTCTCCTAGACTTCCCTGCCTCCCTTAGCTTTTTCATGCAAGGCTGGCGCTCTGCCACTCAAACCAACCGCTTGCAGCTTGTTTGTTGGTTAACTGGAGATACGATCAGACTTTTCTACCTCAGCTGTCACTGAACTGCGATCCTCAGATTTCAACGGCATGAGTTGTTAGGATTACAGGTGTGAGCCACCAGGGCCCAATCTCTGATTTTGTTTTTTGGCCAGTCCTGGGCTTTAAGCACTGTCCCTGGCTTCTTTTTTTTTTTTTGTGCAAGGCTAGCACTCTACCTCTTGAGCCACAGTGACACTTCCAGCCTTTTTTGTTTATATGGTGCTGGGGAATCGAACCCAGGGCTTCGTGCATAGTAGGCAAGCACTTTACTGCTAAGCCACATTCCGAGCCCTCCACTCTGATTCATTAAGCTCTGAAAAGGAATGACTTCCCTTTGACAGTGAAGAGACACTGTATTTGCAAAGGACTTACACACAAAAGAGCACCCATGGGCAACAGGGCTGCGGCGTTTGATGATCGTGTCCATATTAACAAGGGGTCCCTGTTCTCAGAACTCATTGTCTGGTTACGAGGGAAGGTTTGTGCAATTCCACAGAGAGCTGCCAGGACAGGGTGAGCAGAAGTCTCGAGTGTGGCCAGTGTTGTGCAGGCGCCTGGTCTAGAGGAAGCCCCGGTGTGGCCCTTGGCCGGCTCCAATGTGGGGCGTTCCCTCTTCCTGCACAGGGTAACTGTGGCTCCTGACTGGCCTGTGGGCCCTGGCCCTGTGAGGTTATCACGGAAAAAGCCCCCTTCTGAGCATCTGTGCAGGTTTTTGGTTCAGGTTCACGTCCTGAGCTGGTGGGGTCCACGTGGGGCGCAGCCCTCCCTGGGGTCTTTTTCCACCCAGGGGCCGCCCAGGCTGGCACAAGCAGCCCCTTAGAAAACAAATATGGATTCTTCATCCTAAAACTAATTTCCAGATGTGTTCTAGAAGCACCTACAGAAATGAGGCTTGCTTTGCCGCGTCCCTGGGATGGCAGGTGACAGCAGGATGGCTGATGAGAAGCGGTGGGGACACTCGGTGTGGCCTGGTGCAGATGGGAAGCCGCAAACCCCACACTCGCCTCTGGCGGCTGGCACGCACGGTGTCGCAAGTGGGGGGGGGGGCACACAACGTAGCAGAGAAATTCAATTCCCCAGAGAGTATGATCAAGGCAGAGCCCACCTTCCCGTTTTTAATAATAATGTTATCTATTTAATCTCCTCTGACAGGTTTTTTTTTTTTGAGGTTTTTGTCCATCCAAGACTCAGCACATGAGGGAAAAATTAGCATTTAGATGGGATTGCTGCGGTAGCATTAACATCAATTGGAATGGAGTGGTGCCCCCTCCGCTCCAAATAGGATGCCACGACGACTCGGGGGCCAAGGCGAGGCCCCCTCCACGTCATCCACCACGGTGTCCACTGGGCCCTGCATCCCTGCGCCCCAGCCTCACGTGTGCCGCGTGACCCCATCTCCCAGGGCAATAACAGAGGCTCCCCAAGCCCAGTCTCCACCTCCCCTGTAATTACCAGGGCGAAGGAGACAGCTTGCTTGCGCCGTGATTTGAAGGACCCTCTGGTTTCTTAACCTGCCCTGGGCTCCCCACCCTGGCTGCTGCTGACCGCACCACTCACACGCCTTCCGCAGTCCTCAGTCCCCCTCTTCCAGGATGTCCGCGCCCTGCCAAGTGCATCTGCTGATTTGGCGATTGAGCCCCTGAGGGAAGGGAGGACTGAGGGGAACATCTGGGAACCTACCCCCAGGCGGATTCTGACTGCTCGGCCAGAGGCATCTGGGGTCCCCGCTTGGCTCCTCTTCCTGGGCATCAAGGCCGCCCTGATCTGATCTCTTGGAGGGCTCCACGGGGCATGGGTTCAGGGCCTGCCAGCCGCAAACGGGAGCTTCCATGACCTGCCGCGCCTTGGCTGCAGCTCCTGGGAGTGAATTCTTTAATCAGACGGAGGGCTGGGCATGGGGAAACTTCTAGAATGCTTGTTGCCTTGAGCTCCTGCAAAGCCAGACTGACACCCATCTTCTCTCTCTCCCTTTGCTGCGGCTCCTGGGACCAGCAGACCGTGGGAGTGAGACCCGTTGGGCCCTAATGTCTTGTGTGTGTTTGCGCGGTCCTCTTCTGCTCTCTCGTACGTCCATCAGACGCTGTCTGATCGTGTCCACCTGCTCCTCAGTGTGCCCTGCCTTGGTGTGTCCCTCCCCCAGTGCGTCCCGCTGCACACCTCCACGCTGGCCTGTGCATCTCTGCTCTGGGCTGGCTCCTGGGATAACCTTCCATTCTCATCTCCCACAGGAAGACGACCTCAACGGGATCCACATCGTGGCCTTTGCGGAGAAGAGCGACCCAGGTAGGCCCCAGCCCCGCGGAGTCCTTAATAAGAACTTCCCAGCCCGGTGCCAGCACTCACGCCCGCCATCCTGGCTGCTCAGGAGGCGGAGATCTGAAGGTCAGGTTCAATGCCAACCTAGGCAGAGAGGCCTGTGGGATGCTTATGTCCAGTTAACTGGCAAAAAGCTGGAAGTGGGGCTGTGGGCTAAGTGTGAGAGTGCCATCCTTGAGTAAAAAAACACAAGCTCAAGACCCTGAGTTCAAGCCCTAGTACTAACACACACACACACACACACACACACACACACACACACACACCTTACCTGAAAAACAAACCCAGACTTCTCATCTTCCTCTGCCCTCCCCTTTCCCTTCCCCCACCCCTTCTACAGTGCAGTCCTCCCCACCCCCAACCCCAGCCATATTATCTGTGCTCACAGCTAAGGGAAGATGGGGTGAGGAGAAGCTGTGCTGGGCAGCGGGCTGGGGAGGGCATGAAAACAATGCCGTCTCCCGGATGTGTGCATGTGATTGGCTCGTGTTTAAATGTTCACTTACTAGTTTTGTGATCAAGCTTATGGATGTATGTCTCAAACTCCTACCTTCAAATAATGTGGATTGAAGAACTGGCACTGTGGGTCAAGTGGTAGAGCACCAGCCTTGAACAAAAAAAAAGCCTGGCTAGAGGGTGAGGTCCTGAGTTCAAGCCCCCGTACCAGCGCACACACAAACACACAGGAGTTGCATCCTTTGGTCTGTAAATACTATCTATGCTTAGGAAACAGCCCAGGAAATGGTCTTGGAAACCACGAGAACTGGGCCAAACAAGTCATTGGTTGTGGAAAGTGGACAGAGCACCCATGAGATGGCCGAGCTGCTTCCTTCCACTTCTGTGTCTTGCGTGGGCTTCCTGGTTCCCTCTTTAACTCAGGCGAGGCAGATGGCCGAGGGTGCGGAAGGGGCGTGCTGCTCCACTGGGCTGCTCAGTGAGGTTCACCAGGCACAGCCCAACAGCGGGTGCCCCACTGGGGGTGGCCAGCAACCAGACCTTGGCTGTGAGCTGGGTCACAGGAACCCCAAGGCCGGAGGGCTGGCTGGGGGCAGGTCTGGCAGGAGTGAGGCTTGGGGGGCCCCTCGGCGAGGATGATGCATGGTCAGCTGTGGCCTTGGCAGTTGTGGAGTGGCGTGGTATTTGCCAGGGCCTCCGCTTCTTTCCTAGAGAGAGAGAGAGCACTGGCGGAGGCCAGGAAACATGCAGAGACGGCTCCTGCTTGGCACCTAGGGGACCTGTGTCCCCCCAGCAGAGCAAGCTTGAATTCCCTCAGGGCCTGACACGGGCACGTTTGAGGGGCAGGTGGTGAGACAGAGACTGACTTACCGATGGACATTCAGCCTGTTTTACCATCCAGCGTTAAAAAACCAAGGTGGAATCCACACTGCGTAATGGTTTTCCTTTCCACTTGGTTTTCTCAGAGTTGCAGTGTGCAAACCCCAGCGTGGGTTCGGAACCCCAGGCCCTTCCTGGCCCGCTACGTTCCACAGGCAGTGGCTCCGTCTCCCCTCCCTTCCGCGGGGCAACAACCCACTTCTTATCTGGGTAGAAATGGCCATTCCGGACATGGTTGTAAGTAGGATCACGCTAGCCCATGCTGCATGGCCTTCCCTGGCCAGCATCTTAATTACATGCTACCGTCAAGGTTCGTCCATACACGGTATGGATTGGCGGCTCGCTCCTTTTCAGGGCTGAATAATGCTCCCTGGCCAGTGTGTGCACTGCCTTATCTCCAAGCTTCCACCCTGCTATTTTTTCATTGAATCTTTTGAATGTCTGTTGGTGTGCCCAGCCCCTCTTCAAGGGGAGCCAAGCCTATCCAACGCCCCAATCAGAACAGAGCAAGTGCAGCCACGGCTTCTTTTTTCATATTCTGGCCATGTCTTTGCCGTGGAGGAGATGGCTGCGGGGAGGCCGCTGGCTGGAGATTCACAGGCTGTGATCAAACACAGTGGATCCCATGTGTGTGAACAGAGATGGGAGCTGCCCCTGGCACCAGGGCAGGCAGCTGGCTGGACTCCCGGGGAGGGGGGGCGTCCACCACAGGAGAGGCCTGTCTGGTGCTATGAACAATGGAGCACAGAGCCCTTCCCCCCTCCCCAAAGCCGCAGAAACCTGTTTGGGGAGGTTGGTGTTGCAATGAATCAGGCTTCTGGAACGTCTCCCTCCCTCTCCCTGCACAAACATCCCTGGGCCCGAGCTCTTGCCCTGTCCCAGAGAGCCTAGGCGGGGCCTGTCGCAGGAGCCTTTGGGTGGTGGTGGAGAGGGCCAAGCCCTGCAGGTGCTGTCTTCCACCCCGGCAGGCGGGCCTCACCGCTCAGTGCTCTCGGGCTGGGTCAGGGTACAGGTCAGTGCCCTCACCGGGGCTCAGGCCTGGGGGGCTGCTGGAGAGTCACTTGTGCCCAGCCACAGCCACCTACCCTCCTCTGCTTCTGGTCCCCCCTACCCCAGGGTGCCGACGTCCACCCGGCTCTCCCTAAAGACCACTCTGATGTGCTCACAACGATGATCCCAGGCCCAGGGGGAAAGGACAGCCTGAGAGGTCAGCTGAAAGGGCAGCTGACAGGCAGCCGCTCCTGCCACGCTCTCCCTCTGCACCCATGCCCATCGTGGCCAGGAGGCAGGTGTGAGCATCACGAGGTCACAAGCTCCTGAGGGAGGGCCTGTTTCCATTCCCATGACAATGGAAGAAACTGAGGAGGAGAGGTTAACCCTCGGAGCAGCAGCCGGATGCATAGTGCCAGGCCTGGTGCCTGACCACATCCGATCACCACCATCCCACCACCCACACCAGCAAAACAAAACAGACCCGGATGAACCCAGGCTAAGCACTGGAGCGGGGGCTGGCAGAGGGAGGGACAAGTGTGCCCACAGCTCCGCTCAGCATGGCCCCCGCGGTCCGTCCACCACCCTCCCGCACTGCAGCTCCCGGCACCCACTGTTCCCCGCGGGCAGCACCCAATGTCCGGCGTGCTGCCTTCCCATGGCAGTGCCCACAGCTGCATCTGCACCCCGCTGGCATGGTGGCGTCCTGGTGACGCTCGATGGGAAGTGGGAGCGCGGCGTCCCCATGAGTGCCAGTCTCGTGGACATCCTGTCAGGGCAGCGGGACTGTCAGCAGGAACTTACTAGAAAGACCTGGGAGGTGGGCACTCGCCCAGCCCCACTGTCCCTGGGGTTCTCATGGAAATGGGGTCCAGATGGAGTCTCAAATGGCGCCAAGAGCCTCTCCCCAGAGCCTTCCGATGGCGGTGTGTGCCATCAACCAGGCTGTGACTCCCAGTGGGCCACATGCTCACCCAGCCGACCCCGCGCCACCGTCACCCTCCCCGCAGGCATGGGAGAAGATCCACGGGGTGGGCAGGGGCAGCTTTGGGGTCTCCACTTTATGGGACCCTAGCTCACTCTCGACCTTAACCCCAGCCACGGCGGCCCCCTTGCTGGGCGTGTGGTGAGAGGCAGAGAGGGACTCAGCCCCTTTGGTGACTCAAGGACCACCCACCAGTACCAAGGCTGTGCCAGGAGTAGCACCCTCCCACCCAGCACTGAGCACCCTCAGGCCAAACTCCACGTAGCTCTGGGGAACTCAGGCACAGACTCCAGAAAGAGCAAAGGCGGCCATGTGTGTGGAGGGTGGAACTGGCTCTGGACTGGGGACTCACCGGCCGCTGGCACACGCTGGACGTGGCACCGCCCTGGCTCTCCATGGGCACCACTGGCTCACGCCTGTCATCCCAGCTCCTCAGGAGACTGGGCTCTTAGGATTGGTGTTAAAGCCAGCCTGGGTAGGAGCATTTGTGAGATTTGTATCTCCAGAAGCTGTGCAGAGAGTCTGTGGCTCAACCTTGACCATAAAAACTGAGGGACAGCACCCAGGCACAAGTTCAAGCCCCAGCATCGGCACAAAAAAAAAAAAAAATGAGGCCCGATAGTCAAAGAGAAGCTATTGTGTGTAGAGAAGAGGCCACGAGTGGGGCTCAAGTTCTCTGGGATCTGGGGGGGGGGGGGGTGGGGGAGGAGGGGGAAGATGCTTTGTAAAGAAAAGGCACACTAAATTCCCAAGAAACCTCAGGCTGCCAATTCAGCTATTCAAAAGAATTAGTAACTTCATTGTTTAGAACCAAGCCTCAGTTTACCCTAGATGGTCTGACAATTGATAGCCCCTCACCCCCTCCTACCCAAGCATCTCCAGGTGACTGGGGTCTGCTGGGTCCAGGCCTGGCCGTGTAGGCCAGTTCGTGTCCCACGTTTCAGATCTCCCTTCCCCCGCTGGACACAGTGTGCAAGGGCCTGCTCCTCACACATACACCCCCGTACACATGCACATGCACATACACACATGCACATACACGTGCACACATGTGCGCAGAGTTATTCTCAGGGACCTAAGAGAACCTACATTCTCGTCTGTGCTCTAGCTGGGTCCAAGCTCCTGCACTGGCACACACACAAGCCGTGCACATGCACACACACACATACACATACCATACAAACATACCACACACACACACACACACACACACACACACACACACACACACACAATGTTCTTGCCAGTTTCTTTTGTTCATGGCAAAAACTGCTTCTTGTCTTCCCAGGTTTCCTGATGCTTTTCCTGTGACTCACTCATTCCGAGGGGGTAAAGACTCTGATGCTTGACTGCACAGATGGGGGTGGGGTGCACAGAGGAAAGGCTGGGTGCGCAGGAAGCTGGTTGGGGCTGGGCTCCCATTACCATCTCAGAACCAGGAAAGGACTGGGGCCCAGAGGTGCACCGGGCCCAAGCACAGGTTCTAGGAATTGCTGATCGTAGCCACAGCTCCATTTCTGGATTTTTGCTGTTCATTGGACATGAGTTTCTTGGATTTGTTTGCTCACTCTGGTTCAGAACTGGGATCCTCAGATCTCAGCCTCCGGAATAGCTGGGATTACAGGTGCGCATCACCAGCACGGAGCATTTTTTCACTTCTCTGTTGAGACTCACGGTTGTGTCTGGGGGCTCTGGGCCCGCCATGCTCACTCGAGTCACTTTCCTGAGCAGTCTGGTGACTGAGGCGGGGCTCCCAGGTGCCCAGCTCTGTGTGCGCATGCTCGAGTCTATCGACCTCCTCTGGCCTTTTCCAGATGGGTATGAGTTCCTGGAGATCCTCAAGCAGGTGGCCCGGGACAACACGGACAACCCCGCCCTGAGCCTTGTGTGGGTCGACCCTGATGACTTCCCGCTGGTGAGTGGCGCGGCCCGGGGCCCTGGGGCGCCAGCCTAGGCTGGCTCAGCAGGGAGGAGGGGCACAGGCACACCAAGACAGACAGCCACCATGCGGACTGGGGGACGCTGGCCCTGGGTGCGTGTATCATTGTACTTGGCCTGGGCAGTCACGGAGAGGGCCAGAAGTGTTGCTGTCTACCCCCCACCCATCCTGGGGCTTGAACGTGGGCCTGGGCACTGTCCCTGAGCTTCATTTGAGCAACAGCACCACTTTCCCCTTTTTGTTTTTTGTTTTTCTGAGTCATTTAATGGAGAGAGTTTCTCAGACTTTCCTGCCCGGGCTAGCTTTGAACCATGATCCTCGGATCTCAGCCTCCCAACTAGCTAGTTACGGGTGTGAGCCACTAGTGTCTGGCAAATAATTGTCTTTTTCGTGTGTGTGTGTATGTGTGTGTGTGTGTGCGCGCGCGTGCGCACGCACGTCAGTACTGGGGCTTGAACTCCCGAGTTCACCCCCTCTTTTAACTTTTCCACTTAAGATTAGCACTCCACCACTTGAGCCATGCCTGCACTTCTGTAGTTTTGCTACCAACTTTCCTGCCTGGACTGGTTTTAAACAGCGATCCTCAGCCCGCAGTGTCATGAGTAGCTAGGATGACAGGCGTGAGATGCTGGTGCCAGCGAAAGCTTCCTTTTTATAAGGAGGAACGGAATTCATACTGGGAGGTGGGGCTGATGCCCACAGCGGGCCCGCCATGCTTGGCGGGTCTGTCCCTCAGCAGCCCCACAACACGCAGATCCTTGGACCCTTGGGCTCTCCTTACTAGTGAGGAGGGGCCGCGGGAGAGGAACGCCAGGCGGTGGGAGGTACGGGCTCTAGCCGGGACGGATGGCGTCCTCAGAACTGCTCAGGCAGAGTTAACTGTGGGCTGTTACCCATTTCACATGCAAGTGCACCTCCCAGCAGCTGGTACAGGTCTTTAGGTCATCCCTGCTGGGGCGTGGCTTAGTAGGTGAATGGAGGCCCTGTGACCTCCAGGGAGCCTAGGAAGGGAGCAGGAGACTGAGACACAGGCAGAAAGCCTTGATCAGGAAGGCATTATGTATTTGGTTCCTGCCATTTGCACTTCTAGTGCTGTGCCGTGTTGTGTTGTATGGGGTTATTGTAGTGCATGTTACCTGTGTGCAGATGGACTGCAGTTTAGTTGACAGTGCATGCCCTGGTGTCAGCAAAGGACTCATCTTCAAACCAGTTCTGCTGGCAGATGCGTGAACACCCTGGGCTCCGTCTCACGCTGTTTGCTGGGACCACCTTCTCCTCTGTGGGGCTCCAGCCAAGGGGCTGAGCCTGGGCCTCGCACTTGGGCCTTGAGCCTGGGTCTCGATGAGCTCAGGCCTGGCAGAATGAAGCAGAGTCCTGATCCACCCTGTCTTTAAATGGGAGTTGGCATTGTACAAACCGATTTCCATCAGCACGTGGGTTCGTGCGCCCAGCCTCTGGGGGGGGGGGGGATCACCCCTTCCCTTGTCCTCCCGCCCCTGCCCTCGGGCTCCCAGCTTCCTCATGTCAGCCCAGCACTGCTCTCCCAGCTCTCTCAACCAGCACAAGAGAAGGGGTCTTTTTAAATTGAGGTTTTGAAGAGAAAGGAGAGGGAAGGGGCCCACACAGGAATGGCCGTGCTATTCTGGGCAGGACAGGGCTCTCTGCAGCCCCTCGCCATGTACCATTTAACACTCCAGGTGTGGTAGGCCGGTGAGCCTTCAGAGGTCTCCAGAGCCTTCGACAGAGCTGGCACGTGATGGTGGTGGGTGGCAGGTGATCCAGACACCTCCCCCCCCCCCGGGCTGGGCCAGGCCCACCTGCTGCACAGCCTGCCTGCCGCAACCTCTCACCCCGTGCTTTGTGGCCACAGCTCACTGCGTACTGGGAGAAGACCTTCAAGATCGACCTGAGCAAGCCGCAGATCGGGGTGGTGAACGTGACCGATGTGAGTGCCCAGGCCTGTGTGGGTGACGCCCTGGCTTTCCCAACACACACACACACACACACACACACACACACACACACACCACCTTGCCCTCCCTGACCCAGACACATACCACGCCCTGCCCAACACATACACAACATGCTACCCAATACACACACACAGCACCCTCCCCAACACATACACACATACACAGCACCCACCCCAACACACACCATGCCCTGCCCAACACACACACACAACGCCCTACCCAATACATACACGCATACAACGCCTCCCCAACACATACACATACACAGCACCCTCCCAACACAGACACCACTCCCTCCCCAACACATACACATACACATACACATACACACACACTACCCAATTCATACACACACAATGCCCTCCCCAACACATATGCCATTCACATACCACGCCCTGCCCAATACACACACACAACACCCTGCCCTCCCCCAACACATACACACCACACAGACACACACCAAGCCCTGCCCAACATACACACCATACACACAGTGCCCTCCCCAACACTCATACACACACACACACAGCACCCTCCCCAACACACACAATGACCTCCAACACATACACACCATACACACAACACTGTGCCCAACACATATACACACAACACCCTCCCCAACACATACACAATGCCCTCCAACACATACACACTGACACAATGCCCTGCCCTCCCCCAACGCACACACCACACAGACAACACCCTTCCCTCCCCAACACATACACATACTACACACAATACCTTGCCCTCCCCAACACACACAACACACACACAACACTCTCCTCTCCCTGACACATCCACACAATACCCTGCCCTCCCAAACACATACACACCCACATACCACACACACACAGTGCCCTTCCCTTCCCAGATGCACACATGGGCACATGTATACATGCATGCACATGCATGCACAAGCACACACATGCACACCCACATGAGCAGCTCTGCACCTAGGCCCTGGAGGGCTCTCTTGGCCATCCAGGCTCTGCCCCCAGGGTGTGGGAAGGCAGCCAGGGTTCTCAGGTGGTGTGGGTTCTCAGGCCTCAGTCCCACGTCCCAGGCAATGGCCCAGGTGACAGGCCAGGCGCCGGCCACAGTAATGCAGGGGAATCTCCTGGGAACAGGGCAGTTAGTTCTTTGGCTCTGTGGATAATGCTATGTTAAGCATTCATTCATTCACTTTGAGAAAATAGTGATACTTGTTTTTGTGTTGGTACTGGGACTTGAACTCAGGGCTTGGGAGCCATTCCTTAGCTTTTTCACTCAAGGTTGGCTCTCTACCACTTGAACCACAGCTCCACTTCCAGCTTTTTTATGGTGAATTGGAGCCAAGAGCCTCACAGATTTGTTTTCCTGGGCTGGTGTTGAACTGTGATCCTCAGATCTCAGCCTCTCAAGTACCTAGGATTACAGGCATGAGCCACTGGTGCCCAGCTTTGCTGGTTATTTGGGGGATGGAATCTCCAGGAATTTTCTTCCCTAGGCTGGCTTCACATCTTGATTCTCTAGATCTCAGCCTCTTGAATAGCCAGGATTCTAGGCGTAAGCCACTGGCTCCTAGCTGTGATGGCTGTAGGAGACCTGGAAGCCTGCCCAGCACAGCCACCACCTGCAACCCTTTGGACTGGCTCAGCCTCGGGGCAATCACTCACTCACTCCACTAGTCACTCATTCATTCTCTCACTCACTACTCATTCGCTCACTTATTCACACACGCATTAATCGTTCACTGACTCATTCATTCATTTATTCACTCATTCACTCACTCACCCACCCCTTCCCCGGCTGCAGGCAGATAGCGTGTGGATGGAGATTCCAGATGATGATGACCTGCCCACAGCTGAGGAGCTAGAAGACTGGATCGAGGATGTACTTTCTGGAAAGATCAACACAGAGGATGACGATGAAGAAGATGATGATGATGATGAAGATGACGACGACGATGATGATGACGATGATTCTGATGATGATAACAATGACAGTGATGATGATGATGATGATGATGATGAATAGTTCAGAATCAAAGGACCCAATAAAAACACAATCACAGCACCCACTACCACATAGATGGGGGGACAGCACCCCTGCCACGTCCCCACCCAGTCAGTTCCTCTCCTTTCCCACACCCTTCCCATTCCCCTCCCATCAGGAGAACTCCTTTCCAAATGCAGGAATCCCAGCGATTGTCCCCCCCCCCCCCGACCTGCAGCCCACCATGCTGTGAGGCTTAGGCAGTGGGGCCTCACATGTCCGTTGCCTCCTCCACAGCTGTGACTCGGGAGCACTGAGTGGCTTTATAGTGAGAGCCTGGGTGGGAGGAGCCCACCGTGAGCCAGTTCTGTCCCGGGTGGGGGGCAGGGTAGACCCCCGCCTCTGCGTGCTTGTGGAGAGTCTGGGCACCGTGGGACACAGATGAGAGGTTGATCTTGCAGGCTGACAAGTGTCTGTGTCCCCAGCCCGACGGTGGGGCCTCCTGGCCTGCGCCAGAACACAGTGGACTTTCTCTGTGGCTATGTGTGAGCTTGGCCCATCAACCAGCTAACTCTCCATTTATCGCTATACAGCATTGGCCAGGGCGGCCCAAAGCTCAAAGACACTGAGAAACTCCCCAAGTGCCTTTGGATGCCTGGTAATTTTTGTGTTAAGTATCCTAAGTTATTTTTTTCTCCATCGGTTAACATGTACGAGATACTGTGTTTTTCTTCCTTTTTCTTTTTGGTTTATTTTGGGGGCAGGGGACCTACAGCAGTCCTCTGTGGAAAAGAAGCTCACCAACTCTTGTCATTAAACTCATTTTGTAAAGTGTTGAGCCTATCTGAGAAGTCTGTGGTGTTTTTTTTCGGATCTGCTGCATCTCATCCCTTGTCGGAGGGCTCTGCGTGGCCTCCTCTCCTGCTCGCCCTTCTAATACTGGGGTTCCCTAGGCTCTCTAGACAGCACCACCCAGACATCGACTGCCCATGCCCAGGGTCTCCACATGCCAGTCCTAACCTTGGCCTTGCCCACCTCCTGTTCAATGGCCTCTGGACATCTGGGCTTTGATGCTACCTCAGCACTTCAAACTAAACCCACTACCTCACTCCTAAGCTCTCCCTCTTCGTGGAGACCCAGTTTGGCTGTGTGACATTGTTATCTGGCCATTGTTTAGTGACCCATGTCCCTCTGCTCCACTGGTACTTTGTGCGTGGCCTGGGTCCTTGTCAATCAAGTGACAATACATTTTTACATATTTAGAGTAGGTTCGTCAGAGCCCAGAAGTTGACTCATCTTTGTATCTCCAGCACTTTTGGCTTTGCCAATCACAAAGTAGATGCTCATTTATTGAGTCGGTTCACGAATGCTGGACCAAGACAGCCACCATTCCCTGGGTAATGGCTGACAGGGACGGGGGGTGAGGTGGGAGGAGTAGTGGACTGCTTCCCACCTCCATGACAAAATGCCTGAGTAAAACAACTTAAAGGAGGAAAGCTCTGTTCTGGCTCCTCTTCTCAGAACTTTTAGCCCATGGTCCCATGCTTTGGGTTGTGTTAAGGCAGACCGTCAGGGCCACGGGAGCACGTGGTAGAGGAGGCAGCTCTCTTCATGGAAGACAGAAAGGGGGGGAAGAGGACAAGGGGGAGGAGAGAGACAGCCGTACTCCTAACAGCCGTGGGCTCCTGCAGCTGTGAGCTCATCACTGATTGGTGCTCCAGCCAGCTCTCAGCACAGGAGCACTGGGGACCGAGTCTGTGGATAACACTTCATATCCAAACCATCACAGGCTGCTGTAACAGAATATCACAGACCGGCGGCTGCTTTCTTGCACCCTCTAGAGACTAGAAGTCAAGAGACCAAGTTGCCAGCTGGGTTGGCTCCCGATGAGGGCACTCCTGTCTCACTTTGTTCGGATGTGTGAAAATGGAGAGGGAGAGAGAAAAGGGGAGAGACAGAGAGGCAGGAGAAGGGTGCCAGAGAGATAGAGATACAGAAGGGTAGGTGAGAGGACGACAAAACGCATTGTGGTTGCCTCCTAAAGACACCTGTCAGGTTAGACCCCACCCCTGTGGCCTCCTCTGACTTTAATGGGGGCCTTTGAAGGCCTCTATCCAAATACAGCCTTGTTGGCATTTAGGCCTTCGCATGAAGATGGAGGGACACAATTCAGTCCACAGCACAGGGCCTCTAAGTTTATTTCCCCTTTCACAACACCACAGGTGTTTCCTGGGCTGGGCTGGGCTGGGCTACACCCTACCCGGGCCAGGCACATGTGAGGCGGGGTCCTAGGGAAGGGGATTACCGGCTCCACCATGTGTTCTCTTTCAGTTAAAATCCCCGCTGAGTGCCTGGGTCAGACTGGCTCTGGCCCTGTAAGCTGGAATTTAGTGGACATTTGACTGGAGCACAGTACAAAGTACTTTACATATGCGATCATATTCTACCCTCTTAAAGGATAATAAAACATGTTGCTATTGTGCTCATTTTATGGCATGCACAAACACTTTGGATGAGTGTAAATGTAACTGCATTGTGTGTGTACACACATGTGCTCCAGTTCTGGGGCTTACACTAAGGGCCTCACATTCTCCCTCAGCTTTTTTGTTCAAGGTTGGTGCTCTACCATTTGAGTCAAAGCTCCACTTCTGGCTTTTTGCTGGTTGGTTGGAGTCTGTGAGATTTTTCTGTCTGAGCTTGGCTTTGAACCAGGATCCTCAGATCTCAACCTCCTGAGTAGCTAGGGTTATAGGCGTGAGCCACGGTTCCTGGATTACATTTCTTAGTTTTCATCCCTAATGAGAGCAGTCTGACTGCCAGCCCCCAACCTGGGCCCCCACCCTGCCTGCAGAGCTGACTGCGGGACCTCAGCACCGGCCCCCACCCTGCCTGCAGAGCTGACTGCGGGACCTCAGCACCGGCCCCCACCCCATCCGCTCCACCCTGTCTTCTGCTGAAACCACAGCCAGGCGCAAGAAGGATGGCTGATGTAACTGTGTAAGAGCTGGGACAGAGGACATTTTTATTTCAAGCCTTATTTTACATGTTAGGCCATCTCCAGGCCCCTCCTCTTACCCCATGGGTGGCAGTACACACCGGGTCTGCTTCAAGCAGGTGCACGGGAGTCAGACACTTGCCCTGGAATTCCACTTGCTGGCATCAGGGCTCCGCCAGGCCCGCCATCTCTGATCTTCCAGTTTTCTTTCCGTGCCAGGGCTTGAACTCAAGGCCTGGGTATTGGCCCTTGGCTTTTCTGCTCAAGGCTCTACCACCTTGGGCCACAGCTTCACTTGCAGCTATTTGGAGGTTAAATGGCGATAAGAGTCTTACAGACTTTCCAGCCCTGGCTGACTTTGAACCGTGATCCTCAGATCTCAGCCTCCTGAGTAGCTTGGATGGCAAGTGTGAGCCACTGAGGCCAGCTTGATCTTCCTTTTTTCTTAGATGGAAAACTGAAATAATCTTTACCTAACAAAGCATGTGTGGATTACAAGGCTATGTAGAATGATATTATATGTAATACCCGATAAAATGTCACTTAGTACCCTTCCAACTCTTCTGTTACCAAAATGTCCAAGATCAAAATTTCTTCACATCTGAAGTGGTTTGGCCGATCTGTCTCAACTCACCACCGTACTGAACACCATTCAAGCACCACACGATGACCTTAAAAAAATCCATATTTTATTTATAATAGGATATGACAAGGTTACATTGCAAGTTCACAGTAGTGATTTGTTGTTGTAAGTAACAAAGTCTGGAAAAAGAACACTACCCAGAAATACTTAACATTTGCTTTAGAACAGCAGGGCCAGTGCTGTAGGACTTTTAAAATAAATATGTAACATTTCTGTGCTCCTTTAAGTAACCAATCTTTTTTTTTTTTTTTCAGAAAATTGTATTTAAAAAATGTACAGTAAGGCTTCCCGGGTAGTGAAGTTTTGGGTGGCGATTCTCTGAGTGCTTGCCCTTTCTTTGTCTCTTTGTCTTGCTGGTTTTAGGTCCTAAGGTCCTAAAGCAAGAAAAAACTGGATGGTTGGTGCAGCAGGAAGAGCTCTTCCTGTGGGTGCTATGGTGCTAAAGCTTTTTACCTAAGGGGAGGAATAGTACAGGGGAGAGAAAAAGAGGCCTTGGAGTAGCCTTCCAAGGGACTGGGCACCATGAGGAGAGCTCCCTCGCCCCTGGGCCACATGTGTACTCCAGAGCTGGCTGAGGCTCACCCTCATTCCCAGGTGACGCGGACGAACCTTCTACCCGGGCTTGCGCAGCACGCCGCACTGCACACGGCCACGCACCTCCCACGGTGCCAGTACAGCAGGTACTGGCAGCAGGCACAGCAGGTCTCCAGACCTTGGAGCTCCCCTGGGACCGTAGTGGAGGAACAGTGCTCGGGCCGGGCTTACCGTGTGCACAGAGGCACGAAGAACTAACCACTCCACGGATGGGGTACAGAGGGGCGCCGTGGCACCATCTCTCCATTAACAAGAAGCCTCAAAGCCAGGCACCGGGATTCGAGGTTCATAGTACAAAGCCAGCCAGCAGCAAAGTCCATGAGAATCTCCAACTAACCAGCAAAAAGCCAGAAGTGGAGCTGCCCGTGGCTCAAGTGGTGGAGCTCCAGCCTTGAGTGAAAAAGCTCAGGGACAGGGCCTGGGTTCCGAGTACAGTCAAGAGAGAAAGAGCGAGAGCGAGAGAGAGCGAGAGAGAGAGAGAGGAGAGAGAGAGAGAAGCCCCAAATGCTTGCCCAAAGCACACAGGGCCACCTAATGCTCCGAATTCATTTCAGAGGGACAGAAAGGGAGAAAGGGAGATGGTAGCTGGGAATGGGGAGGGGAAACTGGGGTCAAGCATTTTCTCTAGGTTCTGCCTCATGAGCTTTAGCGAAAGGATCCATTTTCCACTTTGATGCTCTGGACGGATGAAACACATAACCTTAAAATCTCTCCTCACTCCTAAAAGGCAGACTCGTAACATTCAGTTCATGGACTATTAAAACATTTTCATATATAGGCATATATATGTGTATGTATACGTATGTATATATGTATGTATGTATATATATGAAAATGTTAAAGCGTATACTCTGCATAACATATTTACCTACTGGTTCAAAGGCAAGGCAGCATCTGACACGCACAATCCTCAGCAAGTTGCTTTCTCCCACGTGTTAGAATTTTTATAACTTAGGTTGAAAGTTAGAACTCTATAAACATGGGGCTGGGGATATGGCCTAGTGGCAAGAGGCTTGCCTTGTATACTTGAAGCCCTGGGTTCGATTCCCCAGCACCACATATACAGAAAATGGCCAGAAGTGGCGCTGTGGCTCAAGTGGCAGAGTGTTAGCTTTGAGCAAAAAGAAGCCAGGGACAGTGCTCAGGCCCTGAGTCCAAGGCCCAGGACTGGCAAAAAAAAAAAAAAAAAAAAAAAAGAACTCTATAAACATTTGGCATAAATGAAATTCTAGTTCCTCTAAAGAAACTTAGATCCTACTAGGCCTTAGGGCACAAGCTCCTGAGTCTAAGAACTGAACTAGGAATTCCTTGTGTTCAAGTGTGAGTGCAGTCTGTGAGGCCTGACACCCCCTTCCCCGGCCCCCCGTAAAATCCATCTATTAAGGGTTCAAAGTGCAAAGGCTTTACAAGGATCCTGCATTGCATTTGGGGACTCACTATAAAATTTTAAAAAATCAATACTCAATTTAAAGCAGAATGATCTCAGGAAATGACATTCTGCTATGTAAAGAGGGTAAGTAGAGAGAGACAGGGAGGGAGAGAGAAAGGAAGGAGGGAAGGAGGGAGAGCAGGTACAGAGAGAGACGAGAGGGAGGGAAAGGGAAGGAGAATGCAGGTAGGGAAGGAAGGAGAGAATGAGAGAATGAATTCTTTAGCTTTCCTTCTCCCTGATGGAAATTTATTTGCCAAAGTGAGTGCACCCAACGCAAGCTCTGCCGGACAATCGCCGGCCCTGAGGTGGTGGAGACGTCATTACCTCCTGGGATACCCCAAGCTCATGTGGCCACAGCTGCCCCCCTGGGAGTCTGCACCCTAAATCTCACACATACCAAGGATTCCCCCACCCCCCACATATGTTTCCTGAGAAAGAAGTCATAAAGAACTTCCAGGGCGAAGGGACCTTGGGCTGAGCAGAAAACCAAAGCACCATGGCTCCGGGGACTGTTTTCTTATAAACAGAACCAGAAAACCTCCAGCCCACCCCTAATAGCTCCCTGGGGCTCCCCTGCTTCTACTCCACCTCTCCTGGCACTGGAGGTTTCAGACAAGGGTAATGCTGCCTGCCGTCCCCAGCTCCAGGTGCATTACACACCTCCAAGGCCAGTTCTGACTTAGAACAACAACACGCCCAGTGGGCGGGGACAGGTGGGCCGCTGTACCCCGGGGAAGGTCTGGGCATGGAGGAAGAACTGCAGGTAAAGGTCAATGGCAGACACTGGAAGGTAAACTGAGGCCTTGCCAGCCTGAGGCAATGTGAAGCAGGTCCTGCCCAGGAGGTTCCTCTGTGCACCATTCCAACATAGCTGCCTCTAGAACCAGGGTCTGGGAAAAGGAACATTCTGGACCAGGCTCCTAAATGTGAGGCACACAGTGGAGGCCACAGCAAGGGGCCAGGGGCAGGCAGGAGAGGCTGGCATGGCCCGGGCAGCCTGGCAGGGCCTGGGCTGGGAGCCTGGCTGACAGGGAGCTGGGGGAGGGCTGCAGCCCGGCCAGTCCAGCTCTGGGCAATCCCAGGGCTTGCCCAGCAGAGGACCGGGAGCAGAGACAGGGCGGACTTCCTCCCCAAAACAGAGCAGCTGGCAGGATGGCCACAAGGGACAGAGAGTGTTCTCAGAGGACATACGGCAGCAAAGAATGAAGACAAGGCCTCCCAAACCACTTACTACTCCCTCCTGAGAGAGGGCACACACACACACACACAAACACACACACATACACATATACACACACGGGTGAGATGAAGACCATGCACAACCACACACACACACGTGAGGTATAGCCCATGCAGAACCACAATACACATACACGGGTGAGGTGCAGTCCATGCACAACCGCACACACACATACACACACATGCGAGTGAAGTATCTGGTGCCCTGAAGCCAAATAAGGACAAGTCCTCTTGAAGCATCTAAGGAGTGGCCCAGAAATGGGGAGTGGGAGGTTGGTGTTGGGTGGGTGCAGGGCTCCACTTTGATTGGCAACTGTCACAGGAAGGAGATGAGGGGGTGGGCGATGGTGCTGGGGGGCGGGGCTCCCATAGAAACTATGCTTTGATTGACAGCTGTCACAGGAATGAGCCCAGAGGGTCAGTGCTGGGCAGGGCAGGCTCCCTGCTGGCAGCAGCAGCTCTGCTTTGGTTAACAGCTGTCCCAGGAACTCTAGGCACAGCTTCTAGAAAAGTTCCATCCACGAGAAAGCCCCATGTGCCACCAGTGGCCATTGTCTGGTGGAACCTCCGCTTCCTTCAAGTAAAGTGCGGGCGCACAGGTGCTGCTGTCCCTGCCAGCGTCAATCCACAAGGAGTTTATAGAAAGACCTCTGGGCAGAAGCGACTCTGCATGTACTCTCCCGCTGCTGCTGCTGCTTGTTAAGTAAAGCCGCAGCTACGCAAGTTCTAGACAGACGTCTCCGACTGCAAGCGCAGAACAAACCTATGGGACTTGGGGTCCAGGAACTCCTCAGAGAGGACGGTGAAGGGCATCTCCTTCACGCTGACCACCAGGCTGAAGTCCAGGCACTTCAGGACGAACACCATCCCGTCACGCAGCCCGCTCGTCACCGCCTCCTCGCTGACCAGCCTCCACTGCGTCGCCAGCCAGCGGTCCCTGTCGTACTGCAACGTGGGGCCTGTGCTGAGGTATCGCTCTAGAAATGCCTAGAAGAAGAAGTGGCCTTAAGAGGAGGCACCTGCTCCCGGGCATCCTGCTGCCGGCCTCACAGCTGGAAGGATGCTCCCCAGTGCACCAGCGCTCACAGTGGGTCATCATGGAGGGCCGTGGCTGGCACACTCCCCGCTGCCCTATCTCCCAGGCGGGGGGCCCCCTGGGGCTGAGGACAGGGGGTGACTGGTATTGATACATGCCTGGGGCCCTTGCCCTGGACCACCCCACTCAAAGGACTTGGGTCCCCCTGGACTTTCTTCCACTAAGTCAATGGGGAACTTCTGGGGGGCAGGGCAGGCCTAGGCCCAGGCCCAGGGGTCACTCGCAGTAAAGGCCAGCTGAGTTCATAGATGTGAGTTCACACAGTGCAGCCTGGGTCATTTCCTGTCTCTGTGGGTGGACAGCGCTCGTAGCACCCAGGGCTGGGGCAAGGGTGGAGGGGCGGCTTCCAGACTTATGCCCCACATGGCGTAGGTCGGCACAAGCAATGGTTTCTTAATTACTGTATTCGTGCACATGTTGGTCCTGGGGCTGGAGTAAAGGGCCTTGGGTTCTCACTTAGCCTTTTCTGCGCAAGGCTGGTGCTCTACCACTTGAGCTACAGCTCTACTTCTAGAGCCTTCCTGACTGCCTGGGTTGGCTTCAAACCTTGAAACATAGAGGTCAGCCTCCTGAGACTCCTGAGTGAGCAACCAGCTCTGGGGTGGAGTGATGGTTGTTTCCTGTTGGACTGATTCACTCCTGGCTAAGCCAGGAGATGGCCAGATCAGCACCCACCCTGCCTGCCCTGCGCTCCAGCTTGTCCAGCCTCCCCCGCACCTTCCCAGCCAGCCCCAGGTGAAGGTCAGGGCTCTTTCTCCTTGGGGTGGCTGCCAGGCCTGGGCTGGCTCTGGAGGCCCCGCATGTCTGGGGCCAGCAGGTGGCGCTGTGGGCGCAGGAGGGTGGTCCCTGTCCAGGTTATCCTTCCTGCCCAACCCAATGTAAAGGCTGTGCAAGCACACCTGGCACTGCACTGCTCAGCAAGCAGTGACAAGAGAAGCCTGCGTGTGGCCTTTCCCCTGCCTAGCTTCCTCCTGTGCTTGTAGTTCTGGATGTGGAGCCCACAGGAGTGCAGGAGTGGAGGAGCATGGGTCAGCTTCGCCATCAGCTCCCAAAGGCCAGGGATAAACACGGTCCCTATCGTAAATAGCATGTTACATGTATGTACACGTTACTTATGTGCACACGAGCACCAAGCCATGCTGCCCAGCATGTGTTACATGCAAAGTAACATTCTTCTCGATTTGCAAAGAGGGGACCCATACATGGCAATTTGTTCACAACACCAGACAATTCATTGAGAGTCTTATCTCCAATTAACCAGCAAAAAGCCACAAGTGGAGGCCAAGTTCCAACCTTGAGACAAACGCTAAGGATAGAGCCTGGGCCCTGAGTTCAAGCTCCAGCACTGGCACATATGCGCGCACAAACACGTGTGCACACACACGAGAATGGAATAATTTAGCTACTAGTCTGACTTCTAATCATCACTCTACAATAAGTACAGGTAGAATTCTTACCCCTGCTGGAATCTAGAGGCCTCTGAAAGGCCCAGTCACCAACAATCGCACTGTGGTGATATCTGCACGGCTATCACACGAAATGTGCAAGAGTCACTAACTCAAATCCTTTGGGGTTTTAGAGGAACAGCCTGTGACTTTATCACTCCCATACCACTTTTGTACTCGTAAATCCCCAAATTTAAAAATGCTCTAAAACCCACAAGTTTTTTGAGTATTAACACAATGCCCCTAGTCTGATGTTTGCACACGTGGGTGAGGTATACATAAAGAGCTGGTGAGGTACGCATTTAGGCTTGGGTCTCCTTCCCGGGGCATCTCATTATACACGTGCAGGTGCCAGGCCTGAAATCCTCTCTGCTCTGAGCACGTGGGGGGCGAGGGGTACCCAGTATGGAAGGCAGGGCCCGCGCACCTTAGGGGTCATGCTGTGGGTGATGCAGAAGGCCAGGTGCTGCAGGATGCCCTCCATGCTGTGGTAGTGCTGCTGGCGCGTGGTGCGCAGGTACTTCTGTAGGGCCCTTGCCATGGACGGGAAGATGGCCTGTGCCGCCTCCCTGGGGTCCATCACCTCCCCAGGGGCCTTCTGCTGCTCCTCCGCCTGCAGACGTTGGATGTGGATGAAGGCCTCTTCCACGGCCACCACCAGCCTGCAGGGACCAACACGCGTCAGGGAGACACCCGCAGCAGGGCCTGGCTTGAGAGCAGGCCTGCGGGACGCAGGGGCCACCCGCCCCTCCTGCTGCGGGCCTGGGGCCACCACCCTCTCCCAGCCCCGCCACACCACTCCCAGCCCCGCCACACTGCTCCCAGCCCCAGCTGCCAACCAAGGGCTGGGAAAGGGGGGAGAAAAACAGAAGAGCAGGACAAGATGCAAGAAGAGCCGGTGCCTGTGGCTCATGCCTGTAATCCCAGCTACTCAGGAGGCTGAGATCTGAGGACTTTCTTTCTTTTCTTTTTTTTTTTTTTACTTCTTCTTTTGTTCAAGGCACTCTACCACGTGAGCCACAGTGCCACTTCCGGCTTTTTCTGTTTATGTGGTACTGAGGAATTGAACCCAGGGCTTCCCACACGCAAGGTGAGCACTCTACCACTTAGCCCAGGGCTGTATTTCAAAGCAAATCCTGCCAGTAAAGGTCATGAGATTCTTATCTCCAGTTAGTCACCAAAATACTAGAAATGGCTTAAAGTGGTAGAGTCCCAGCCTTGAGAGCACCAGTGCCAAGTTCAGGCACAAAAGAGAAAGAAGAGGAAGAGCCGTGCCTTGCTCTCCGCTTCTTCACCCGCCGTTCGTGCTCCGCCTCTTCGTAATACAGCTGGTTGTGGCTGGAGTCCCTGCGCCTTGCGGCTGCAGCAATCATAGCCCGGGACTGGCCCGTGGTGTTGTTTGCAGGGCCTGTTGGGAAAGGAGAGCGGAGGAGACAGCTTTAATGCCCATGCTGGAGACAAAGCCACAGACACCAGCGCCCGAGTCTCCCGGGTCCAACAGGTAGCATCCCAGGAGGCCCAGCACCATAGTCCACGTCCCCAGGGCAGTCCCCCGAGCCCCAGCCCCGCGGGAGGGGAGGGACAAAGACCCGGATGGGGAAAGCACACAGGACAAGGAACAAGGCCCAGGGACAAGAGAGCCACCAACCATCCCCTGCAGAAACCTCGGGTTCAGCCATGGGGCAGCTGTGCCATCACAGTTCAGGACACAATGAGGGAGACGTGAGGACCAAGACAATTGGAGGAACGAGAGGGTCACCTGGACGTCACCGGCTACGATTAGCAGGGAAGCCCCAATACCCAAGGACACGCAAAATGGCCCACTTACTGATCTTATTGTTTCATGCCAGTACTGGGGCTTGAGCTCATAGCCCCATGTTCTCACTTGGCTTTTCTGCTCAAGGCTGGTGCTCTATCACTTGAGTCACAGCACCACTTCCAGCCTTTTGCTGGCCAATTGGAGATAAGAGTCTCATGGACTTTCCTGCATAGGCTGACTTTGAACCAGAATCCTCCAGATCTCAGACTCCTGAGTAGCCAGGATTACAGGTGTGAGCCCCAGCTCTCATTTCTTACAAAATGTAAAACCTGCATCTCATCCCTAACCGCTGGCCACTTCCACACACCAGGAAGGCCCGGCAGGGCGTCAGGCTTCCCTGTGGGCAGCTATCTGTCTGGTGACTTGGTCTCTCCGGTGGAAATCTGCTAAGTTGTCAGATTCCTTCAGGACTCACATCTGATCTAGAAAACACAATATCTAGCAGCCAGGGAGGGCCCGGTCACCAGCCCTGCCTGTGTGAGTGGTCAGTGCCATCCTGGTAAGTCTGCAGCACTCCTGTCCTGAGCCGAGGCGCCCAGCATGAAATGATACCGTGTCTTGTGTCTCTATCTTCATCACCTGACACCTTGAAACCAAGTGTGGGCCTGCAGCCTCCTTCCCCTGTCACCTCTTGCTGGGACTGAGAGATGGCATGCCAGACACCAGAGCTACCGAGATTTCTAGGCTTGATGGCGCTGACAGCTCTCGGTGCCTTTAGGTATTTATTATCTCTGTTTTAAAAAGCAGCCCTTTCCTATTAGTGTGTGTGTGTGTACACACAAGCAACTACTGGGGCTGGAATTCAAGGCCTTGCAATCTCCCTTGGCTTTCTCATTGAAAGCTGGTACTCTATCACTTGAGCCATGCTGCTACATCAGCTTTTTGGTAGTTAATTGAAGAATCTCATGAATTTTCTTGCCTGCATTGGTTTTGAACCTCAGATCTCAGATCTCAGCCTCCTGAGAAATTTAGGATTACAGGCGTGATCCACCAGAGCCCAGCTCCTAGTAGCTTTTATAGCAGGGGAGCCCAGCAGGAATCAGAAGCTATGCTACAATTATTGTTCTCCATCAGAAAATCCCCATAAAGGCACAGTGTCAATCAATAGTCCTGGGAAAATAGGTTTGCTTCTTTGGGGAAAAAAGGCTCTGAGCTAAGAATGATCCATGGGGCCGGCTCCCTCACGTACCGTCCACGTCGTAGACTTTCAGGCCCGCCATGTGCTTCACTGCTCGGAACTTGGAGCCTGTTAAGAGGTTTGGGTTATAGATGGAGAAATCTTTGTAGTAATTTTCCAGCACCACCAGAGCCGCTCGCTGGATGCTGAGAAAAGAGGGGAAAATTAATGCAGAGTGTCTCCATGGAATCTGCAGATTTGGAGGGGGGGACTCTTGAGGTGCAGGTACACACACACACACACACACACACACACACACACACACACAGAGTCTGCTGGATGATTCCACACATCTATCTCCAGGGTGAGAATGTGGCTCATGCCTACAATCCCTGTAATCCTAGCTTCTCCGAAGGCTGAGATCTAAGGATCATCTTTCAAAGCCAGCCCACGCAGGAAAGTCTGTCAGACTCTTATCTCCAGTTAACCAACAAAAAAGCCAGAGGTGAAGGTGTGGCTCAAGTAGTAGAGAGCACCAGCCTTGAGTTTGTGCCCAGGTCTTGAGTTCAAGCCCCAGTACTGGCTTGAACACACACATGCTTGTGTGCACACATGCACACATGCCATGGATTCCACAGCTGCTCACAGAGAGCTGGGACTGGAGTGTGGACCGACCGACTGCGTCCCACATCTCAGGCCCTTCCCCATGGCACGTGGTCTGTGCAGCACTAGCCCTCCAAGCAGCTGGCTGGCCACTGTGAGCTAGGCACCACGGCAGTACTTCCTGTTGACCTGCAGGCTCTGCGGGGAGGAGGGGCTGATGGGTGAAACCCAGCAGCAGCTGGTGGGCCCCCATGACTCACGGGAGGATGACACACCACGCACCCAGCTCTCCAAGGTTCTGGGGTCTCCACACCCAGCCCTGCAGCCTGGGTTGCCGGCTGGAGACAGTGTGCCCCTCTGCACGCTCCCCTGGCACTGGCTGAGAGTCTACCAAGTCCACAGGTGCGGGAGTAGCCAGGCTGCTATCTGCCTTCACAGGGCAGGCAAGCAGTGCTTGCTAGCGCTACCCAGTCATGACTTCATTATCTCACCCAGGTTATGCACGGGTGTAGGGTATCGCCAGGGAAGGATAAACTGGCAGATGGGAGGCCTGGAGATCCAATTCCAGAGCTCCAAGGGGGCCCGAGAGGCCTTAGCAACCGGGAAGTCTCTCACAGGGCTGGCCGGCACCCATGGCCCTGCTCTGTGCTCTCAACTATCCCTGGACTAATAAGCTTAGGACAATGATGTGTAGTCCTGGGAAGCACTGTCTTTAGCGACACAAGAAAAGTGGAATTGGAGGCGTGGCTCAAGTAGTAGAGTACCAGCTATGAGTAGAAAAAGCGGAGACGAGTGCAAGGCCCCAAGTTCCGGCCCTCAGTATGGACAGAGGAGACAAGAAAACCCACAGGAGAATGCCTGAGACAGCGCTCTGTCCACAGGGGAGGTCTCTGCGTGGGATCTGCCTCTCGATCACAGGAACAAAGCGACACAAGCTGCCACAGGGGACTGCCCACCTGTGCATTCTGCCACAGGCCGGCAGGCTGTGTGTGAGCTCACTAGCACCGAGGCCCTGTGCCACAGCCCCGCACCAGCCATGGGGGACTGCGGTCCATCGCTACCCCTGCATGGTCAGGGCACTGAGCCACCACAGCAAGACACAAGGTAGCTCCCAGCACCTGAGGGGGTGGCTCAGGACCAGCCAGATTCAGATGGAGAGCCCCTGGCCCCCCTCCCTGCCTCCCCCCTCACTTTCCCTCTCCCTCCCTTCCTCCCCCTCGCTACCTCCCCACCACCCTCTACCTCTCATCCCCCCTCCTCCTCTCTCCTCCCAGCCTCTTCTCCCATCTCCACCTCACCCCCCTCCCCACCCCTTGCCTCCCCACCCCATCCCCATCCTTCACCTCCCCTCCCCCTCCCTTCCTCCCCTCCATCCCCTACCTCCCCTGCCCACCTCCCCCCATCCCCTACCTCCCATCCCCCCTTCTCCTCTCCCCTCCCTGCCTTCCCTCCCTACCTCCCCTTCCCCCACCTCCTCCCCCCACCTCCCCTCCCATCTCCTTCCCCCCTGCCTACCTCCCCACCCTGCCTCCCCTTCCTTAGCAGCAGCACTCCTGGCCTTGGCATGGTGACAGGTCCGGGGGTCTAAGAGCGGGGACCCTGCCATGGGCAGGCCAGGCTAGACAAGGAGCAGACCAGAGTGGAGCCATGGCTCAGAGGACAGGAGGGAAGGTATCAGGTCATTGCTCCCCGTGCCTGAGCACACACAGAGGTCACCGTACCCCACTAACTGTGGTGAGAGTGGGAAGTGGGGGAGCCCCAGGATGATGGGGGACTGCACCCATTCCCACCCTGGCATCTCACTCCATGAGAGTGTGTCTGTGGGTGGGCGCCAGCCACTGGGGCTGCGGCCAGGGCAGCTGGACAAACATAGGCCCTCCTGTCCAGGCACCTGGGCTCTCGTTACAGCCACTTCTAAGAGGCACACAGCACCAAACCACAAACGGCAGCTCTGGGCCCACCTCGGGAGTCCTGCACAGCGGGGCAGTCGGCAAAACCCGCTTGCCTGCTCCTGCAGTTGCTCGCCTTCTGTGGGTCTGGCAAAGCCTCCTTACCGGAAAGCAGCTCCTCAAGAGAAAAAACACCCTTCCTTCTAAAATTAAGTATAAACGAAACCACATTTGTAATAAACACGAACCCTGAATGGTCATTTTAAAACACTCGCCAGGGCCCCAGCCAATGGCTCAGGTATGCCCAGTGTGGGGCGGGCCCAGCCCAGGCTGACCAGGGTACCACGCCCCCCAGACCCACGGAAGACAGGATCAGTGGTGAAAGGGTAACCTCCCTCCACCCTCCCTGCTTCACTTTTAACCACAAATCTGGGGTGCAACCAGGAGAGGCAGGGCCCTCCCTCACAGTTGCTCTGCTCGAGCCCCACTGTGCTCCCTGAGCCCGTGGTTTCCCAGCCTGAGTGAAAGGTCATCACGGCTTGGCCTCTTCCTGTCCCTGCATGGGGTCTCATCACACAAGGCGCAAGGCAGAAATCTCTATTTTTGTTTGGATGCCTGGAATCCATGGATCCACTGATCCCCTGGTAAGGGTTCTCGTGTTTCCAATGGCCTTCTATGACCTCATGCGGTATACATGCATGCGTGTACATGGGAGCACACACTCGTGTGCGATGATGGCAAGCTCTCTGGAATCTCCTAGGTAAGGACATCAATTCTATCTGCTTAGGAGCTTACCTTACCCTAGACTGCTTGCTCTGCCGTCCCAGGACTTCAACCCACCAACGTGGCAGCAGGATCACACTTAGTGTAGAACAGTTCCTTTCTACTAGTAATGCACAGGCACAAGCTTCTGCAGCTTGAAAAGTAACCATTCTGAGAATCACTCTGTGTGTGTGTGTGTGTGTGTGAGTGTGTGTTGGTCCTGGGGGCTTCAACTCAGGACCTGGGCCTAGTCCTTGAGCTTTTGTGTTCAAAGCTAGTGCTCTACTCCTTGAGCCATAGCTCTACTTCTGAGTTTTTGGTAGTAAATTGGAGATAAGTTTATCAAGAACTTTCCTGCCCAAGCTAGCTTTAAACCTCAATTCTCAGATCTCAGAGTAGCTGGGATTACAGGCCTGAGCACTGGTGCTCAGCTCCAAGAATAATTTCTTTTTTTATTTTTTTGCCAGTCCTGGGTCTTGGACTCAGGGCCTGAGCACTGTCCCTGGCTTCTTTTTGCTCAAGGCTAGCACTCTGCCACTTGAGCCACAGCACCACTTCTGGCCATTTTCTGTATATGTGGTGCTGGGGAATCAAACCCAGGGCTTCAAGTATACGAGGCAAGCGCTCTTGCCACTAGGCCATATCCCCAGCCCTCCAAGAATCATTTCTAAAGCATAGGATTAGTCCTGGACCTTTGGCAAGAGCTCCATGTTCAATGCTACCTTAGGTATTTAGTCTCAATGGTGGAGCACACAAACTCATAGGAGGCTGCCAGGCCGGCCCCCAGCCAGCCACAGGCCCCTGCTCCTCGCTCGTGACAACCCCCAGCTGCCATTCAATGTAGTAACAACTAAGATGCTGGACAGAGGGAGAGAGAACACTTGAGTCACAGAGGAGGAGGTGAAGCTCGGCCACCACATGAATGCAGTCACACAGGGAACAGGCAAGACCTACAGAAGAACCACCCAACCCAGCCAGCACAGAGAATCGTGAGAAGCTGGAAGGGCAGTGAGGACAGGATGAGAAGGTCTGAAATCTACTGCTGTGGCCCTAAAACCAGGCTGTGCCACAACCACTGGGCATTCCTTCTGCCCACTTTGGCTCTGAGCCAAGAGTCCAGTGGGCATGACCACACACAGCAATAGCTGGTGCCCAGCCTGGCTGGTGAGCCCAGAGCATGGTTAGCATGGAGCACAGTGAGCCTGGAGCACAGTAAGCACGGAGCACAGTAAGTATAGAGCACGACGAGCCCCTAGCACAGTAAGGACAGAACATGGTGAGCATGGAGCACAGTGAGCCCAGAGCACAGTGAGCCCGGAGCATGGTAAGCATAGAGCATGGTGAGCCCGGAGCACGGCAAGCATGGAGCACTGTGAGCATGGAGCATGATGAACCCAGAGCACAGTGAGCCTGGAGCATGGTAAGCACAGAGCACGGTGAGCCCAGAGCATGGTGAGTATGGCGCACTGTGAGCTCGGAGCATGGTGAGCATGGAGCACAGTGAGCCCGGAGCACGGCGAGCATGGAGCACGGTGAGCCCAGAGCACAGTGAGCATGGAGCACTGTGAGCCCAGAGCACGGTGAGCCCGGAACATGGTGAGCCCGGAGCACGGTGAGCCCAGAGCACAGTGAGCATGGAGCACTGTGAGCCCAGAGCACGGTGAGCCCGGAACATGGTGAGCCCAGAGCACGGTGAGCCCGGAGCATGGTAAGCATAGAGCATGGTGAGCCCGGAGCACGGCAAGCATGGAGCACTGTGAGCATGGAGCATGATGAACCCAGAGCACAGTGAGCCTGGAGCATGGTTAAGCACAGAGCACGGTGAGCCCAGAGCATGGTGAGCATGGAGCACGGTGAGCCCGGAGCACGGCGAGCATGGAGCACGGCGAGCCCGGAGCACGGCGAGCATGGAGCATGGTGAGCCCAGAGCACAGTGAGCATGGAGCACTGTGAGCCCAGAGCACGGTGAGCCCGGAACATGGTGAGCCCGGAGCATGGTGAACATGGAGCACTGTGAGCCCAGAGCACGGTGAGCATGGAGCAGGGTAAGCATGGAGCACGTTGAGCCCAAAGCACAGTGAGCATGGAGCACAGTAAGCATGGAGCACAGTGATCCCAGAGCACAGTGAGCCCGGAGCACAGTAAGCACAGCAAGTGGTAAGCACTCAAACCATGTTGTCAAGCTTACACATGTGTTCACTTTACTGGAGGGCAGCGGTGGGTGGTTAAGATTGTTCTGGAACTAGTCTGCCAGGGCTCAAAGCCTGGCTCCAACAGTTACAAACAGGGCCACACCATGTGGACCTTTACAGTGCACTTCACACAGGAAGCCTCCATTTCCTCAGTACCCACAGGATGCTGGAAAGACCCAGACGCTGAGAAGGTGTTGCACACGCAGTACAACTGTTCAGCAAGGCACGGATGGCTTATGTCCACAATGCTAGCTACTCGGGAGGCTGAGACTGCAGGATCAATGTTGAAAGCCAGCCTGAGCAGGGAAGATTATGAGACCCTAATCTCCAGTGAATCACCCAAAGGCCAGAAGTGGAGGCATGGCTTAAGTGGAAGAATGCTAGCCTTGAGGGAAAATGCTGCGGGACAGCCCCCAGGAGACCCTTCCCCACCCCACCACTGGTCTTTGGAGAGACTGTGGAAAAATTAGCACACAACCGTGAAAGTGGGGCCCGTGGGGAGGCCAGGGCCTGCAGGTGTTCAAAGGCCCTGCCCCCAGTGCCCTGAGGGGGCCCTGAACATGGGGTTTGCTTGGGTCCTCATCTGGAGACCCTATCACCCCAGCTGCTCTGATGTGAGAGCCCTGTGACTCCCGGACCCTGGCAGGTGCGTCTTAATATATTATTTCCCATGCCTCACTCCAGCAGCAACGACCTTTCACATTTCCGCAAGCTTTCCAATAAGCCCCAGACGCAATTCCAGCCACCAAGCGGGGCTCAGCAAGTGCCTTTTATGAGAGCTACCGAGAATCCTGCTTTCCCTGAGACCAGAGAGAGAGGGCATGCCTTTCTTAACTCAAAATAGCTCAGTTCAGTCAATAAAACCACCTTGGATGCAGGAACAAGAGAGCTCCCCACCGCTAGGCGCCTAAGTCCAATGGTCACGATCACTGTGGAGAAGGAGTGGCCTGTGACCAACCACGGGTCTGGGGCCCACTGCCCTGCTGCTCCATGCCCCTCCCCCCACATCGCTGCTGCCCTGCTGCTCCATGCTCTCCCCCCAATCGCTGCTGCCCTGCTACTCCATGCTCCCCCCCACACCCACTGCCACTCTGCTGCTCCATATCCCCCCTCCCTTCTCCCTCAGTGTCTGCACTTCACAAAAGGGCTTGGAAGTTCGATTTCTGGCCCAGCCACTGCTGGGCCTGGGCCAAATTTATCCCAAAGGCCAGCAGGTAACCAGGCCGGGGCGGTGCCGGGGGCAGTGCCTGGCTGATCACTGGGCATCCAGCCCTGACGGATGGCTGTATTTCTGTTATTTTATCTTATTTTATTTTTCATGGTGCCAGTACTGGGGCTTCCACTCAGGGCCTAGGCACCCTCTCTGGCAGTCCACCACTTGAGCCACACCTCCATTTCTGGGTTTTGGGGGGTTAACTGGAGCTAAGAATCTCATGGGCTTTCCTGCCCAGGCTAGAAACGCAAAACCCAGATCTCGGCATCCTGAGGAGCTGGGATTCCAGGCATGAGCCGTCGGTGCCTGGCTATGCATATTATTTCTGCACCACATTTGGAGAATGCTGGTGAGCTTGATGCAGGCTGTTCAGAGCGCCATGACAGGCGTGGATGCTCACACGCGCACGCACACACGCATACCTGTTCGTACGCATATGGGCATGTACCACACTCATGCACACCCATGCGTGCCCACACACATACGTACTCCTCCAGAAGCAGTGCTGGCCACCATGTGTGCTGGTGCCTGCAGTGGCGTTGGGGGGGGGGGGGAAGCGGGGACAGCCCCAGGGCGTGCTTACCTCAGGTGGCCCAGACTGTAGAAGCGGGCCTCGCCGTCGGAGGAGCGCAGCACCTGCAGGGTAAAGGCAGGCTGCAGCTGCCGCAGCTCCAGCAGGACAATGGCCAGGTAGTGGATGAAGAGCAGCGTGTCCAGGAGCGAGACCGCGTACTGCACGATGCCCTGGTAGCTGCGGTCCCGTGAGTCCAGGATGCGGACCCCATAGAAGAGCCAGTAGGAGACCACACACAGGAAGATGAGCACCAGGAGCAGGGCGCGGAAGACGAACAGTCGGGGCACGGCGGCCCGCGGCCGGCGGAAGAACAGTGCCCAGGTGCCCACGAGCAGGATAAGGAGCTTGAAGGCCATGGAGATGAAGAGCCCCTCGCAGATGGGGCCGCAGGGCTCCAGCTCAGCCCTCCATAGCAGGGGCGGCAGCAGGAGGAAGGCCACGGGCGTGAGGAAGACCAGCAGGCCCAGGAAGGCAGCCAGGGCCAGGCCCAGGTGGCGCCGGCAGTCCAGCCCCACACTGTCCTCCAGGTCCTTGCCGATCCGGGCAATGTCCTCTTGGGATAGGCTGTGCTCTGAGGTGCCCGTGATGGCGGTGGTGGTCTCACCCCAGTTATCATCCTGCAGGGAGGGAGGACAGTGAGAAGGGTCAGAGCAGGCCACCTGATCTTTCTGGAAAGACAGGCCAGGGAGGTTTTTGCTGGGATCCCAAGACGCATTCCACATTTGCCTCTACAAACACAGGAGGCAAAACTCAACCTCCGTGTCTCACTATCACCCCCTGCGGCAAACAACCCCACTGCTAGATGTGCTCAGGAGAGCACACATGTAGTACCAAGCCCCTAGTGACCCTCGCCACATGTGCCGTCACCTGACGGCTCCGTGCTGTGGGCGTGGAGGGCACTGCTACGTCCCCTCTACAGAGTGGAGGCACAGAAAGGCCTTGGGTTCCTGAACAGGGCCATGCTCACCCGCAGCCGGTGCCATTTCCCTACCACCACCACCCTGCCCTCGCCCCATCTTCGATTTCTCATCTAAGATTTCTCACGAAGCAAGCTAAGCAAACTCTGGACTCTATTAATCATCAGAACAGCTCAAAATTCCATTCTAAAAAGCTACATTTTCAAGACAAACTAAACACCAAGGGTATAGAAATAATATGCCTTTCCTCTCATGATTTTTTTCCCCTTTGGTGCTGGTACTGGGGCTTGAACTCAGGGCTTGGGTACTATCCCTTAGATTTTTTTTAAAATTTTTTTATTTTTGGCCAGTCTGGGCCTTGGACTCAGGGCCTGAGCACTGTCCCTGGCTTCCTTTTTGCTCAAGGCCAGTACTCTGCCACTTGAGCCACAGTACCACTTCTGGCCATTTTCTGTATATGTGATGCTGGGGAATCGAACCCAGGGCCTCATGTATATGAAGCAGGCACTCTTGCCACTAGTCCATATCCTCAGCCCCTAGATTTTTGTTTTTAATTCAAGGCTGGCACGCTACCACTTTGAGCCACCTCTACTTGCAGCTTTTGGCTTATCAACTGGAGAGAAGATTCTCATAGAATTTGCTGCGAAGGCGGGCTTCAAACCCTGATCCTCGGACCTCAGCCTCCTCGGTGGTTGGGATTATAGGTATAAGCACCGATGCCTAGCCTCTCTTGCTTTTTGAACTTTTGGGTAGTTGGAACAATGAAGTGTATTCATTAAACAAGATCCAGTTGCTAAGATTTCAAACAGTTTTGCTGTTTCCATGTGAACTGTGACTCCCCAAGCACAGCAGAGCGTGGAGACACTGCAAAGTCACATGGGTCCAAAGAAGGTTTGGACCTCAGAGACTTGTATACTAGAATTAACTCAGAAGAAAAGAGTCAGACGCGGCTGCCAGATTGAGGAAAAGGCATCAACTTTGGAAAATTGAGTTCCACAGCTAAGTCAGCAAGACAAGCCTCTCATAACTGAGCAGCCTCAAATCTTGTAATTTTACCCACATGATCTATGGAAACGTAGGCTGTGGCAAAGGGACAGTGTGTGGAAAAGGTCTCAGCAGATAAACACACAGACCTTGGTCTTGAAAAAGAAATACCACATACCATAAGAGAAATTACTAGAGAGAGCCAGGTGTTGGTGGCTCACGCTATCATCCCAGATACTCAGGAAGCTGAGATCTGAAGATTGTGGTTCTAAGCCAGCCCAGGCAGGAAAGGCCGTGAGACTCTTATCTCCAATCAACCACCCAAAATTCAGAAGTGGAGGCATGGCTCAAGTGGTAGAGCATGAGCTTTGTGTAAAAGAGCTAAGTGAAAGTTGAAGCCCTGAGTTCAAGGGCCAGGACTGGGGTGCTTGTGCCTACCTCCCCCCTCCCCAACTGACCATAGCATTATTACATACAGTAGGCAGATCTCTCAGACAAGGCTGGCTGACGTCTAGGAGGAGAAGCCATCTCTGAAAAACCCTCCCGGCAGTTCACAGAAACTTAAATATACACGGATGGCCTAGAAATTCAGCTCCCAGCTTTCACCCCAGATTAACAGAAGCACATGGTCACGGAACACTTGTCCCAGGGCTTCCAGAACCGTTTCATTCACAGCAACCAACGTGAGAAAAGGCAAACCCACTGGGGTAAGTTCACTTCAAAATCACTCAGCAAAAATGTTTTAACGCAAACTACTGAAACCCACAGGAACACAGATAAAAGTCAAGGTCCTGCTGAATGGAGAAAGAGAAATCACAGGATTCTAATTACAAGTTCCGACAGACAGAGATGGAAGAGGCAGCATGCCAGTTGCCCTGCAGTACTGCAGAGGAGTGACAGATGAGCAAGAAGACCCCAAGAGAATGTTCTGGAGTTTAAGTTACATGGTGTGTTCATCTGTTAAAACTTCTTAAAGTGTATACTTGAGATCTGTTGTAGTTTCCATAAGTTTAGGTCATTTTTTAAAAGCAGAAAAGAACAATACATTAGTACATTAGCAAGAGCTGTAAATTCAATGATAAACAACTTGTTAATGTAAGCTGAGGTTACAAATGATAAAAACAATAGTTCATTTTTGTAAAATTATTTTGTAAAAATACTTATTTATAATATGCTTAGGAGAGAGACATTCCTGGACTCTGTTGGTATCGGCCTGGTAGACAAGTGCCTCTCTCTGTGCTGACCCCAATGCTGCTAGCTGATCATCCTCTCTCTCTGCCTCTCTCTCTTTGTACCAGTAATGGGCTTGAACTCAGGCCCTCTCCATCTCACTTGACTTTTGTTCAAGGCAAAAACTGTAGTTAAGAGTCTCATGGACTTTCCTGCCCAGGCTGGCTTCTTACTGAGACCCTCACATCTCAGCCTCCTGAGCAGCTAGTATTACAGGGGTGAGTCACCAATGCTAAGCGCCATCATTCTTTTTCCTGCCAAAGAACTTATCACTAAATCCACTGTCCATTTGAAGAAATTATACACACTTCTTGTTACAAAAATGTATGTGTAGAAAGCTCAAGCTTTCTGAAGGATGTAAACTGTAACCCAGTCCTCAGACTTTCAGTGAAGAAACTGGAAGCCTACAAAGGCCTGCCTTGGGTCACACGGTTACTGCAACACAGGCCCTCCAGGCCTCCTCCCTCATGCACTGTGGGCACCAATGCCAAAGCAGCCCGCGAGAACCAAATGTTGTAAATGAGGCCTTCCTGGAGAGGGACCAGCACCTCTGGACCCATTTATGAGAGGATGCGGCCTTAGGCACCCAAGGGTTAGTCCATTCCAGGGTCTGCCCCATCCATCCTCCATCCATCCATCCTCCATCATCTGCCCATCTACCTTCCAACCTCCATCCCTCCTCCGTCATCCACCCATTCAACCTCCATCATCCATCCATTAATTCTCCACCATCCATCCATCTTTCCTCCATCATCCACTTGTCCTTCATCACTCATTCTCTGTCATCCATCTGTCCATCCTTCATCTGTCCATCCATCCTCTATCATCCATCATCCGTCTGTCATCATCCATTTGCCCATCCTCCATCCATCTGTTCATCCATCTGTCCATCCTCCATCCATCCATCCTCCATCCATCAATCATCCATCTTTCTACCCATCACCCATCCACCCACCCACCCTTCCAGAGTCAGGACAAACAGTAAAATAACAGTACTGCAGACATCTGCTCATCTAGTGTTGGTTCCCAAGAGCACCTCCAGCATTCTGGGGCGCTGCGTTCAGTCTGTCTTTGTGGTTCTGTGTGTTGCAATGCACAATACCAGCTTATCTGTCTCTCTGTCTCTCCACACTGTACAGGCATGCTTTGTTCTGCGGGGCAAGGCTGGGCGTGTATGCCATTCAGGAGGTTCCTAGGATATGCAAACATGCCTCTCCATGAAGCTCAGATGTTTACTTAAAGAGAGGAAGCTGCCAGACAGTTGGGACCAGAGAAGAGTTTGCATAATACTTTTAGAAAATAAACTGCCAACACTTTGAAATCGAGTACTTACACCTAAAATCCTACTACCCAGTTTCTCTTCTTTTTTTTTTTTTAGTGTCAGTATTGGGGCTTGAACTCAGGGTTTGGGTGCTGTCTTTTAGCCTTTAGCTCAAAGCTGGTAGCTCTACCACCAGTGGAGCTAAGCTCCACTTTCAGCTTCTTCCTGTTTAGCTAGAGATAAGAGTCTCACAGACTTCCCTGCTCTGAAGCTGGATCCTCAGATCTCAGTTTCCTGAGTAGCTGGGATTGCAGGTGTGAAGTGCCATGCCTGGTTGACTTCCCCCTCCTTCCCAACACTTCCCAGGCCTTCTGGAAAGGGGCTTTCTTTCCTTCTCTAAGATTGTCCTTTTCAGATGGGGTCTCCAGAAAGATCAGGCAGTGACTCTCCCCTTCCCTGCCTTGCTCCTTTCAAATCACTCAAAGCAATCTTACTTCCAAGGAGATGGAGCTCCTGAAGGACAGACAGGCTGTCCTCAGACCAAGGAGACACCACAGGGGCACAGACAGCTAACTGATGTGCTTGGGAAATACAGACTAAAAAGAGGACCTACTGCAACAAGACGTAGGAAAGCATGTGTGAGAGGACGCCCGCCCGTGGCCATACCTGCACTTCCTCAGTCTGTGTCGTGGAGTCATTGGCCAGCAGGGGGTCTCCGGGGGGAGCTTGAATGGTGACAGATTTTTCTGACCCTCTGCCATCTTTATTCCTGGGTGATTTGTGTCTCTCTCTAGTTCTTTCTCTGGAAAAACAAACAAACACCTATGACATTATGCCATGTTAATGAATTCTCTGGTTCACTCAAATGTATTGCCAATTTTTGTTTGGAATCTGGGAAAACTCTACACATAGCACGAATTTCCATCTGTAAACCCCTCAGAGCCACCTGATCTTTATTCTCTAATTAGCATTTTCTCTGCCATCCCCCAATCTGTCCTTCCTCCTCCTCCTTTACAGAAGTGATCACATTTTTTTTCAGAGTTTAAAATGGAAACTTTAGACTTTCTGTAGCTAAGGTATCTCACTAGCTCACCTAAATTAATTTTCTACTGATTTTTTTTATTGGGCCAATACTGCATAATACGTAAGCTTTGGTCTAGCCAAAAAAAAAAAAAAAAAAAAAAAATCTGGGACACTGTCACCCTACACTTTTGGACAAGAAGAGAAAAAGAAAATTCTAAACCAGGACAGAGAATCATTTTAATTCTCAAGAGTTCAAAATGAAAAGCCATTCCTGCAGGTCCTGGATGAACGTGGAGGCTCCCACAGAAACAAAGACAGCAGGGACAAAGGACACAGGGGTGTGAGGCGTGTGTGTGTATGTGTGTGTGTGTGTGTGTGTGTGTGTGTGTGTGTGTGTGTGTGTAAGTGCGCGCATCTGTGTATCTGCACCCCAGGTGAACTCTCTTGGTGTGAACTCTGGCTGGTCTTCTGTGGTTTGTCCTGAAAACAAGGGAGATCCACTGCGGAGGCCCAGCCCACAAACCAGACAAGCCAGCACCTATGGGAGGAACCGGCTTTCCGGCAGCCAGCAGCAAACCTATGAGCCCAGCAGAGCGGCCCTGCGGAGGCCAGACTCTCCAAGTTCCCTTGGCTCTGGCCTACATGGCCGGGGTGGCTTCGTGACATCAGTCACACTGCTTTCCTTCAACCATGGTCTCAGGGAGACAGAAGGGGCCCTGGTATGCAGGTTTTCTAAACAAAGTCAGGCCTCCTGCTGGCTCATACCTGTAATCCTCCATACTCAGGAGGCTGAGATCTGAGCAGCATGGCTCAAAGCTACCTGGGAAGACGAATCCAAGAGACCAGCCAAAAGCCAGAAGTGGAGGTGTGGTTCAAGTGGTAGAGCACCAACCTTGAGCAGAAAAGAAACTAAAGAGCCCTGAGTTCCAGTGCCAGTACCAGCCACGTGCGCATGCACACGCAAGCACACTCTGTGAATACAGTCATCAGTGCCGCGGGCCCCAGGCCTCCCATGTGCATCTCCTGTCCACCTGCTGTGAGCAGCTGTCTACCGCACCAGCCCCCTGGGACACCCCTCAGTGCTGTGGGGCGCCCCGCAGCCAGGCTATCCCTTCCACATGCAGAGAAACAGATGCATTCTTCTCAAGCCTGGTATCTGTTCTAAACAGTAGGGCTCTTTAATCCAGGGATGTAACTTTACATTGCCCACCACACCTTTCCTTTTCCCAATTTTTGATGCACTTTACCAAGTACTTTGCTAGTACTAAGTACCTTATTATTATCAGTACTTAGCACTTTACCAGCACTTAATATAGGTATTTTACTAGCTTCATTCATTCCTAACAATGGCCCTAGGAGGCCAACCTTATAGATGAGGAAACTAGGGCGCAGAGAGTTTGCATGACTTCCCAAGTTGTTGTCAGTGGCAGGGGGAGGCTCTGAATTCAAGTCTGTTCCTACTGGTAGCCTTTGTTCAAAGCATCTGTGCTCCACTGTTAGAAGACTCTGGGCATTTCGGTGGTGCTGGGGACAGAACCCAGGGCCTTAAGCATGCTAGGCCAATGTTCCAGCTGGAGCCCACCCCTGCCCCAATCCAGATATTTACAGAATAAAGTTTTCAGCCTCCTACGTCGTGCCTGTCAAACCACTCGAGCTATGATTGCTCTGAAGCTTCTCAGGCCATCAGGCTTGGGCTGTGACCTTAGACAGCTCCATGCTGTGCACAGACACTGGGGATCTGGGTGGAGACCTCCCTCGGGCTCCATCTTCACAGCAAGTTAGACTTGCTTGCCCAGACAAAGGTCCCCACAGCCGCCAGACAGCCCCACTCCCAGCCTGCTCCTCTCCATTTTCCCCAGGCTTCTGATCAACAGCCATGCCCCATGCCTGCCTACCCTCTCCTCTATTCACAGGCCACAGCTCAAATCCTGTGACAGCACAGGAAATCTAAGTCCTTCTCTGAGTGACCCCCGTCCCCCGGGCAGGGGACAGGTGGAGCCACCTCCCCCCACGGCCCAACCAGGCTCCCAAAGAGCCCACGGCCACCCAGATGTTCAACAACCATCCCACCATCCTGCAGCTCCTCTGTAATAACTCGGAGGAGGCAGATGACAACCTTCCGTCTGAGAGCCCAAGAAAGCCTTTGGAACCCCAGAACCTGCAACCCTGAGTGGGTGCCTCTGGTTTTCCTTCAGACGCTGGGGTGCAGACTGAAGCGAAGAGTGCCCCCTTCCACGGGCACCTGTCTGGGGGACGCCAGGAACCCAAGCTTCCTGGCTCCATCTCCATGGATCCCCACACAGGGGGCCAGGAAATGACCCCAAGCTCCCACAGCAGCACACGTGGCAAAGGTGTGAAAGGCCGGTTTAGAGGCCTGCCAGAGCAAGTGGTGCCCCGTGAAACACAGAAGCTCAATAACAAGAGCACTGGCGTCTATGTGGCCCCCAAAGCAGTACCATGCACAGTGTTTCGGAGTAAACAGGTGCACTGCAGCATGCAGACACAAGGGCAGCCCAGAGCCAAGAGCCTTTCACACAGGGGGGGAATGTGCAACCCATGGAAGCCACTGATTATGTCACCGGGGGGGGGGCGGGAGGTGGATGCCCCTGATGCAGCATGCCACCTAGACATGGCACACTGCCCTGACAGAAATCACTGCTACTCCATTACTGCATAGGCAGGTGTCTAAGTGCAGCCAGGACATCAGAGCACGGGGCTACAAATGACTGCCATCCAAGCTGGGTGCCTGCTGTGCATGCCTGTAATCCCAGATTCTCAGGAGGCTAGGATGTAAGACACTTGGTTGGATGCCTGGCTGGATACCAGTTTGGGTAGGAAAATTTGTTGTGACTCTTATAACCAATGAACAGGCAACCCAGAAGTGGAGCTATGGCCCAAGCTGTAGAGCACCAGCCTTGAGAGAAAAGCTCAGGGTCAGCACCCAGGCCCTGAGTTCAAGCCCAGTGATAGCACACATGTCTGTATGTGCATGCACATGTGTGCATGTGCACACGTACATGCACACGCACACACATACTACCATCACCAGCCAGGATCACCCAGTGCCTTCCAGTTCACAGAGCCGTTGAGTGAGCCTCCCTGTGGTTCAATTCTGCAACCGTAGGGAACAGCTCAAGCCACCAAGTTCCTCTACAAGGGGTCTGCACAACAGACAATGGGTCTGAGAGTATGGAAGTGAGTCCAGGCAATGAACTGGGTGTGACACACACATGTAGTTCTGCCTAAGTGGTCAGGACCACCTGTGTGTCACTGCAAGAAGTTTTGCACTGCTTATCTAAGAGTCTGTCTCCACAGACCACCTGCCCTAGGAGTAGGAGACCTTGCCTCATTTGTGCAGGCACTGAAAGGATCCACATGGACAATGCTGAAGGCAGCTACACCCTGGGCCTCACATCCCAGCCCGCACGCTGTCAGTGTTTCCTGGAGATTATTTATCCTGTTTCTGTGTTATCTGTTTCTATTTAGGGAGAGCTGGCCCCACCAGTTACCCCTCCCTTCCTTTCTCTGCCACCCACCCACTGCCTGTCCTCTCTGCTGACCACTGGGCTGGCTTCCTCCTGGGAACCGACAGGCAGGAGGGCTGCCCAGGGCAGGCCAGCCTCTCCTTGCTGGCCTGAGCACACTGGACAGGCAGACCTGACAGTGGGCACGGCCAACTTCTACCTTAACTGCAGGCAAACAGCTTGCTTCCTAGGCCTCTGCTTCATGATTTGTAAAAGACATGGACACATCCCACCACTGTGTGTACGTGTGCGCACATGCACACAAACGCACAAACATGTCCTAGTACTGGGGGGCTTGATCTCAGGGCCTGGGTGCTGTTGCAGTGCTGTCCCTTAGCTTTTTCAATTGAGGCTGACATGTTAGCATTTCAGCCACACCTCTACTCCTGGATTGTTGCTGGCTAACTACAGATAAGGGTCTCATGGATTGATCTTACAGTGATCCTCAGATCTCAGCCTCCTGAGCAACCAGGGTTACAGCATAAGCCATGAGCCACCAGTGTCATTTCCAGCTCCAGCTTCATGGGCCTTTTCAGGACTTGTGTGAGGATGGGGGGTGATGCCCTTGGGACCAGCTGACATCCCAGAGGCCCCCAGCAGGCCAGATGCTGCCAGTCACAGTGGTATCTTGTGCTCTGAGGTGAGGTGGGCCCAGGCAGGAAGGCCCCCTCCCACAGTGAACAAGGACGCTTTCTGGAGATGGAAGGCATTATAAAACCAGGTCACAGGCCTCGATGTCAGTCACCTGTGTCTGCTGAGAGGCTGGCTGGGCCTCCAGAATGGTCTCCATGCCACGGCTATCGCGTTCCTGCATTCTGTGAGTTCTCTTCTGGGAGCAGGAGTCCCTCTCCCCTTCCCAGCCCTTCATTCAATCCTGCAGAGCCGGGCAGAGAAGCCTTCCCAGGACACAGCAGCTGCTGTCACTGCGGCCAGGCCCATCCCCAGGACCCAAGGGCCTCTCCATCCCCCACAGGCCCAGCAACACACGCCATAGACTCCATGCCCTCCTTCCACCAGGCCAATCACCTGGAGTTGGCCTTGATGTTCTTCTAGAATGCGTGGGATGCACTGAGGACCCTCCCCACCATGAGCATAGGGGGAGTTCTGTCTGCTGTTTTCATGGAAAGTTACAGCCTCTTCAAGCTCCCATGATGGCACTGGAGAACCAATCTTAGGGTCCCCAGAGGCCCCCAGAAGCATCAGTGAGTGGCACAGTCTATCTGTGAAATACAGCCACGGCCTGGCTGGCTCCTTCTCAGAATGCTGCAGGCCACCCCAAGATCCAGAGCCCACCCAGGGTTGTGGGGATAGAGGGGAACCTGGCACACAGAATGAGTTGATAGTTCAAAACAGCTGTTTCTAGGATTTTATAACCTGGTTAAATCCACTCACTGGTTGTAATTGATGATTATTTCTAAAGCTAGGGCTATTTATTGTTTAAACCAGTACTGGAGCCTGAGCTCAGGGACTCAAGACCTTACTCTGCTTTTTCAATCAAAGCCAGAGTGCTCCCTGTTGAGCCACAGCTCCACTTTCAGCTTTTTGCTGGTTACTTGGAGATAAGAGTCTCGTGGGCTGGCTTTGAACCTTGATCCTCAGATCGCTGTCTCCTGAGTAGCTAGGATGACAGGCGTGAGGCACTGGTTTCCAGCACAGTGGGCATCTTTGAACACGAGGCTGAAAGGCCACAGCCATCAATAGCATGGCCACAACCAGGGTTTGGTGGCATTCTCTGTGCTGGTTAGACGCTTTGCACACAGAACCTCATGAATCCTCTTGACCCCCCTGCAGGGAGGGCGTGGCCCAGCCACTTGTGTCATCATCTCCTGTCACTCTGCAGGTGGTTCCACCATGAGGGGGAGGCTTCATCCACACCAGGCCAGCTCACATGATGAGAAGATTAGTCCTGGACAGGAAAGCAGGGTGGGGCCAGCCAGGCCTGTGCCTGAGCCCAGGCTGCGGGCAATGCCCAATGGGCTGATGAGCCTCAGGAAGCAGGGCCTTAGCACTGGGGTTCTAACTTGCACAGCTTTGGGATGAACTGACACATATGGGAAGTGCTCGGGACATGAGAAACATCTCCTCTTGAGACTTTCATCCTAAGGCAATTGGGAGAAACTAAGTGCATTGACACTAATGGGGGCTATAACATGGAAATGGACATAGTTGCCCTCAAAGCTGCCAGCTGTACTGTGATGCCTTCCCCTCGGGCAGGGGGCCAGGGCTCGGCTTTTCTGGCACCCCACCCGCCGTCCCCCCCAGACAGACATGTGGAACCCTCTCTGCTTACGTACCCCTGTCTGTGAGACTTCTTGGAATGGCTTGAGTAGTAGGAGTACCCTGAGTACGTGGACTCGGTGTCCATAGCAATGGAGGGCCTCGGTGGCGTCGTCCTCAGGCGTGGCCTGTGGCCCCCACTGGCGTCAACAGCCTCAGGAGCCAGGGAAGCAGAGTGGGAGCAAACCCTAGGAAAGGGGGAGGGGAGGAAGGAGAGGTCAGCCACCCTCCACAGTAGGTACTCAACAAGGGAGCCTGGCTGGGGGCTGAGCATCAAACCCCACCTCAACAGCAGGGATGGAGCAAGGGCAGTGGGGAAGAACATCCCCCTGGTCACACACACACACACACACACACACACACACACACACACACACACACAGAGTCAGCTGCCAGGGCATAGTCCCTTAAGGGCTTAAGGGACTTTGTGATCTTTTCCAAAGTCAACTTTGAAAGTTCTTAGTCTCTTTAGTCCCAAAATCCCAACGCCTACGAATTGACCACTTGAGAACTTCAAGAAAAAAAAAGTGTTGCCTTATTGGCTATGATAATAAAAACATAGAAATAATATAAACACCCCCACCCACACCAAGGAAGAGGTAAGGAAAGCACACCTGATGAAATCAACCACATGTAGAAAACTATAATGGTAAGGGAAGGAGATCTGCATGGAATTCTAGAGGCTCAATGCAGGACACAGGGTCATAGACACAGGCAGAACTGTGCTACAGTCACAAGAGCTCACGACAGCTGGAGTGAGCGGGCACAGGGGAGTGAGTGGGCACTGAGGAGAGAGCGGGCACCTGGGTGTGAGCAGGTGGGGGGGAGCGAGCAGGCATGGGGGAGCGAGGGGGGGCGAGTGGGCATTGGGGACTGGGGAGCAAGCGGGCATGGCGGGGGAGGGGGGCAAGCGCACACTGAGGAGTGAACTCAGGAACTTCTGTGTCCTTCCCCACACTTAGCTGAGATGACGTTCTGCACTAAAAAGACCCTGATGCCACTGGGGCTCCCACTTACAATCCCAGCTACTCAGGAGGCTGAAGGCTGAGGATCCCTGACTGTGGTTAAGAAAACAGATCACAGGTTCTATTTCCCTGCCCCCATTTTCCAGTCTTCCCTAGGAAGCCCAGCAAACAAAGGACCTGTGAGGCCAGCCCCACCCCTCCTGGGAGGCCAGCCAGGAGCCCAGCAACCATCTTCCAAGAGAAGAGCAGCCTAGGCTCCAGACACCTGCAGGTGAGGTGACCACAGACCCCACAGCCTGCCTGAAGCTCACCACTCAGAACTCACCACCGGAACTCACCACCCGATCTCCCTCATCCTGAAGGGGCTTGTTATTTAACTGTGTCTCTGCCACCAAAGCATGTGGGGGTGCCTGGGTCAGCTCCCACAGAGCCTGGGGTGAACCGCTGGCCTCTGGAGTCAGTGAGATTGCCTGGGGTGAGTCACTCCCCACAGGCTCCCATCCTCCATGCACTCACCTCCCAGCTCTGCACAGGCAAACACGGCCCAGCCTCTCTGAAGCTCCATTTTTTTTTGGGGGGGGGGGGGTCAGGAAAAGTTTTATTGGTGAATTTTCCGATATATTTGTCCCCAAAGAACTTGAGACTGCACAGAAATAAAGAAATGGAGCCAGATGGAAAAAAAATTGGGACAGAAATAGAATGAAACTAGGCAAGAAAGTTGAGGTATCATCTTCTACGAGAACAATTCACATGTTAGTCTCTTCATTTTCCTTCGTTCAGTGAAGCTCCATTTGAGTGTCAGGGACAGCAGTGACCACCACACGGGGGACAGCAAAACAGGGACGGCGCATAGCCAAGGGTCCTTAGGAAGTCAAAACAGGTGGCCAGAGGGGCTCTGGTGCCCATGCCTGTAATCCTAGCTACTCAGGAAGCTGAGATCTGAGGACTGAGGTTCAAGACCAGCCAGAATAGACAAGTCTGTAAGACTCTTCTCAGCTAACTAGCAAAAAAGCTGGAAATGGAGGTGTATCTCAAATAGTAAAGCACCACCACTGAGTGAAAAAGCTAAGGGACAGCCCAAGGCCTGGAGTTCAAGCCCCAGTCACCCACACTCACACCCAGCAGGTGGCTATCAACATCCCCTCTAGCAGTTGCAAAACTCCATGTTCTTGTCCCTCTCTGAGAGAAAGGCCTGGAAAGCAGCCAGGCAGACAGTGCAGGGCCAACCTGCTGGCTCAGGGCTGCAGGAGATCTGAGTCACCTAGGTCTGGGATCACTCAGCAGCTGTGACTACAGCAGAGCTGTTCAACCTGGGAGCCTCATGGTAAAGAGGGGGTCTCTAAGTATCAAATCTTAAATGCAACAGGCACTGGAAGGGAATAAAAGCCTCTGTCTCCCCGGCTGAGGTCTCTAGGGCTGAGGTCTCCCAGGTTGGGGGCTGAGGGCTGAGGTCTCCCAGGCTGATGGTGGAGGTCTCCGGGGCTGAGGTCTAAGGGGCTGAGGTCTCCTGGGCTGAGGGCTGAGGTCTAGGGGGCTGAGTACTCCCAGGCTGAGAGCTGAGGGCTGAGGTCTCCTGGGATGGGGCTGAGGTCATGGAGGCTGAGGTCTCTGGGGTTGAGGGCTGAAGTCTCTGGGGTTGAGGGCTGAGGTTTCCCAGGCTGAGGGCTGAGGTCTCATGGGCTGAGGTCTTGGGGGATGAGGTCTCCCAGGTTGAGGGTTGAGGTCTCCCAAGCTGAGCCCCACTTTGCTGGAGGTCTGTACATGGCTCTCCCATCTCCCAACATTTTCATCAGCTATTTCAATGGGCTTTCAGCACTTTCCAGTCCCATTTCCTTTCCGCTCCAGGCTTGGCTACATTTTCATTGGCTTTATCCCTGGCAGACAACCAGCTTTAGGCAATGCAGCCAGGACTCCTGGCAGACCCCAGCCTGGCTCCATGATCTGCCTCTGTCCCCCAGAAACCCAACTCTCCTTTCCACACCAAAAAGAATGCTTTATGCCAGCCATGGTGGCTCACGCCTGTAGTCCTAGCTACTCAGGAGGCTGGAATCTGAGGATTACGGTTGTAAGTCAGACTAGGTAGGAAAGTCCATGCTACTCTTATCTCCAATGAACCAGCAGAAAGCTGAAAGTAGAACTGTGGCTCAAGAGGTAGAGCCCTAGCCTTGAGCAGAAAAGGCCAAGCAAGGGAGAGCACAAGGCCCAGAGTCTAGCCCCAAACCACACCACAGCAACGATAAGGGTGCCCGGCACCTCTGTCTGAGGGCAGTGTCTCACATTCCGGAGTACCCAGGCAAATGTACCAGGAAGAAACCTCTTCCTCACCTTTATTAAAAACACGGTGAAGGTGTGTGGTCACAGCTACACGGCCCCTGCAGCCAGGTTCCCACACTCATAACACACCGGAGTCCCACATAGAGGACAAACAGTGCTTAGAAAATCACAGCGGAAATAATAGGTTATGATAATGATAGTGGTCCACACAAGTTAGCCTTCAAGAAAAGGAAACTATAAAAACATCAACAGCTCTGCCTAGAGTCATTAAGTAATTAAGGGGCCTGGGCTGGAAAGGGAGAAAGTCAGCAGGGCTAAAGAGACACCATCATAGCCGGGGATCCCTCTTCATGCTTGCGTTGTGATGTTATGTTTGCACATAGGGCTGCATTACTCTGTATACTTCACTTTTTACCTTACATAGAATTTGGACATGTTTGCTCTGTTTGTTATTAATTGTATCTTAAAACTAACAATTTTTTTGTGTGCCAGCACAAATAATAATTTTACAGTGCAGTTCAGGAAAGCAAGGTCCACACAGGGTAATGCTACAGTCAGGGCTTGAACTCTGAGGGCTAAATTTCAGAACCTGGGTTCTTCCCTATGGAACGTTCCTAGCAATGTGGCAATTACCAGAATTGTTTATTTACATCGAAGGAGGGCAGGCAACAAGCTTCAATTGTCCCAAACCACAAAAAGAACCTAACAGAGAATGCTGCAGCATTAACTCTCACTTACAAGGTCAGTTTTGAACTGATATGCACTGGGGGACTGGGAGAAACAAATGAGCCCAAGGGGCCTGCCTGCACAACCCAAAAGGGACCCCCACCTCCTCCAGTGAAACTCCTGTGTACCAAAGGCCAGGACAGCACCTAAGCTGTGTCCTTGCCGAGGGTTTAAAAAAGAACCACAAACAACCCACTTAGCCGGGTGCTGTGGCCCATGCTGGCCATCCTTGAGTTCAAGCTCCAATACTGGCACAAAAAGCGGGGGGGGGGGGGGGGGGAGTGGGGAGGAAGGAGAGAAAGAAAGAACACATTTCCCCCCTTAGTAATTATTCAACAGAGGGTGACATGGAATTTCTTTTTGGAAAGAAGGCTTGAATTGGCTGCATGGTTTCATACTATTGCTCCATGTGTCAGACAATGTAAACTTATACTTTGAGTGGGCCAGCAGCTCTCGCTGGATCCCTAGTTACTCTGGAGGCGGAAATGGCTGGAATCACAGTTCAAGGCTGCCCCAGAAAGGAAAAAACCCAAGCCTTTTGTTTTGTTTTGTTCCACTACTATGGTTTACACTCAAGTTCTAGGCACAGTTCTTCAGCTTTTTAGTTCAGGGCTGGTGCTCTACCACTTGAGCCACTGTTCTAACTTCAGACTCTTTAGTGGCTAATTGAAGATAGGAGTCTCAGACTTTGTCTCAGCCTCCTGAGTAACTGGGATTACAGGCATAAACCCACCTAGAAAAAAAGGAAGAGCTGGACATGGTAGCCCACGCCAAGTATCCTAGCTATCAAGCTAACATTATAATTATAGGTGAGCTGTGGCTGGGCAGGGGCAAAAATCCAAACCCAAGGCCTGGCTCAGAAGTAAAAGTTCAAAACTCGACCACCACCAAAAAGAAAAGAAGGAGAGGCGTGTCTAAACTGCCCACGCCCGTGGGAACCACATCGGGCTTTTTCACACCCGACAGCGAACCCTAAGCACGCAAGAAAGGTCCAGCGTGTTATTTCCTTGGAGAATAAAAGTGTGCTCCCACAACTGGATCCCACTCTAAACACTGTAATTAGCGGTTACATAAAATGGCTAATTGCGCCTCTCCAGATTCGGTTTCCTCCAGGCCCTCGCCAGCCTAGGGTCGGTGCCACCACCGCCGCCGCCGCCGCGGGCAGGACGCGCACCCCCGCGCCCCGTCATCACGGGCGTCCGCGGGCTGGGCATCCGGGGCTCTCCTCGGTGGGGCGACGGGGCCGGGCGGCAGGGAGCACGGGCCGGAGCCGGGCGGCCGGAGCCCAGGGTGGGGCGGCGGGGAGCGCGGGCTCCGCCCTCTCCAACTTCCACCAACGCGTTTGAATTCTCTCAAGTTTCGGCGTCCCGGGGCCAGAAGCTCCGGCCGGGGTGCTGCGGGGCGAGGGCTGGGGGAGGCCGGCTAACTCCGGCGACCACCCCAGGCGGGGCGGACACGCCGGGCCGGGCGGGCATCCCGGGAGGGGTGGCAGGGCGGCACGGGCACCCCTGGAGGGGCGGGCACCCCCGAGGGGCGGAGGGGCGGACGGACTGGGCGGCAACCCAGGCCGGGCTGCGGCGGCGCGCTCGCCGTCCCGGCGTTTTTGAAAGTAAACTCCCACCTGCCTGTTGCGCTCCCGAAGCGTGACCCAGACGCGCGCGTCGGTCCGGGGCCGCCCAGCCTCGGATCAAGCTCCACCCTGGGGCCGGGGAAGCGGGACCGCATCCGGGCCGGGGTGCAGGACCTCCTCCGGCGACAGCCCCGGCCACCGCTGCTCCAGGACGCGCCGCGTGGGCCACCGGGGAGAAGGGCGCCGGGCCGGCCAAGAACGGCAGGAGAGGTGGGGCGAGCCGGCGTGCAGGGCACCCCCGCCCGGCAGGGATGGGAGTGGGCTCCGGCGAAGCCGAGCAGGGCGCGGCCGCGATTCGGACTGGACCCGCGGTGAGAGCCCGCGTGGCGAGCTGGAGCGCGCGGGTCTGGAGGAGGGGGTCCCCACGGCGGAGGGGTCCCCACGGAGAAGAGGACTCTAAGGCGGGAGGGGTCCCCACGGCGGGGTCTCCCTGACCCGAAGGGTCCCCACGGCGGAGGAGTCCCCACGGCGGGAGGGGTCCCCACGGCAGAGGGTCCCCACGGAGGAGTCCCCACGGAAGAGGAGTCCCCACGGAGGAGGGGGTCCTCACAGCGGGGTCTCCCGTGCCCGAGGCGTCCCCATGCCCGGTATCTCCGGGCAGGGGGTCCGTCCCGGCCGCCTCCACGACCAGCCACCCGCGGACCCACCTTCCGGTCGGCCGGTTAGGCTTGGCGGTCTCGGCACCCCGCGGCCCCGACTCCGGGGCCTGCTGCTGGGAGCAGTGGACGCCGACCCGCCGCCGCAGTGCTGGCTTTCCGCTTCCTGTCCCGGCGCCGCCCCGCGGCCCCAGCCCAGCCCAGCGAGCCTGGCGCGGCCGCGAGCCAAGAGCTGCGAGCGCTGCGGCCCCGGACGGCCAGCCCACCTGCGGCGGGGGCGGGCCTGTTGGGCGGAGCCGGCCGGCCGGCGCTCTGTGGGCGGGGCCTGAGGGGCGTGTCGGCTTACTGTGGGCGGGGCCTATATGGGCGTGTCTGGGCTCTGTGGGCGGGGCCTGCCTGCCGGGATTAGACTATGTGGGTTTCACTGGAGTGGGCAGGTCGGAAGCTCTGTGGGTGGGAGCTCTTGGGAGGAACCCTCCAGTGGGCGTGGCCTGCGGCGGGAGCTCTGGCGGGGTCGGCGCTCTGTGGGCAAGGCCTCCGTGGGCACGGCTCCGGGCCTCTGTGGGCGGGGCCTCCGTGGGCGGGGCTCTGGGCGGGGCCATCGAGGTTCGGGGCTCTGTTCCTCCCTGGTCCCTTCAGCCGCCCACCATCCGGCAAGCACACCCCATGGATGCGTGTCTCTGTTGCCCCTGGGCTGACACCCCACCCAGTTCTCAACACTTACACCTGCACACTCACGCACAAACGTGAACTCAGGGCCTGAGCATAAAATCCAAGCAGGAGCTCAAGTGCCTGACCCCATACACACTGGAAAGTCAATCCGTGAAACCAGTCAATGAGGTCTGGTGAAGAATCCGCCAAAGTGGGCCAGGCACATGGACAAGAGCCACGTGGAAGCCAGACTGTGGGAGCAGGGGGGGGTGGGGCTGGGGGCTGGACCCCGCCGGGCCCAGGAACGATGGAGGAGATGGGAGTCAGCCCTTGCTTGGGGGAGCTGCATGCTGGCCTTGGGCTCCAACCCAGGAACTAGGTGCTGCCCCCCCCCCTGCCGCACACACACACCCTGAGCCCTTTAGCTTAAGGCTAGTGCTCTACCACTTGAACCGTAGCCTCACTTCTGGCGTTGGGTGGGCAGTTGGAGATCACAGTCTCACAGGCTCAGAGGTCAGCCTTAGACTCTTCCAGGGCCATGGTGACCCAGACAGGCCTGGTCACTTGTGCCAGGTAAGGGCAGCCTTGACCTCCGAGCCCCCACCAAATGTGCCCCATCACTGGGCCCCTGCCCATCCCTCGCTCCTTTCCATGCATGTCTGGTCAGCACAGAAGTTTTCACACATGCTCATTTGATTTTTCTCTCCCACACAAAATATGTGTATTGCTGGTGGTAGTGTCTCACACCAGTAATCCTGGCTACCTAGGAGGCTGAGATCTGAGCCTGCCCCTGCAGGAAAGTCTGTGAGGCTCCTATCTCCAATTAACCACCAAAAATTCCAGAAGTGGGTCAAGGGGCAGAGTGCCAACCTTGAGAGAAAAGGTAGGAGAGTGCACTCAAGTTCTGGGTTCAAGCCCCTGGGACCTCCAAGACAACACAGGGGGAGGCTTCTGGCCCAGGGCTCTGCCCACAGTCAAGGGAATGAGTGCTATTTGGCCCCACAGGAGGATCCCAGAGAGCTTGAGTCCTCACTGCCCACAGCCATGACAACACACCCTAGCCTGCATCCCCCTCCTTTCCTTTCTGCTGTCCTCCCCTGGCCTCCTTCAGGAGGCTTCTTAGAATAAAGCTGGAGCTAGCCAGCCCATCCTCAGGTTTGCCTTTGAGAAGGATGGGATTGACTTGGGCTGCCCTCTGCTGGTGTTACAATGAAGTTCAGTGTCTTTAATCATGTGAGTGTGTGTGTTTGTATGCACATGGGTGTGATTTGGGTCATATTTCACTATCAAGCCATTAAGGGACATCTCCACTCCCTGCTCTCCACTCCATGAGAGGTAATGACACTGATCCCACAGGCGACATAGATTCATTCCGCACTGAGGGGCCAGAGGAGAGGAAGCATAGCTGTTCTCCTGACTGCCTGGCCTTCAGGCCAGGCCTGTAGAGTGCTTTCTTTGTTCTTACTTCTTTTCTCTCACATCACTATTGAAGGAATAGTTAGAAAATGTCATTTTACTGAGGTAAATGTCCTTAAACGCTTACTGTAGTTTTTTTCTCTTTATTAGCAATTTAGTTATTTGTGTTTAATTTTTTTTCTTGATCATTCTATTGTAAGCTTTTCGAAAGTTAATCATATGTTTAAGAAACCGTTGTTTGGTCTATGTTTTTGTTGTTCATTTCATTAACTCCTTTTAACTTTATTATTATCATTACCATTGCCATTATCTTTATTATTATTATTTGATGGTATTGGTTTGCACTCAGGGCCTCACACTCATCTGGCAGCCATGCCCCCTGCCTAGCTTTTTGCTGGTTATTTGGGAGGTGGAATCTTGTGGACTTTTCTCTCTAGGCTGGTTTTTTGATGAGATCCTCAATCTCCTGAGTATCTAGGATTACAGGTGAGAGTCACTAACATCCAGCTTAGCTTAACTTCATTATTTACCTCCTGGTATTTGTGGGGCGGGGGGTTGTTGTATTATTCCTTCAGTGACTTCTTCATTGAATTTCTATCACATTAATCTTCAGCCCCTTCTCTTTTCTAAAATAGACAATCGGAACACACAGTTTCTTCCTGATGTTTTGTATGAAGTATGTTCTTTTCACCATTGCTGACTTGCAAGCTGTCAGCTTACAAGTATCTGAGGCACTGGTTAGGTTAACTTGTCCAGAAGGTGAAGCCCAGGGTCCTGACAGTGGAAGAAATGGTGAGGCAAGTGTACTGCAGTGAACGTGGCCTAACCGTGCCATGTGGCTCTCCACAAGGAGCCCCAGGAAGACAACTGGTTCTCCTGAATGCCAGAATTTCTCCAGGAAGCTGCCAAGAGGGACCTCTCTCCATAGGTGCCTGTGGGAGAGAGAAAGGCGCGGGAACGGAAATGGTTTTTTTCTAGTCACAGTTCATCTCCCATTTCCCATCACCCAAGATCACACTGGCTGGGAGCTGGTGGCTCACACCTTTAATCCAAGCTACTCAGGAGACTGAGCTGTAGAGGAACACAGTTCCCAGATCAACCTGTGGAAAAAATTCACAAGATTCTATCTCCAAAATAGCCAGCAGAAAGCCAGAAGTAGAACTGTGGCTCAAGTGGTAGAGCGCCAGCCTTGAGCAAAAGAAGTGCAGAGACAGCGTCCAGGCCCTGAGCTCAAGCCTCAGGACCTGCATGTGTACATGTGCATGTGTGCACACAATGGTGCCTAACCTACATTTCCAGAGTGTGTTGCTGCACCCCCAGTGGCCGCGCAGAGCCCTGCAGCCTCTGGTGAGGAAGAGAGAGCAAGGTGGTGGAGTACTTGGACTTCACAGGGTAGATATTTGGACCCATTAGTTGGACCCATTAAGAAGTACATGGTTGAAAATTCAAATGCACAGATGTGTGTGTGTGTGTCTCTGTGTGTCTGTGTGTCTGTGTAGTGTTCATGCATGTGTTGGAGCCTGGGACTTGAACTCAGAGCCTCCTTGTGCTTTTAATTTGTCTTTCAAGGTCTTGAGCTTTTTTTTTTTTTTTTGTGCAGGCTGGTCTTGGTGCTCAGTTCTCCCTCCGCCTCCCAAGCTGCTGGGGTTATAGCTGTGCGTGCCACACCAGGCTTGCTTTCACTAGGGCACTTCTCACTCTTGTCTCATGATTTTGAACCTCAGCTTTCTTTGAATGAAATATATTTAGGGGTTCCATTTCTCCAGCATTCAGTGCATGGTGTGGACAGATCCCCAGTTTCAGATGCAAGGTGCAGAGACAACGTGGTGACCCCATTAGCACCTCTGGTGACGCCCTTGTTCTGTGTGGTCCTGGCTCACTCCCCTGGGGGCAGGGGCTCTGCTCCAGGGAAGGAAGGTTTCCACAGGGAGACACAACTGATCCGTGGACCTGGCTGCTAAGGCGGTCATGAAGGAGGTCTAGTCACCTGCCTACCCAATTCCTTCTCATTTCTGTGTATCCTGCTCTTGTCCTTCCTTCTAGTCTCTTGGTCTTCTCCCCCAACAATGACATCACTTCCGAGAGCAGCAGGGCTGACTGGTGAACTGGAGACAGAAGAAAGCCCCTGCTAAGCACCAGCGGCCTCGTCAGTACCCATAAAGCCTACAGTAGTGACCAGCCAGCCCACTGGCCGTTCTGGATGACCAGCACATGTTACTGTGCCCCACCCCCACCCCAGCCCTTGCCTTTGTTTCCCTTTCCCTCAGAGTCCCAAGACTGCTCTAAAGCACCTTGAAGGCAGGGTAGATCAAATTAATAAGTGGGCAAATGAATGAGACAGATAGTTCACAAAAGGAGAACTACAGATGGCCAATAAATACACCAAGAAGTGTCCAACACCCTAAAGAAAAGGCAAATCAAAATGACACCAAGATTCCATCTCACCCAGGTCAGAATGGCTGTCAGCAAGCAAAGAAGTAATGAGCAACACTGGCAAGGATGAGGGGCCAGAAGGCTGCAGCCACTGTGAAAGTCAGTCTGGAAGTCAAACAAAGACAAGAACTGCCCACAGCCCTCCTGGCTCACACCTGTTCACACATCCAAAGGAAAATGCATAGGCATGGGACAGTGTGCCTGCACTACGGGCAGCACCTGCACTCCGGGACCAGCCTGGGTGCTCACCAGCATGTGGCACACTCCACACACACACACACACACACACACACACACACACACACGGAGTGAGTGAGAGAGAGAGAGAAGAAAAGAATGCCACCCTCAGGATGGACTAGAAAGCATCCTGATGTTAAACGAAACAAGCAAACATTACACGTTCTCACTCATGGGTGGAATTTAGTCCTGAGGAAAATAAAATGGATTCTGGAAATGTGAGATGGGTGTGGAGTGTGAATTCCGGGAGTGTGAGATGGGTGTGGGGTGTTTGGGGTTGGAAGGAGGGGTGAACATATTAAAGCACTTCACAGTCACATATGAAAATGCATGGGGCACCAGGACAGAAGGATAATAGAAAGTGGTGAAGGCTACGTGATGGTGGCTCAGCCTGTCACCATTGCTACCCAACAGGCTAAGATCTGAGGATCTTCACAGTTTGAAGCCAGATGGGCAAGATAAACCTGAGAGACTCTTATCTCCAATCAAACACCAAAAAGACAGAAGTCGAGCTCAGGGTCAAGTGATAGACATCGGCCTCCAGAGAAAGAGCTAAGGGAGGACATGAGGCTCTACTGGCACAAGAAAGACAGAGAGAGGGAGGAGGGGAGAGGGAGGGAAAAGAAAGCTAAGGAATTGAATAGAGGGAGTGACTCTGATCAGGGTTCATTACACACATGTGTAAATTTCACAATGAAGCTCTCTTGTACAACGAATGCACAGAAAGGAGGAAGCAGGAAGACACTTGAGATGCTGGCCAGGAAAACACCTGTTTGGATTTCACCCCAAGGTGGATGAGACCCTCAGGGCCTGGGCCCCACCTTCCCCGAAGGGGAGCTGGTGCGCACAGGCCTGGCAAGTTGGCTGAGTGCAGGTGGATGGCCAAACGCTAGATGGCGGCATGTGCATTGGAATCCGCCATTGCTGCTGCCTGCTCAGGGACTTGGGGAGGCCCAGCCGGCTGCACCCCAGAATCAGACCCAGGTCAGGCCTTCTTGGAGGCAGTGAGGAAGGTCCTTATTGGCCAGGAGCTGGGTGGAGGGGCCTCCATGACTCCACGTGGGTTCTGGAAAGGCTGAGGGTCGGGGAGGAACCCAGGGAAAGGCAGAGCGGTGGCCCAGGTCTTCGCCCTCCCCGGCCTGCAGCTCTCCAGCCCTGGCTCTTCCTCTTCAGCCCTCTGCCTGTCCTGGGCAGCCTGTAGGTGTGATCCTCACCAGAGCACGGGGGCTCACCCTGACCACCTCCTGCCCACTCTCCATCCTCACCACGTGCCCACGCCCCTCACAGAAGATGCCACCCTCCCTCCACCTTCCCGCTCAGCCCTTCAGCCCCTCCTGCCTCTGATTTGAGCCACGGACAGAGCCCTGACTTTTGCTTGCATCTCCTTGGCCTCCGTGTGTGTGTGTGTGTGTGTGTGTGTGTGTGTGTGTGTGTTTCCTGCTGTGAGGTCCTAAAGCCTGGGCCCTTGCTTGGCGGTGCAGCTCTGACCTCTGGCACCAGACTCCTCAGCTAGAGAAGGGGGTGAGGAGGAGGCCTGGGCACTGTGGCTTCTCTGGAAAAGGAACTGAGTGTCAAGCCGAGCAAGAGCGTCATGCCATTCAAAGCCAGTGATACCGCAGACTTGTTCCCGTTTGAATTTTAGGTCAGTTTCCGTGTTGTTCTCTGGGAGTTTTAATTAAGCCAGAACAACATCAGCAGCTCACAGCCTTCACACCCGCCACAGAGAGTTAGATTTTTCTTCCTTTTTTTGAAGCTCCCATCTTCCCTCGGGGATATGTTAGCACCAAGAGTATGATCCCAAGATTTCCAGATGTTTCTTTAGATGTGTCTGGGCCAGCATCTGTGAACCCTTTGGTGCCTCAACAGCTGGATGGTGGCCAAGCAGGTAAGGGGGTGCAACAGAAGAGTTTGCGCAGACCCGTTTTGTCACCGAAGTTTGTGGCACCACTTGATAAATGGGAAAAATGAGCTCTCAGTCACCAAGACACAATTCTTGGCTTCCAAAATTCTGCCATTACTTTTCTAGTACGCCTGAGGAGTGCAGGGGTTCAGACATGATGTGTCCCCCAAAGCTTCATGGCCTGGAGCCTTGGTACCCAGTGTAGTGATGTTGAGGAAGGAGAACTTTCGTAAGAAGTAGGACTTGGCCAGATATAGTAGTGCATGCCTGGAATCTAGCTCTCAGGAGGCCAAGGAAGGAGGATGGTGAGTTAGAGGCCAGCCTGAGCTGTATAAGAAAACCTAATTTCTTTTTTTTTAAAAACATTTTTCCCTTTATTGTCAAAGTGAAGTACAGAGGGGTTACGGTTTCATATGTAAGGCAGTGAGTACATTTCTTGTTGAACTTGTTACCGCCTCTCTCATTTTCCCCCGTCTCCCCCTTCTTCTTTCCCTCCCCCGCCATGAGTTGTACAGTTGTTTACACCAAATGGTTTTTGTGTGTATTGCTTTTGGAATAGTTGGTCTTTTTCTTCTTTGTCTCTCGATTTTGGTAGTCCCTTTCCCTTCCCTAGTTCTAATACATGTATATACAGTATCCAGGGTACTAAGATGAGATACACTGATAGTGGGGGTAAAACCACAGGAAGGGAATACGAGAAGAAAAAAAGTATGGTTTCACATGGCATGGTGAAAATAATTTTTAAAAAAATGATATAACACTTGTTTCCATAACATGGAGTTCATTTCATTTAGCATCTTCTTATGTGTTCATAGAGGCATAGCTATTGTCATCTTCTGCTATGACTAGCCCAAACATGTACCAATTATTCCCTATGAGGGAAACCATACAGTCCATGTTTCTTCAGGTCTGGCTCACTTCACTTAGTATAAATTTTCCAAGTCCTTCCATTTCCTAATGAATGGGGCAATGTCATTCTTTTTGATAGAGGCATAGAATTCCATTGTGTATATGTACCACATTTTCCTAATCTACTCATCTACTGAGGGGCATCTGGGTTGGTTCTATATTTTAGCAATGGCAAATTGTGCTCTGATGAACATTGTTGTGCTGGTGGCTTAGTGTGGTCTTGCTTGTAATCTTTTGGGGAGGTGCCCAAAAGTGGGGCTGCTGGGTCATAGGGGAGCGCTATGTTTAACCTTCTGAGGAACCTCCAGACTGTTTCCCAGAGTGGCTGAACAAGTTTACATTCCCACCAACAATGTAGTAGGGTTCCCTTCTGGCCACGTCCCCTCCAGCATTTGTTATTATTAGTTTTCCTGATAATGGACATTCTTACTGGGGTGAGATGGAATCTCAATGTTGTTTTGATTTGCATTTCTTTTATGGCCAGAGATTTTGAGCACTTCTTCGTGTGTCTCTTGGCCATTCTCATTTCCTCTTCAGAGAAGTCTCTTTTTAGGTCTTTAGCCCACTTGTTGAGGGGGCTGTTGGTAAGGAAACCTAATTTCAAGCAAATAAACAAACCAACATGTGGGGCATATTGTGAGATTATTAAGTCTCTAGCCCACTCCTTTTTCTGATGAAGAATCATTATGGACAGTGATAGTTTCTCAAATAAGTGTGTGTGGGTGCACACATGGGCATTCACATTTGTGTGGGCACACATGGGTGTTCACATGACATATGAAATGGGATGGCACTTAGTAGGCTATTCATTTTACTTTTGTATGTTTTTTAATTCTTTAGGTGTGTGTGTGTGTGTGTGTGTGTGTGTGTGTGTGTGTGTGTGTGTGTGCATGCACCAGTAGTGGGGCTTGGACTCAAGGCCTCATCCCTTTCTCCACTTCCAGCTTTTTCCAGGTTAACTGGAGATCAAATTCTCATGGACTAGTCTGCCCAGCTCTGCCTCAAATCTCAATCCTCAAGCCTCAGCCTCCTGAGTTGCTGGGATTGCAAATGTGAGTCAGCAGTGCCCAGCTTTATAATAAGAACTTTAAATGAAAAAATAGTATTGAGAACATGCCCACAGACCTCTGCAAGCCAAGCAGAAGCGAGACGGTCAACGGGCCAGGCCTAGGTGCTTGGTCCAGCTGCTGTTTCCCCAGAGAGGTGAGAAGGAATTTGACTGGACACCACCTCCATCTCCCACCTCACCCTGTTCCAGGAGTGCTTGCTGCTCAGCCCTCCAGCATCCAGGAAAGCACGTGCGGCTGGGACCCGGCTGTTCATGGAGGAGGGATTTCCAAATCAGCAGACAACAGACCATCTGGGGAGGTGCTGGGCTGCGGCTGCAACGTGGTGGCTGAGGAGCCGGCTACAGGGTGGGCAGCTGGGCAGAGGCACAGAGCACTGGGGACCAGGAAGGACAGGAAGGGATAAGGGATGGACACCCCACACTGCAGGCACTGGCGTGGTGAACAATGGGAGGAAATGTTCTCCCTGGTAGCTAAGGCATGCTGCTTTCTGGAATCTTCTTCCCCACCACCCACAGCAGGGTACTGGCTGGAGTCTACGCAATGGCAGTGCCAGGAGGCCCAGGAGAGATGGTGGTGATGCCCTCTTCACCCCCCAGCCCCCCTGCCAAGGGCTCTGCTCCTGGGGTCCCAGGCAAGGAAGGGCAGGGATCAAGGACTAAGGGAGGGAGGGAGCAGGCCTCTGCTTGCTCATTCTTGCACTGGTTCATTCAATAGAGTGTGAAAACATTCCTGCCCCACTGGGTGTGGTGGCTCCAGCCTGTAATCCCAGCTCCCTAGGAGGCACAGCTAGGGGGATAGGGGAACTGGTTCCAGACTCCATCTCACTCAGGGCTGGGTGTGGTGGCTCATGCCTGTCATCCCAGCTATCCAGGAAGCCCAGGGCTGGGTGCAGTGGTGTGTGTCTCTCTCTTCCCCGCTGACCCAGGGAATCTGTTGGGGGTGGGGGAAGGGCAGGCCAAGCCAGCTGGACAAGCAGTGAGACTCAAAAATCATCAGTAAACAAAAGAGGCTGGGGGCATGACTCAAGTGGTAGAGTGTCACCTAGCAATCAGTACTGAGTTCCTAGTACCACACACACAGGTGTCTGTCATAGTGGCCCATGCCAGTGATCCCTGAGGAGAAAGAGGAGGCCTGGGGATAGCCTGGGCTACACCTTTAGCTAAGCACAGGAAGCTGGAACCTGTAATCCCAGCTACTTAGGAGGCTGAGATCTGAGGATAAAGAGTCAAAGCCAACCCAGGCAGGAAAGGCCTTGAGAACTGGAGCCGTGGCTTGAGTGCTAGCCTTGAGCAGAAAAGCTAAGTAAAAGCACAAGTTCCTGAGTTCAAGCCCGGCTATTGACACATACACACACAAGTGAAACAAGATGATGATGTCCCGAGCTCTGGTCTGGGCCACTTGCTGGAAGTCAGAGGTGTGTGCTTTCCCTTCTGTTTCCCCACGACTCTCTTTCCCGTGGACACAGGACACAGGAGAGGAGGGGAGACCTCTGAGCGGAGGTGAGTCAGCCCGTGCACCCTGGGGTGCCGTCTCCTGGGACCACCCACGCCGGGGAAGGGCAGCTTTCTCCTGCCGTCCCTGTTTGGAGTCAGAAGGCCACACACGGGGGCTGCAGGGTGGGTCTGGCTGGGTGACATGTTGTGCTTGGCCTGCCTGGGAGTTTAAAAATGGGAAAATTGCATCGTGTGACCACGTTTCTGGCTTCTTCTGAAAGCCAAGAAGATCTGGCGGTGCTGGGCTATGTCTGCTCCCTGCCGCAGGTGGTGTGTGTGTGTGTGTGTGTGTGTGTGTGCATGCGCGCACACACACCACATGCACAGGCATACTGCACTGTGGAGCCAGCACCCGAAGGCTGCGGTGGGGTGTGGTCGTGGCAGAGGCTGCCCCAGGCATCCTGGTAGGTGGTTTTGGTGAGGAAGGTGGAGCTGGGAGGACTTGGCGGGTTCTCTCTTCACACACACACACACACACACACACACACACACACAC